>NC_143562.1:5486250-5801666 GCF_054136105.1 Typopeltis vanoorti
TATGTACTAACAGTTATTATGCACTGCTTTACTGTACATCTTTCGATGACAGAATCAAAAAGGACACTGTGTTTGATTAGTATTTAATTAATTTAAATTAATTATTTTTGGATTATTTATTTTTACTATCTTATTTATTTTATTAAGGTAATTTTACTATCTTTGTATTTGTGTTAATGTGTTTTTGAAATAATTTTCAAAAACACATCAACGAATTCAACAATATATATTATGAAAAAAATAAATTCAATTTACAAGCAGTCAACTTACAAACACATTTCCAAAAATGCATTATGCTTGCAAGTTGGGATTTGTGTGTATATGTACTGCTTATGGAGTGCTTAAGGGTCAAAGCTGTATAACTGAGAGGAGACCTCCACATAGCCTTTAAAGGAATGCGGAGAACCGACCAGGGCTTCTGACCTAATGTCCAATCCTCACCTTCTCGTGGTGCACCCTGTTGAGTATCTACTTTGATACTGAACGAACGAGGATGGGCTGGCAATTTGGGATTTAGCCGACCAAATTGTATTCTTATTGGTTAAACCAAAATAAAAAATGATGGTACAACATGACAAAATTTCATGCCGGCTGGGGCGTCGCCCGGTTAAACAAGGCCCCCGTTGTTTTCGCCAGGGAACCAGGGCGAACAGCGAAAAGTCAGCTACTGGAACAAATCTGAAAACAAACCCCAACTCAACATCACCAGAGTTAAAGATCGGTACTATCAATGTAAGAAGCCTGAATGGCAAAGAAATGGAGCTAGCTGAGGAATTAGATAAGTACCAGATCGACATAATAGGGGTGACTGAAACAAAAAAGACCAAAACTGGTGAGATCTTTCTGAGCAATAAATACAAAATGTTATATTCAGGCAATAATAATCAAGGAAAAGAAGGAGTAGCCATAGTATTCAACACAAAATACGAGGCTAATCTTCTTGAATGGCAGTCAGTCTCAAGTAGAGTAATGTGGGCAAATATGAGAATGGGGAACTGGACAATGAGACTTATTTGTGCCTATGGTCCCACAGAAGGTTCTACTAAGGTAGAAGTGGAGGAATTTTTTGAGGCTTTAGAAAAAGCAACTGACACAATGAAAAAGGAAAAGTTGGTCCTTGTTGGGGATCTAAATAGTAGAGTAGGAAATGATTGTGAGACATACAAAAATATTTTGGGAAAATTTGGAGAAAAGAGCAAAGCTAATAATAATGGCAAATATCTGTTGGATTTCTGCTCAGGACATGGACTGGTTATTACTAACACCATGTTCCAACATAAAAATGTGCACAAATTCACATGGAGAGAAGAGGCTAGGAATAAGAAAAGTCTCATTGACTATGTTATTGTTGATAGTGATGTTTTCTCCCTGGTGCAGGACACCAGAGTGTACAGAGGATTTGAAATTGGAAGTGATCACTATTTAGTCTTGAGCAGGATAAAATTGAATTTCATATTGAAAAGAATAACATGTAAGAAAGTTTTAAAGCGAATAAAAGTTGAGCAGCTCTCAGATGTAAACTATAGACTAAAATACAGAAATATTATTGAAAAGAAAATGAAAGAGTTTGAGAACAGGAATCAAACCTTGGAGATTCAGTGGCAAACTCTGAAGGAAACATTGATTGATTCTGCCAGAGAGGCATGTGGTGAGGTTGTGTGCAAAGATAAAAAAATCAGAACTCCCTGGTGGACACAGGAAGTTAAAGAGGCAGTGAAAGAAAAGAAGAAAGCATATCAAAAGTTCCTGGCAAATAAGTCAGCTTTTACTCTTACAGAATACAGAGACAAATGTAAGAAAGCTAAACAGTGTGTAAAACTAGCTAAACAAAAGTCATGGGAGGACTTTGGCAAGAATATAGAAAATAAATATCAAGAAGGTGGCAAAATATTCTGGAGGTTGTTGAAGAAGCTTAGGAATGGAGGAAAGAGTGCTGTAAAAGGAATTAGAGATGATAAAGGTGAAATGAAAACAGGAGAAAAAGATATCCTTGAAGTATGGAGTAATTACTTTGAAAAACTGCTAAATGAAACAAGCAGTGATGACAGCACAGTGATAAAAAACACTGACCAGGCATGCAGTCAGGAATACATATCCATACTTGAAGTAGAAAAAGCCATCAAAGGCTTGAAATGTGGAAAGGCAGCAGGAGTAGATGATATTCGACCAGAAATGCTGAAGTATGGTGGTATAAGAGTCTTACAGTGGCTGCACTGCATAGTTCAGAAAGCCTGGACAGAGGGACGAATTCCCGATGATTGGAGTAGAGCTCTCATAGTACCCATATATAAAAAGGGAAATAAAACTGAATGTGAGAATTACAGAGGTATTTCCCTACTGAGTGTTCCTGGCAAGATCTATGCAAGTATACTTGAGAAACGGTTGAGAAGAATTGTGGAAGAAAAGCTTGGTGAAGAACAAGCTGGATTCAGGCCAAATAGAGGCTGTCAGGATCAGATCTTCACTTTACGACAAATAGTCGAGAAAGCATGGGAATATAACAAAGATCTGTATTTAAGTTTTGTCGATTTGGAAAAGGCATATGACAAGGTGCCAAGAGAGAAGCTATTCAATACGCTGCAGTTATATGGTGTCAATGGGGCATTATATCAAGCAATACTCAGTCTTTATTTGAGTTGTGAGTCAGCAGTTAGAATTGAAGGAAGTACAGGAAGATGGTTTAATGTTAAATCTGGTGTGAGACAAGGATGTACATTATCCCCTCTGTTATTCATTATCTATATGGATCACATTATGAAGGAATGTGGTATTAAACCTGATATCAAAATTGGAGATGTTAATGTCAGCTCTTTGCTTTATGCGGATGATGTTATACTTCTAAATAAATCCGCTACAAGTCTGCAAGATTCTCTGACTAAATTGAATAGCTGTTGTAATAGATATGGTATGAAGGTCAGCAATAAAAAGACAAAGACAATGAAAATAGGCAGAATCATTGAAAATGTCAACTGTGTTGTGAATGGAGAACCTGTGGAACAAGTAAAACATTTCAGCTACTTAGGCACAATTTTTACTGAAGATGGTAAACTAAATATAGAAATAGACAACAGAATCAGCAAAGCTGGTATCGTGGGAAGTCAATTGAATAAATTCATATGGAATAAGAAAGAAATTAGTCGGAACACTAAATTAGCTGTATACAAGACCGTGTTCAAACCAATTTTAACTTATGGATCTGAGAGCTGGGTCAGAAGTAAAACACTTGACCAAAGACTAGAGACCGCAGATATGAGAGTCCTGAGAAAGATTAGAGGCGTGAACAGATGGCATCAATGGCAATATCATATTAAAAATGAGGATATTAGGAAAGAACTTGACATTGTCAGCATCCAGGAATGCGTTAGCAGAGCTAATCTCAGATGGTATGGTCACTTAAATAGAATGGGAGAGGAAAGATTAGCAAAACAAGTGTTCTCTGCCAGGTTGGCAGGAAAACGACCCAGAGGAAGACCAAGATATAGGTGGATTGATACGGTACAAAGTGCCTTAGACGATAGAAATATAAGATCTGATAATGTTGGAGTCTTGACAAGTAACAGACTGATTTGGAGGAAAATTGTAGATAGGAAGTTAGTAATGATGTAATTTTTTCATGTAGTACTGTCATATCCTGTACACCCCTTGAGGGTACATGGCAGGAATTTGATGATGATGATGATGTACTGCTTATTTACATACCTGCATTTTCAAAAATTATTTATAAAAAAAAAGCTCATGATAACAGAAGTGATTCAAGTAACACAGAGCTTTGTTATAATAACATTACTTGCAAGTTTTTCCACTTGGCTATATTATAAATTAAAGATACATTAATCCTTTATCCAAGTGTATGCAAACAAAGTTTGCACATGAAGTAACTTCATGACTGAGCTACTTGTATATAGAGGCTAATGACTTCACATCAATTGTCTTAGTATCCCATAATGTAATGCACATATCCTTACAGACATGTATAATACTATGCATTAATGGAAAAGGCCACCAAACAACACAGCACAGCATTATACACATTTAGGGAATTGATGTGAAGTCATTAGCCTCTATATATGAGCTGCCCTGTCATGAAGTTACTTCATGCACAAACTTTGTTTGCTTACACTTGAATAAAGGATGAAACCAAGAATATAATTTTTTGGCATCTTTAATTTATAACATTAATTGCAATTTTTCTATCTTCTGCTTAAATGAATACTTCTTTCTCCCATTTCTCATTCTCATAAGTAATCACTAACATGGGCTATTAATAGTTACCCACGTTCAAAGCAATACATACTCATTTGCACTCCTGTAATTTTCAAAGACTGATTCTACCTATTGCAAACCCAGTCATACTGGAAAATGAAGACATTTACAGCAAATACCAATATGATTTGATTTTGAAATAACAAGAAAGTGCAAGTTAATAATTTAAAATGGAATGTGTGGTTCTACATGCAGTACTAAAAGGGCCTCAACAGGTTCAGTCCAACTAGGTTGGCCTAGTGGATAGCATGCAAGCTTTCTCCAATCAACAGGCTGTGGGTCTGAATCGAATAAGGTCAGTGGTGTGAAACCACTGACCTCTTGAAATGGCTTGAAAAATTTTCATGTCTGATCTCTAGAGCATGGTTTTCAGATTATGTATCAAACTAAAAAATACAGAAATGAAGTTAACAAAAAACACCCTAGTCCATCCACTGTACTAATGTACTATGGGCTTTACAACTTTTTTGCTGGTGAGCATCACATTAAAAAAAAAACACACATTAAGTTATATTTAAGAGGAAGCCATATGCAAAAATTTGGGCCCTTACTTACTTAAATATTCAATAGCCATAAGTTTATGGCCCATTTAATACCATGCAAAATCCTGTACTATTGGTGCTTGAGAAATAACTTCCAAGGCCTAACCAAATCCACAGAATGATTCTAGCTACAGCAATCCCTCAATTAGTGTGTCTAATGCGTTCTTTAAAACAAGCTCATTAATCAAAAATGCACTAATCGAATATAATAACCTATGGGAAAATGTATAATTCATTCCTCAAGTTTCTTTTTTGACCCTTAATTTTTTTATAAAATAATTAGGGTATGTCTCAGGGTCTAGTTAAAGGAAAACCATGAAGCTGAAAGACAATAAAACACATTCAGAATATAAATTTTATTATTCTACTTATTAACAAAGAATTGAGCTAACGTAGTTTGGCAGACATTCTGTTTCTTTTTTTCATATAACTGACGGTATGGCCCTATTGCCTCTTCTACTCTTCTGCAAATTTTACTGCTTCTCTCTTCATCAGGGTCAGCCTCTAAGCATTGCTGCTTAAACACTTTGATTGTACGAAAAATATTTTCAAATTGTTTCTGTGAAATCGCTTTTGGATGACTATCAGTGGTTAAATTTTCTTCATATTCTTTGGGATCTTCCCACTGTTAGCAGGTCGGAATCACTCAATTCTTCAGAATGAGATTTAATTAACTCTTGAGCGTTATCATTGAAGGGGAGAAAGAAATGAAGGAACATACGAATTGGTTGCCAACATGCGAAATCAGGTGCTTTATAGATAAAATTTCCCAACTGTTATACAAGCAAAATAGTTACCACTTTAAAAACTACAATGATCATAAAAGAGAAGTTAATTTTCCAATGTGTAATAATAAACAACTCATCCCAGAAGATAAATTGATTACCCTATTATCGGAATGGATTTTCCTTTTTGTGACATGCACAGAAGTGTTGAAGAGTCTCGAATTTGTGGGCATACAATAGCAGATGACATAAATTTTGGCAGTAAAAATTTATATATACTGTACATGGAAGTAGTGTAGTATGTCAATAAAATAACTTTGTAAAATGTTTTCAATCGGTAACTAAATTATTTCATCCTGGTGAGTAATTTTTTAAAATAGTTAGCCATAAAAATATATAGATAGAAAAATTTTCAAATCTGTAACATTTATTTTTAAGATGTATATAGGCGCACTAATCGAATTTGGGTATCGAAAAAAAATGACACACTAATCGAGAGATTACTGTATTATCTTGTAGAGATTCTTAAGTGATGAAACAAACAATTTCTAAAATATAAAATGACAGCAATTATTTAAAACCTTCATTAAACGTTAATTTTAAACTCTGATTGATTTTAATATTAAACTACTGATAATGATATCTTCATGCTGGTTCAGGATACAGGAGTGTACAGAGGATGTGAAATTAGAAGTGTTCATCACTTAGGTTTAACTAACATAATAATTAATATCACCTTGAAAATAACAGTATGTAAGAAAGTTTTACAAAGAATTATTAATGTTGAGCAGCTTTTACAGGTAAACTTACACTCAACTTCCTTCCTTCTTTTTGGCACTACAGCCCCATATAGGGCCTTGGCCTCCCATTTCTGGGTTCCACAACTCGCTACGAAGTGGGGTCGTTACCCCCCACACTCAACCATGTGTGAAGTGTTGTATTCTTAAGACCAGTTTGCCTGCTTTTTGCAGGAGAAAAACCCTGCAGTCCACGCCCAAGACCAGCTAACGTGGCTATGTCTGAGAAAGATCCTTAAGCTCCTCATGTCGGCGACAAGAATCGAATGCAGGACACTCCTTTCCCAGGCATATGGGGTTGCGGGACACGTAACCACTCGGCTAACCGCCTGGACTTAGACTCAACTATGCACACATTATTCAAGAAAAAATGAAACAGTTCAAAAATAAGAACCAAGATTTGGAGTCTCAGTGGCAAAGAAAACTCTTAAGAAAATATTAACTAATTCAGCTAGAGAGGCATGTAGTGAAGTTGCCTGCTAGGATAGAAAAATGAAAATCCATGGTGGACACAAGAAATTAAAGAAGCAGGATTGGAAAAGAAGAAAGCCAAAAGTTCCTAGCAAATAAGTCGGCAGATGCCCCCAGAAGAATACAGAGAAAAATGTAAGAGAGCTAAGCTGTGTGTAAAAGTTGCTAAAGAAAAGTCATGGGAAAACTTTGGTAAGAATATAGAAGATACATATCAGGAAGGTTGCAAAATGATCTGGAGGATATTGAAGCAGCTTAGAAATGGAGGAAAGAGCACTGTAAAAGGAATCAAAGTTGATAAAGGTGATATGAAAACTGAAGATAAGGATATCCTAGATGTCTGGAATCAGTGCCATAACTAGGCAGGTGCAGTGGGTGCACAGGCACTGAGCCCAGAACAAAGGGGCCTGAAATGAGGTATAAAAAATAATTACTATTATATTTCCATTTTCAATTTTGCTGCTCTGGGGGCCAATTCCATAACGTTTTTGGTTAAAGTTAAAAATAAACTGATCTGTTTCTATCATATTTTTTTGTTTTTTTTTTCTCCAAAAAAAAAAAAAGGAGGGCCAAAAATAAAATCTTGCACAGGGCCCATGAAAAGCTAGTTATGGCATTGTATGGAATATTACTTTAAAAGACTGCTAAATGAATCAAGTGGTGAAAGAACCATACTAAATAATTTTCAAGAGGAATGCAAAGAGAAGAACATATGAATACTTGAGGTAGAAAAGGCCATCAAAATCTGAAACGTGGAAAGACAGCTGGAGTAAATAATACTCAACAAGAAATGCTCAAATATGGAGTTATAAAGGTTTTATAGTGGCTATACTACATAGTTCAGAAGGTTGAATTCCAGATGATTAAGGTAGAGCTCACATAGCTCCCATCTATAATAAAAAGAGACTAAAGCTGAATGCGAGAATTACAGAGGAATTTCTCTAATAAGTATTCTGGGTAAGATTTATGCAAGCATACTTGAAAAGAAAGAGAAAAATTGCAGAAGAAAAACTTTGAGAAGACAAGCTGAGTTCAAGCCAAATCGAGGTTGTCGAGGACAGATTTTAACTTTATGACAAACAGTTGAGAAATCCTGGGAATATGACAAGGATTTCTACATAAATATTGTAGATCTGAAAAAGACAAGGTGTCCAGAAAAAGGGGTGCCTCAGCAACATATAGTCTATATTTACATTGTAAGTTAGCAGTTGAAGGTAATACAGGAAGATGGTTTGATTAAAATCAGGTGTAAGACAAGAATGCACATATCTCCAGTCTTATTCATCATCTACATGAATCACATTATGAAAGGAAGTAGTATCAAACCTGATATTGGAATCAAAGATATCAAACTTAGCTCTTTCCTTTAAACAAATGTTGTTGTATTGTACTCCTAAACACATACAGTGCAAGTCTCCAGGATTCTCTAACTAAACTGAATAACAGCTAACAAATTTTGCATGAAAATCAGCAATAAAAAGACCAAAACTATGAAAAGTGGTAGAAACATAGAAAACTTCAGATGCATCCTCAATGGAGAATCTATAGAACAAGTAAAATATTTCAGCTATATAAGCACAGCTATAGTGAAGATAGCAATTAAATTTAGAAATAAACAACAGAATAAGCAAAGCCAGCGTGGTGGGGAGCCAGTTAAATAAATTTATAAGGAAAAAGAGAGAATTAGCCAAAAAAACACGAAACTAGCAGTACACAAGACAGTTTTCAAAACGGTTTTAAGTTGTGGATATGAGAGTTGGTTTAGAAAGAAAGCACTTGTTCAAAGATTAGAGACTATAGATATGAGAGTTCTAAGAAAAATTAGAGGAGTAAACAGATGGTATTAATGGCAGAATTTATTAAAAATGAAGAAATTAGGAAGGAACTTGAGATTTTTTGCACTCAAGAATGTGAGAGCAGGGTAATCAATTAAACTGACCATATTTGGTGGTATGGTCAGTTTAACAGAATGAGAAAAAGTTAGAAAAACAGGTGTTTGATGCCACAATGGCAGGAAAAAGATTCAGAGGAAGATCAAGCTCTAGGTGGATTGATTCAGTCAAAAGTGCCTCAGAAGAATGAAATGTTAGATACAATATTAGAGTGCTGACAAGTCAGACTAATTTGGAGGTAAACTGTTGATAGGAGATTAATAATAATGTGAAGTTACTCATGCAGTGCTGTTATAGTAGTTTGAACACCCTTTGAGGGTACATATCAGGAAATTGATGATGCTGATGATAATTTTAAACTTACCTGAAACATCGCTGTTAGTAGAGCTATCAATGCAAAATTTCACAGAATGCTCCTCTCCATTCAGTTCATTTTCCGAGCAATCAGGTGAAGATTCGTATTTAAAGAGTGGAATGAAAGGAACATCATCTTCAATGACATAAGCTCTTTTTTGTTTCTCCAGAAATGATTCCCTAATGGAATATGATTAACATCAATTGTAATAGACAATATATACCTTAAAAATTTCATTAAGCAGATAAAATACTTAATAATAATAATGAAAGAATAATAAACAGTAAGTCTAATCTTTAAAGGTACCTGTGGCATGATTATAAATAATAAATTACACGATAACTAGAGTTTATTTATTATTTATAATAAATAGTAAAATAATTATTAATTATATGAAGAGCCAAAGGCTTCATAATAAATAATTAACTTAATAACTTAATTAACTCCTCATAATAAAATAATTAACTGAATAACTAAATGATAGAGCAAGGATAGTTTTGCAGAATATACTTGGTTAAGAGCTCAGTCCCATAAGAGGGTGAGGAATTGTTTGACAGGAAGGGAGATTCACAAGTGCTTGAGTGTTCCTATTAATTCATTTATACCTCATATCCTATATACAGCCCACCCTCATAGAAATTTACTTTAAATGAAACTTGTCAAGAAATTATATTCTTGTTTAATCCTTTATCCAAGAGTTAAACAAGAATATAATTTCTTGGCAAGTTTAATTCAAGTGAAGAAACTTTATTTTCATAGAGAAAGTATCAGTATTAGGAGATTATCAGGAAAAAGTAATCAGTATTGTCTATGACCCCAAAGTAATACTTTTGTTATATGTCTATATATAGACATTCAGACAACCTAGGCTGACAACCCACTGATTCAGGCAATCCATCCTATTCATTCAACGCTTTCGATCAGGAAAATCTAGTCCTCACTAGTATTGTATTGTCTATGATCCCAAAGTAATACTTTTGTTGAATGTACTAATTTAACCCTTGAGTAATATTGTTTTTAATACATTGTAATTCTAGTATGAGAGTGTCCTCAGAAGAGCAGATGACATGTGGACAAGAATCTTGACAATTTGAAATTTGCAAAATGTAATACATTCCTAGAGAAATGTATCATCTGATAAAGGCAAGCCTCTTAAGAAAAGAAAAGATGGGAGAGAGAAAGAAAGAGCCCAGCTTTGCTCTTTACAAATGAAAAGGTTGTTGAAGTAACTAGAAAGTGTTCTAATTTGGCTATATTCAAATGATGAACTAGACAAATATTTAGTTAAACTCAACAACATTTTCATTAGAATAAAATTTGTTACAAAAATAAAATTATTATTATAGTATGTGCACTTATATGGAGTCAAAAGACTCACTGTGGGAGACCCAAACTATCAACATAATATCTATCACACTTCTCTTCGAAAACCATGTGTTAGAATAATCAAATGCTGATTTTCAAAATAAAATTGCACGATTTTGGTTCATTGTTGGATTATGAAGTTTTCCATGATTAATTTCCCAAATATTTCTTAAACTACCCGAAAAAGAAAAAAAAGAAAAAAAATTAATAATCAAAAAAGTTATTCACGTTTTAAAATCCTTCGTGACTTATGGGCCACCCTGTATGTATATATATCATATAAAGTATAAATATACAGTGGTATCTCGCTAATCCGAACCCTCCAGTAATCAGAACTGCGATTTGAAAGAAAAAAAAGTTTTATTTATTATGTTTTATTATTTATTATTTATATATTTATTATTATTTTGTGTACTATTATTTTTATTTAATAATTATTTTAACTATTATTATTTATTTTATTATTATTATAAATGTAATTTCTGGCAATTATGACATTACTACATCAATAAAAAAATATAAATTTGAAGGATGTAGCATTCTCAGTTGCTGCTGCGGAAGCCGTCAAACCTGAAGCAATTTGAGCATCATGGAAAAAACTGTGGCCTTTTAGAATTTACCAAGGATAACTACAGTGATACACAAAAAGAGGAAATTCAAAATGTGCATAATTTGGTTAAAAATATAAATCCAGATGTTAAAATTTCACAAATATTACGGAATGGATCACTGGTAGAACCGAACGTGAATTCAAAATCAAATCAGTTGCTGAATTTATAATGACGCTATAGAATGAATTAGAAGACAATGATGACGATAAAGAACTCAAAGTAAAAAAAGTAAAACATGAAGAGGCAGTTGACAATTTTAATATAAGTATAGAATGGGCTAAGCAGAATGATATACCATTCCACAAAGTTTTATTGCTAATGCAGCTCCGAGTAGAAGTATTCGAAAAAAGTTTAGCTTCCAAGAAACAAAAGAAAATCAGAAGTGACTTTTTTACAAAGAAATAAAAAAAAACTTTTTTTGTGTTATTTTGTGAAACTTTTTTTGTGTGTTGTGTACAAGAAAGTGATATTTTTTATGCAAATTAAGTTATGTACGGAACTATGCAATTTTATTAAATCAGAATTTCAACAATATAGTTTGTATGTATCTGTATTGTTGACGATTCTGATTTAATAAAATTGCATAGTTTTATTAAATCAGACTTAACATTTTATTTACAGAATTAAATTGATGCACCATTAGAATCTGATTATTTTTATCTTAAAGGCTAGCTATTGTTGTCTCTTAGAGGAAATTTGCTAATCTGATGAGCATGTTTTTTATTAATTCGGAGTAAGAAATACCACTGTATATCAATCTACAATTATTAAATTAACTTTAATAATTAACCAGGTATGATATTGAAGTAGATATAAATCTACTCACAGTGAATTACTAAAAAAACAATATACAAATATATATATATATATATATATTTTTTTTTAGGTGGGAGATAAATTTTGTCAACTAGTGTGAGCCCACTATCTCACTTATTGGAGGCCTGAAGTGGATTTAAAAAAATCCACTGGTCTAATTTAAATAAAATACAAAACATATAAAATCAATAAAAAAAAATCCTTAGCTTGTCCATGGTATGAATATACTACTACACAAAACCTTTCGTGTGTAGAAGTCATGTAAACACGCACACTATTCACATGCATGTGTGATTTAATTATCCATTTTTATACATACATTAATTACATTCATGTATGTATAAAAATGGGAGTTAGACTCCCATTACATGAATATTTTATTGTGTATGAATTTAATATGCAATTTTTAAAGCAAATATTATAATTTAATTTTTATTTTATTTCTAATTAGTAAATTTTTCTCCTTAATTTTTTTGTTTATATATACTTCTATATCCCTGTAATATGCCTTGGACTCCATTGGCTAAGCATCTTTAGAGTTGCTGTGTCAATGCTTATTTTTATAGTTTCCCTTGGGTTCCTAAATAGCATTATATGAATGGCCAGAGAGCAGAAGAAAGAAAGCACTCTGTAGCTAGTGTCTTAGAATTTCATTCTGATGATGCAATACAAGCATGTTATATTAAATGCTTTATTTTTGTTTACATCATTTGCATGTATAGTAAGTTTATTATGTCTATGAATTATGTTAGTACATATAACCAGGTAGTTCATTTAAAGCAGTGCTTCCCAAACTGTAGGCCGTACCCCCCCCCGGAGCCGCATGTTTTGTTGGGGGGGGGAACTGTGAAATAATGAAAACAAATTTAAAATGTTTTAGGACAAAGTAGTTCTTTTTTTTAATTTTAAAAGAAACATATTTAATTTTTATTATTTCTTTTTTTTTTGGTTTTTTTTATATTTTAATGAAAAAATCACACATTGGTATTGGTTCACAAATTTTGCTTCCTGAGTATTTTGGCACTTAATGAATATTAGTAAATATATGCTTATTCATATAAGTTTCATTTCAAAGGTACTGATAAGAAGCACAAAAAAAAGTTTACAAATGCAAAATCTTGAATATAAATACAATAAATATTATAATAATATGTCTGTATTACAGATTTGTTTTCGATGAGGGGTGCTTTGAAATATTTTAAGTTTTCCAAAGGGGACCTTTACATCCATAACTTTGGGAAGAGATTACAGGAAGTGGTCAAGAATTTTTTTTTTTTTGAGAGAGATCTTTCAGGAAAGCCAATTTTGTGTGCTTTAGATGCTAAGAATTTTACAATAGTATAATTCTGAAATGAATGGTGTACAGAAATATATTAGGAATATCATCATCATTATCAAATTCCTGATATATGCCCTCAAGGGGTGTACAGGATATGATAGTACCTCATGAAAAATTACATCATTACTAATTTCCTATCTACAATTTTCCTCCAAATCAGTCTGTTACCCATCAAGACTCCAACATTATCAGATCTTATATTCCTATCTCCTAAGGCACTTTTTTACTGTATCAATCCACCTATATCCTGGGCTTCCTCTGAGTCTTTTTCCTGACAACCTGACAGAGAACACTTGTTTTGCTAATCGTTAGACTCCCATTCTGTTTAAGTGACCATACCGCCTGAGATTAGCTGTGCTAATGCATTCCTGGAAGCTGACAATACCAAGTTCTTTCCTAATATCCTCGTTTTAAATATCATATTGCCATTGATGCCATCTGTTCATGCCCCTAATCTTTTTCAGGACTCTCATATCTGTGGTCTCTAGTCTTTAGTCAAGTGTTTTAATTCTAACCCAGCTCTCAGATCCATAAGTTAAAATTGGTTTAAAAACTGTCTTCTATACTAATTTAGTATATCTAATTTAGTGTTTTGGCTCATTTCTCTTGTATTCCATATAAATTTATTCAGTTGACTTCCTACCATACCAGCTTTGTTGATTCTGTTGTCAATTTCCATATTTAACTTACCATCTTCACTAAAAATCGTGCCTAAGTAGTAGCTGAAATGATTTAATTGTTCTATAAGTTCTCCATTCACAGTGCAGTTGATATTTTCAATGATTCTGCCTATTTTCATTGTCTTTTTAATGCTGACCTTCATACCATATCAATTACAACAGTTATTCAATTTGGTCAGGGAATCTTGCAGACTAGTAGCAGATTTATTGAAAAGTATAATACTTCCTGCATAAAACAAAGAGCTGAGATTAACACCTCCAATTTTGATATCAGGTTTAATACCACTTTTCTTCATGTGATCTATATAGATAAAGAATAACAGAGGGGATAAAGTACACCCTTGTCTGACACCAGATTTAAGGTTAAACCAGCCTTTCTGTACTTCCTTCAATTCTAACTGCTGACTTACAACTTTTATAAAGACTAAGTATTGCTTGATATAATGCCCCATTGAAACCATATAGCTGTAGCATTTCGAGTAGCTATGTAGATCTACAGAAGCTTTCAAGTAAATCTTTGTTATGTTCTGAAGATTTCTTAACTATCTATCATAAAGTGAAAATCTGATCCTGACAGCCTGAATCTTCTCTTCCACAATTCTTCTCAACCGTTTCTCAAGTATACTGGCATAAATCTTGCCAGGAACACTCAGTAGAGAAATACCTCTGTAATTCTCACATTCAGTTTTATTTCCCTTTTTATATATGGGTACTATTATAGCTCTACTCCAGTCATCAGGAATTTGTCCCGCTGTCCAGGCATTCTGAACTATGCAGTGCAGCCACTGTAAGACTTTTATACCACCATACTTCAGCATTTCTGGTCGAATATCATCTACTCCTGCTGCCTTTCCACATTTCAAGCCTTTGATGGCTTTTTCTACTTCAAATATATATTCCTCACTGCATGCCTGGTCAGTGTTTTTTACTGTGTTGTCATCACTGCTTGTTTCATTTAGCAGTTTTTTGAAGTAATTTCTCCATACTTCAACAATATCTTTTCTCCTGTTTTCATGTCACCTTTATCATCTCTAATTCCTTTTATAGCACTGTTTCCTCCATTTCCGAGCTTCTTCAAGAACCTCCAGAATATCTTGCCACCTTCTTGATATTTATTTCCCATGTTCTTTCCATGACTTTCCCAAAGTCTTCCCATGACTTTTGTTTAGCTAGTTTTACACAGTGTTTGGCTTTCTTACATTTGTCTCTGTATTCTCTAAGAGCACAAGCTGACTTAATTGCCAGGAACTTTTGATATGCTTTCTTCTTTTCTTTCACTGCCTCTTTAACTTCCTGTGCCCAGCAGGGAACTCTGAATTTTCTATCCTTACAAACAACTTCACCACATGCCTCTCTGGCTGAATCAATCGGTGTTTTTTTCAGGCTTGCCACTGAATCTCCAAGGTTTGGTTCCTGTTCTGAAACACTTTCATTTTTCCTTCAATAATCGTTGTGTATTTTAGTCTACAGTTCACATCTGAGAGCTGCTCAACTTTTATTTGCTTTAAAACTTTCTTACATGTTATTGTTTTCAATATGAAATTCAATTTTATCCTGCTCAAGACTAAAGTGATCACTTCCACTTTCAAATCCTCTGTACACTCTGGTGTCCTGCACCAGGGAGAAAACATCACTATCAACAATAACATAGTCAATGAGACTTTTCTTATTCCTTGCCTCTTCTCTCCATGTGAATTTGTGCACATTTTTATGTTGGAACATGGTGTTAGTAATAACCAGTCCATGTTCTGAGCAGAAATCCAACAGGTGTTTGCCATTATTATTAGCTTTGCTCTTTTCTCCAAATTTTTCCAAAATATTTTTGTATGTCTAACAATCATTTCCTACTCAGCTATTTAGATCCCCTACAATGACCAACTTTTCCTTCTTCATTGTGTCAGTTGCTTTCTCTAAACCCTCAAAAAATTCCTCCACTTCTAATTTAGTAGAATCTTCTGTGGGACCATAGACACAAATAAGTCTCATTGTCCATTTCCCCATTCTCATATTTGCCCACATCACTCTACTTGAGACTGCCTGCCATTCAAGAAATTAGCCTTGTATTTAGTGCTGAATACTATGGCTACTCCTTTTCCTTGATTGTCATTGCCTGAATATAACATTTTGTATTTATTGCTCAGAAAGATCTCACCATTTTGCTTTTTTTGGGTTGCTTAAGGGTCAAAGCTATATAACTGAGAGGAGACCTCCATATAGCCTTTAAAAAAATGCGGAAACCGATCAGCGCTTTTGACTTAATGTCCAATCCTCAACTTCTCATGGTGCACCCTGTTCGGTATCTACCTGACAAACTGCATTCTTATTGGCTTAAACCAAAATAAAAAATGATGACATAACATGACAGAATATTAGGAATATAGGAACCTGTAAAAGGTGGTTTAAGGTAAACAGAAGTTGAAAGTGATCTATCAGATTCCTGTTTGAGATGTATGTCAGAAAAATGTAATTCCCCCTGAAGTAAATTTTTCTCCAGAGTAAATTAAATTTAAGTATGTAAATCATTAATTTTGTGTAGAAAGGAATAGAGTTTTGATTCAGTAGGATTCCAAATAGCAAAATGTCATCTGTGACAAAAGATAACTGACACTAGGTTTAATAAGTTACAATAATATAGATAGTTACACTGACTAGTTTCCCAACATATGCTAGTGGCTTCTTCTGGGCTAGGAAGAATAAAAAAAATACAATAAGGGGTAAATATGAACCTTTACATAATTAAAACTGAATAAGTAGGAAACATTACACAAAAGTGATACGCTGAAACACATGGAGCATGAAGGATGGCACGGGTCAATCATTGTTCAGTAGGCACGCATAAAGTGTAAGGTGTAAGTGAAGAACAATGATGAAATTTGAAAACAAGAAAACAGTAAAATTCATGTATAACAATAAAATCCTCTAAACAAACAATGATGTGCTAGTTACGATAAAATACTATTAGGATAGGTGTGTGTGTGTGTGTATGTAGAAAATATTTAATACAGTTGAAAATAACAATTTCCCAAACTTTAGGGACAGAAAGGAAGTGATTATAATTAAGATTCAGTCAATGAAGTAAGGCTTCAGCACTTTCCTAAAATAAATGTTCTATCAGTAAATCTATTATAAATTTGGGTATCATCCCACTGGGATTTCGATCAGTCATTTTATTGTTCCATTTCACATGGAAGGATACTTTACAAACAAGTTGAAGAAACAGTGGGCTCACTTCTATTGCCCAATTAAGCTAATTTTTATTTGGAATGCCTTGACTGAAGTTTTCTTGACTGAAAACCATATCTTTGGCTATGCTACATAGATGACATTTTTGCTATTTGGAATCCTATTGAGAACTGTTCCTTTCTGCTGAAAGTTTTTTTCATTTAGTTATACTATAAATTAAAGATATCAAAAATTATATTCTTGGTTTAATCCTTTATCCAAGATATTTCATGTGCAAACTTTGTTTGCTAACACTTGGATAAAGGATTAAACTAAGAATATAATTTCTGTTTCTTTCCACACAAAATTAATGAATTGCATCCTCAAATTAAATTTACTCTTGAAAAAGAATCTTCGGGGGAATTTTCTTTTTTTTTTTTTTTGACATGCATATCAAATAGGAATCTGATGGATCATTTTCTGCTTCTGTCTACCATAAACTAACTTTCATAGGTAGGCATATTCCTAATGATTTTGCACACCATCCATTTCAAAAGTGCAGTATTGTAATATTCTTAGTGTCTACAGTACAAAAAATTTGCTCCTCCAAAAGATCTCTCCAACAAGAACTAGAAATTATCAAACAAACAGCCCTATTAAACAATGATAACCCAAAAATAATACAGAAAATTACTACTTCTCAAAGGGAAGAAGTCCACAGAACTCCTATACCTTATATTAAGGGCATTTCTGCAAGTGTGGCAAATATTTTTAGAAAATTCCAGTTCATCACTACCTTCAAACCTATCAACCAAATCTGCAACCTCTTACCTTCTCCAAATGACAAAGTTTCACCAATTATGCTACCTTGTGTTTATTAAGTTTCATGTTCTCACAACTTATTTTATTATGGTTAAACAGGAAGATCAGTAAAAATACATATTTCAGAACATCACAGCCACATTTGGCTTGTAAACCATCACAAAACATGGAATTGACATCATTAACCATTGAATCCAGCGGGATTATATGAATTTTTACATAAATGTACTGACATTGATCCTATAACACTCCTTACTAACTAGTAGGTCTCTATCATATCACCCCCCTCTTCCTCATATCCACTAGACTGTAAATTGCATCTTCTCAAACTTTCCTCATATTTGACATTCCAGAGATCAGAAATTACCTCAGTAAGTTGTCTCTGGACCCTTTCCAACATCTCTTCATCCTTTTGAAAACCAGGTGACCAAACCTGTGCACAGAAGTCCATGTGTGGCCTAATCAAAACCTTATAACAATGGCACAAGAATCTCTTTACTTCTATAAGTCAGTGTCCTCTGCATCATTCCCAGAATTCTTTGTCGTCTTCACAATTTTGGCAATGCGACCCTAAATTTCAGATCCTTATCCACTATCACCCCAAGATCTCTTATTTCCTCCACCTTCGACAACATATCCTCACCAAGCATAAATTCTGCATCACATTTTTGTTTTTCAAATTTTAAAACCTTACATTTTGCAACATTGAACTCTCATCCCCATTCCTGTACCCAATCACTCAATTTATTCAAGTCTTCTTGTAAGGCACGACATCTTCTCTACTCTTCATAGTTGGTCTCAACTTTGCATCATCTGCAAACAACTGAATATCTCCATCCAAATCTTCCCCAATGTCATTAACATACAGGTTAAACAGAAATGGCCCTAAAACAGACCCCTGAGGCTCACTACTAGTAATTTTCCTTTTTCTGAGATATTGCTCCCCCATACACAGCTTGCTGATACCTATCAGATAGCCAGTCTCCGATCCAATGCACTAATATAATATCCAATCCCATCCACTCTAGTTTGACTATCAACTTATCATGTGGTAATCTATCAAAAGCCTTTGCAAAATCTAAGTATACTACTGTGTATTCCTCTCCTCTGTCCAAGGAAGTCATCACCTTATTGTAAGTAAGCAAATTATTAAAACATGACCTCCCTTTAGCAAATCCATGCTGTCCATCAAAGATAATTCCATTGTTGTCAACCCACGTCTAGATCGTAGTTCTCATCAGCTTTTCCAACAACTTAACCACAACACCTGACACACAGATAGGCCTATAATTTGATGCCTGAGTTCTATCACCTCCCTTATGAAGCAGCCAATCTTTCCCTCCTTAGGAACTTGACCCAATGCAAGACTCATATTAAAAAAAATATGTCAAGGCAGATGTCAATTCAATGGCACATTCCTTTAGAATATGTGGTGATATATTATCAAGTCCCACAGCCTTATGAACATCAAGTTTGCTCAATTCCCCATACAACTCTTACTCACGTACAGTCAGTCTCTCCTCCCCATCATCAACTGCTCTCAATCTCTCCATGATGTCACATTCACAAGAATGAAAGACCTTTATGAATTGCTCATTAAGTATCTCCACTATATCTTCCTCAACAGTTGTCTTTATATCATTTTCCCCAATCAATGTCATGTTTCCATAATCTTTTTTTTTTTTTTTTTGCTGGCTATATATCAAAAGAACTCCCTAGGAGGATTCTTTTTGGCTTCATTAGCTAACTGCTGCTAATACCTTCCTCACTTTTGCTACCCTTACCAACCAAGTCACCTATTTGTAATCCTCATTTAATTGGTTATTACCACTTCTCTTATGCTGCCTCGATAATGCCTTTTTCTCTGTATCGCATGCTTAATCTCTTCATTCATCCATTTCATACCTACCTTATTTAACCTTCTGACCCTTAGAATACATTTAGACATGCTTCTACTAGATAGTTCTTGAATATCCCCCAAGCTGCACTGATCTTTTTTCCAGCTAACTCCTCATTCCATGCTACATCTGCAAGTTGTCTCCTGAGCTCTTCATAATCATCAGCCTTGTAGTTCCACATATACCCTTTTCTTAAAAAGGTCCTCACACTGCTGGCAACCACCCAGGTAATCACCTCATGGTCACTCACCAATTGGTGAGTGATTTGACACCTCATTTATTATTACATCCTCTCATGAGATGATCAAATCCAAGACCCTCAATCCTTGTCATATGTTGGTTCTAGGTTCCATGTCATACGCCCTCTGTTATATACTGTTTGAGGTAGTTGTCCCTCAAAAACTTAAGAAACTCATTTTCTTTACTTCCAGTTGCTATCTCATCATCCCAGTCTATATTGCCATAGTTAAAATCACCCATAATAATCACACTTTTCTTATTTGCTTGGCTAATTTTACACATTTCATAGTCAGTACCATCCACATTACCAGGTCTATAACAACATCCAACTAAGTATTTCATTCTATTCACCTCTATCTCAAAACCATACTGCCTCAAAATTACTTGGCACTATTTCAGGATTCAGGACAAACAAGGATTGTCAGGATCAGATTTTCACTTTAAGAGAGATAGTTAAGAAATCATAGGAATATAACAAAGATCTTTCAGGATTGCAGATCTTGAACCAACACATGACAAGGTGCCAAGAGAAAAGCTATTCAAAAGAATAGCTTGACTTGTGTAAATTCAACCTTACACAGATTATCTTGAAAGGGCTATAAGAAAAACTGAGTTATAACAATTTAACTTTATGTGCCTACCTTTCTTGTGTGTGCTACCTAACAGTGATCTTCTGCCTAACAATCCTTGTGATGCATGTTTTCCTCATGCATGAATCTTCAAGCATATAACATCACTGCAAAATCAGTGATGATATGTAGAAGGATTTAAACAGGCTGGAATTGTATGTGAAAATGGTTGTCAGTTCAAGGTCAGTAAATGTTCTTTGGTCTGATAATGCTAGAAGAAACTTGTCAGGCCAGAAATCTTGGAGTTTCAGTAGATAGGAAGTTGAAATTCAGGGGTCGTATTGCATAACTGCAACTGATGAAATGAATACTAACATAAAATAATAAGAAAGTCATTTTGCTTCTTTACTAGACCTTGATACAACTTTACCTAAACTACTATGTCCAGATCTTATTTCCAAGGAGGTGCAAAGGAGAGTCCTAATTATTATAGCATGTTAGAATAAAAGGTTATGTGAGTCAAATATGTACCATCCATATTCTTGAGGTTTTTAGACCATCATTATTGTTGAGATTGGGGTTGTTGATTAGAATTTCACAGGCTACTTTAAATTTTGTGTTTACTACTATTTCATGAAATCCTCGAGGAGTTCAAAGACTCAGAGGACACCCTACTCTACAACTCTCCATCTCCACCACTTAATTCACCAACTGCTACTACCATCATCATCTACACCAATGGCATCACTGTCCACCACTACTACTAGTATTTTTTATCTGTAAATTATGTGTGTTCTGAAGGTTGATTTGTCTGTATGCGGGATGAAAAACCCAAGTTTCTGATAAAATCCTCGCTACCTCCATATGAGATTGGCTAATTCACCTTCAATTGAAAAAATCCCATATAAAGATTCCTCCCATCACAACGAGAATTGAACTTAAGCCTTTTCCAGTTAAATGGCGCAATGTACCATTGTTCTTCCAATTACGCTACGGATGAGCTTAATATTCGGGTTTTAGTGTGATGTAAGGAGTAGGTGCCTTACCAGTCAACTATGTGTAGAGTATCCAGGGCATGATCCGAAAGGGCATGATCCGATTTACCACAGTTATTAACTTTAAAGGGATCATTTAAGAATCAAAGCCAGATAATGGGGAGAACAGAATGAGAGTCTGACCTAATGTCCAATCCTCACTTTCATGTGGTACTCCCATTAGTAGATATCCAATGGATGTCTGCTAATGTACTGAATGAACAAGGATAGGGCAATTTGGGACTTAGCTTACCAAAGTGTACTCTTTATCTGCTTAAACCAGAAATAAACATGATGAGATTTCATGCTGGATGGACATCAGCCAGTTAAACAAGGTCTTCATTGTTTTCATCAGGGAACCAGGGTAAAACAGCAAGAAGTCAGCTACTAGAACAAACACATCAACATCATTGGTGTTACTGAGAAAAAGAAGACTGAAATAGATGAGATCCTACTAAATAATAAATATAGGATGTCATATTTGGGCAATAATAATCAAGGAAGGAAGGAGTAGCAATAGCATTCAGCACCATTCATGAAGATAAACTTCTTGATTGGAAGGCAATTCAAGTAGTTATGTGGAAAAACTTCAAGCATGGGGAAATGGACAATGAAACTTATTTGTGCCTATGGTCCCAACAAAAGGTTCTCCTAAGGGAGAAGCAAAGGAATTTTTGAGTAATTAGAGAAGCCAGCTAACAAAGAAAACAAAAAAGTTGGTCCTTTTTATGAAGATGTAAACAGCAGATAAAGAAATGTTTACACAAAAGTTTTGGGGAAATTTGGAGAAAATGGCAAGGCTAATAATAATAATAGTAAGTATACCTGCTATATTTCTATTCAGGATATGGACTAGTCATTACTAACGGCATGTTACAACATAAAAGATTTGCACAAATTCACATGGAGAGAAGACATAAGAAAAGTCTCACTGACAATGTTATTGTTGATAGCAACATCTTCATGCAGGTTCAGGATACAAGAGTATATAGAGGATTTGAAATTGGAATATCTAACAGATAAGCTTAGGTGTTGATGGTTATTTATGACTTAAGTTTTTAATGGTATTAACAACACCAAACAATTTAATCAAAAGATGTTTTATTAACTGCTTATAGTTCGCTGAATTTCAAATCAGCATCATCAGAGCACAACACACATGACAGTAAGTAAAACAATAAAATTGCAGTGTACAAAAGACCTAAAGTCCTATTTATGGCACCCTCTAATGTTGGGGGAAAAAATCATTAGAGCTATGTGGGAGTTGCTTTTAGGAAGAGTCTCCCAAATTTTTGGCAAATTAATGCAACCATACTTGTTCAGGTTAGGAGAATTCTTCAAAGCCATTGCTGACTCAAAAAATAATCTTTCAGATCTGTAACAACTCCTAAATAGCATATTTGTTTTCTTCCATCTAATCCTGTGTGAAGGAGTGGTCTGCCAGTCCTGACTTGCCATAATAATAGTAGCGAAAGTATTTTTTTATGTTCTTCCAGGCAGATGTTAACTAATCTTCCTGTTTGTCCATAGTAGGCCAAGTCACAGGGAACTTCATAATTCCACAGCCACATACAAGCCATTAGTTTAGTTACGCTGACAGGGTCGAATATTCCGGGTGTGCAAGGTGTGCGGTCTCATCCACGAAATATCAGTATCATCGATATTATATTTTTTGCATTTATTCCCATTAAAGAATCCCCTAATTGTTTGCAGACTTAAAATCGAACACAACATACTAATGCTTCATTGTCCTCTTCAGGAGGGTAATAAAGAATTAGTGCTTCATGAAGAGAGCACTTTTCGACGGTAAACATTACATCACATTCGCATTAATAGCCTGGGTGTGCTTTCGAAATGCATACACCTTTGAGCCCATCGAAAAGATGTAAATAGGGCGCAGCGGTTCAAATTCTTAGCTTTATAAATTTTTAAACCGCTGAGAAGGTGGGGCTAGGTGAGTAATATTTTGAGCTCACCCAGCACCTAGCGTCTGTGATTGGTTATTGTGTCAACCAATCCAATTGAACGTTGTTACTTGTCATGAGTTGAGCACTTTTTGTATGCGATGGCTATATTACAAACAGCTGTTACACGTTTTCTGGAACTGAAAATTTGAAAGTGGATGTTAGAAGAAAAATGCTAATTGTTTTTTCTTTTGCTTATGCAGTATAGCATCTGTTGAAGTTGCAAAGTTTCTTAATGGTATATATAGACATTTTTATTCTAGTCTTTGAAAACAACAGACAGTAAAAAATATCTATTCCGGAATAAAAATGAATATTCTGTGTATTATAAGACGTTGTTGATCTACAACAAAATTCCAGCATATGTGAGATTGATAAGACAGAAAAACGGCTGATACTAAAAAAAAAAAAAAAAAAAAAAAAACTAATGAATTTAGGATTCCCGAAAGTATGGATAATTCCGATAATGATTGGATGTTATGTATACTGCGTCTCAGTAAACAAAATAAAATTCTTGGAAAATGGAGCGCAATATACACAAACCAGTGAGATACACATAACATGTGCAACAAATTTTACTAGATGATTTGCTGCTCCATCAAACCATATTTATTCCTGCAATTCTCTCTCTCTCTTCAAACGTTTTTTTTTTAAATTATGCCATCATAAATTCACTAATTCATGTTCAGACTTTATAGGATCGTGCTATTCGCTCTACCCAGCAACTTATAGGACACACATATCACAAATGATAATTATTAATAATTTGTTTACCATTAATGAAAGTGTTTCTACTCACACTTATTCTTTCCTATTCTTACATGCCTTATAAATGATGGTTCACATATTTTCATCTTTGAGTATTTCAAATATACCAACCAAATATAGCATTCTCCTTCATTGTTGTTTTCTAATAAATCCTAAAACAGATTGTTCCCCCACTCTATGCAGAAATTATTTTGCATTAATTGCACTGGACCAATTAAGATGAGCGCTGATGATCTATGCACTCTCAAAACTTTCATACATCGATAAAAATGCAATCACATGGTCATGGGCATCCACGGGGGGGACTTCCCCCCAGGATCGATTAAAAAATTCCACAAATTATAATCGTAAAATTGATCGAGATATGTAATCGTACACCCTTGACCCTGGGACACTTTGTCTGTCTTAAAATTTTATTATGGGTTGGCCTGTTAGCCACGGCAGGGTAGCCATAGAACACGTGTTTTAAGTTCATCTTTTTCTGATTTGTGAACAGTGACCGGTTAGTTTGTGTTCTGTGTCTAGTGACACAGAACACAAACTAACTGTTTGTGTTAGTTTGTGTGAAGTGTGAAATGTAAATTTATAGTGAAACAAATTTAAACAGAAAAATACATTTTTAAAAGGTAAGTGTATATAATTTAATATTATTTTATTTGTTAGTTTTATGATTTTTTGCATTTAAACTGAAATAATTTAATTTAGGATTAATTACTTAAATATAAAGACCAATAGGCTTCATGTCGGTGAAATAAACATTATTTAAATTAAGGGGATATTAAATTCCTCAGTTTTAAACCGAATAAGAAACTCAAAGATTGGAATCAAAGAGTTTCATGTCGAATATAGTATAGTAAACTATAAAAGTATCGGCGACTACTAGCGTGAGCTAATGCACGTAGCCCAAGTACGTAGTACAAACTCGGGCAAATCGTAGCAAAGGTGGTGAAGTTCTGATCGCTATTCTTGGTATTTTCCATAATGTAAAACACATTTTCTGGAAAATGTATGCTGTTATTACATTATGGTTGGATGTCACTACCCAGACCGGTTTCAGTCTTTATTGAGGCTTCGTCAGTGAGTAGCTAGACCAAATTAATACCAAAGGGTATAGCAAAAAGAACTTATTGACAACTCTGCCATATGAGTTGTCAAAAAGATGCACCCGTTAAGTTACTTAAATATAAAGAGCCAATAGGCTTCATTTCGGTGATATAAACATTATTTAAATTAAGGGGATATTAAATCCCTCATTTATATTATGGAAAATACCAAGAATAACGATCAGAACTTACCACCTTTGCTGCGATTTGCCCGAGTTTGTACTGCATACTTGGACTACGTGCATTAGCTCACACTAGTCGCCGATACTTTTATAGTTTACTATACTATATTCGACATGAAACTCTTTGATTCCAATCTTTGAGTTTCTTATTTGGTTTTAAAACAATGAGGGATTTAATATTCCCTTAATTTAAATAGGATTAATTAGTTGATTTTTAATAAAATATGCCGGTCAATTTTTTTATATATGAAATTGTGCTAAAAACTATTAATTCTGAATATCTTTTTTTTTCCCCAGAATTAGATATCATTAAAATCGATGCAAAATTAAAATAACGTATTTTTAGTATACATTGACAAATAATTACATCAAAAAAAAGGTAAAAGACGTTTATTGATGTAATTATTTAATTAAATCAATAATTATAAAAATTTATTGCTGTAATTATTTGTCTCCAAGATTCCTCCCCCCGGGAAATTTTCTGCGGACGCATGCCCATGCATACGGTCAAATTGGCATGAAATTTGTAGCGCGAGTTGTATAACCCACACGACAGCACACCCAACCGAAATGGGCAAGCGATGTCACTGGTAGTTGATGTGTTTGCCATTTGGTCCCATGGAGAAGACACTTTGGATGCATTTGTCACCTACCTAAACAGTCAACACCCTAAAATCCACTTCACAGTAGAAAAAGAATCTAATAACTGTTTACCATTTCTTGACATATTAGTCACATGCCTTTCAGATGGATCACTATCTTTTTCCATTTACAGAAAGCCAACACACACACAGGAAGATACCTACATAAACAATCACATCATCATTCAGTCCAATGGTATGGCATTTTAAAAACACTCACACACAGAGCTAGAGCCATTTGTTCTAATGATACAGCTCTAACCACAGAACTCAAATATCTGCACCATACGTTCTTAGCCAACGGTTACAATCCCTACAAAATAGATAAAATACTACACAGCCCCTTTACTCCCCCTCCCTCCCTCCCCTAATACACAGGAACACACCATGACCATCTCTATTCCCTATGTTAATGGTACATCAGAAAATATAGCTAAAGTACTGATGAAACAAGGCCTTTGCACCACTTTCAAGCTGCATGTAAAACTAACAACTCTGATCTGCTAGTCTAAGGATAAACTTCACCCTTCAGCACACCCAGGAGTGTATGAAGTTCCCTGTGACTTGGCCTACTATGGACAAACAGGAAGATCAGTTAACATCTGCCTGGAAGAACATAAAAAATACGTTTGCTACTATTACTATGGCAAGTCAGGACTGCAAACCACGTTTTGGATACTCCTTTACACAGGATTAGATGGAAGAAAACAAATGTGCTATTTAGGAGTTGTTACAGATCTGAAAAATTATTTTTTGAGTCAGCAATGGCTTTGAAGAATTCTCCTAACCTGAATAAGTATGGTTGCATTAATTTGCCAAAAATTTGGGAGAATTCATCCTAAGAGCAACTCCCACATAGCTGTAATGATTTTTCCCCCCAACATTAGAGGGCACCATAAATATTACACTGCAAATTACACAGAAAATTATACACTGCAATTTTATTGTTTTACTTACTCACTGTCGCGTGTACAACTGTGTTGTGCTCTGATGATGCTGATTTGAAATTCAGCGAAATATAAGCAGTTAATAAAACATCTTTTGATTAAATTGTTTGGTGTTGTTAATACCATTAAAAACTTAAGTCATGAAATTGGAACAGAAATATATATAGAGACACGAAAGGTTGCAAGACCATATCAGTGCAGTGTGTAAGAAAGAGATTGAAAGTTTTTCACTTGGTTATACTATAATTAAAGATTCCAAGAAATTATATTCTTGGAATTCATGTAAGAAAGAGGGTAAGAAGAAAGGAGGAATCTGTTCACTTTTTTTTTTTTTTTGTGAATAACTGAAGGTTATATTCTTTGGGGAAGGCTGAGTAGGAGAGGCTGCTCCACAGAACAGAAATAGATGGAATGAAAGTAGAGGCAGAGAAATTGGTTTAGCAAGTTTCAAGCCAGACTGTAAATGGGTGTTGGTCAGCAGTAGCTATCCTTATGATATTAGAGAAAAGTGGAGGAATAGCCAATTCAGTAGAGCATTGTCAATGGAAGTATCTGTAGAATAAGCATAAAGCAGAAACTGAATATCTATGAGGGATTGAAGCAGATCTGTGAGAGAGGAATCATTAATTAACTAAATTGGCTTCTTTTGGATCATTATGGAATAACAACACTAAAGTAAAAAAAAAAAAATGCAGAATTTTCCACCAGATTTCCTAACCATTGTCAATATATACAGATAAAAAGAGATAAATAAAATTAGAATGATTAAAATATAAGCATGTGTGACAATATATGCTATTAACTACAGCAGGATAACTCCAACTATAACTATTAGAATTCAAAGAAATAAATTTTAAATAATAATTAAAAAATTCATAAGACACAAGAATGAGGAGAGAACTTAAGATGACTTCCCAAAATTGGGAAAGTTTGAGACAGTCATTTTTGTTGAGGTTCAGTTTGTGAATGTGGGCTTCACAACTTTCTTTATATAGTCTTTATGACTATATAAAGATTCCCAAACTGAGTTCTGCAAAACCTTAGGTTTCTGTGAACTCTTCAGAGGTTCCACAAGAATTACATAGGAACAAATATTGCAGTAATTCAACTCTTCGAAAATTTTCGTTATTCCAACTCTGATTTAATGGTGGAGCTTGATTATCACTCCAGTACCACCTTCTTGAGTGACAAATCACAGAATGACAGCCATGCCCACAAATATCATGTGAGTATTACACATTTTTTAACTGACAGCATGGGTAGACCACTTCGAACAAGTTTGAATATTATTAACATTATTTGGATTGACAGTTGGCTTACAATTAGATCATAGAATCTGTTTTTATGAATATATATATATATATATATATATATATGTTTATATAAATTGAGGGTTCCTTGGCATATAAAAAAATATTTTAGAAAAGTCTGGGAATTACTGAGTTACAGACTGAGTTATCTTCTGCAGTTAATATTTTTTTTCATTAGAGCTCAGGCCAGTATAGTAACTGATTGAGTAAATCACTGTTATTATAAATTATATATTTAGCTTAATCCTTTATTCAAGTGTAAGCAAACAAAGTTTGCGCCTGAAGTATCTTCAGGACTGGGGCAACTCGTGGCAAAGGTGGACTGAGGTCTGATCACTTTCCTTAGTATCCCACAATGCAAAGCACATCTCCTTGTGGACATGTATAATGCTATGCATTATGGGAAGGGTCACTACCCAAAGTACATCACTTACGTATCTACATACTGAGAAACAAGTTATACTACAATTCAAACATAATACCAAAGTAATAACATTGCTGGAAGTTTTTTCCACTTGGTTAGACTATAAATTATATATTTAGTTTATATATATATATATATATGATGATCTTACTTTGAAGTTGAAACATTGGGATATGAAAGCTACTGCTCACAATAGTAGTCTCCATAATTTTACCAGAATAATGTTGATCACCATATAACATCAGAAGAAAAGAGATAAAAGTTTGTCATCAAATCATTATTCCATTACACTCACCTGAGTTTTATCAAAAGTAATAGAGAATGTCACCAATAAACAGTCTACTCATTTGCCACTTGAAAGTTATAATTTAATCAGTGACCAATATAGATTCTGCCATTCTCAATCTACAGTGGATCTCTGCCATTTGCACACACAAGATATGGAAAGGTCTGGTGTGATATCTCTTTCTCTCTGTCTAGATAAATATCAATGTGTTTTATTGGATCTGGAACAAAGGCCTACACCATATTATATTGTTGAAAGATTTTGAAAGTTTATTTTGCACTTGGTTAGACTATAATAAATTTAGTTTAATCCTTTATCCAAATGTGAGCAAACAAAGTTTGCACCTGAAAATATCTTCAGGACTGAGGTAAGGTAGTGCAACACCAGGCAACTCGTAGCAAAGATGGACCAAGCTAACATCACTCCTATCTCAGTATCTCCCATAATGCAAAACACATCTCCTTGCAGATATGTATAATGTTATGCATTAAGGGAAGGGCCACTACCCAGACCGGTTTCAACCTTTATTGAGGTCTCGTCAATGGGAGCCAGGCCCTGAAGTGGAGATACCAAGAGGTCATCTTTACCTATAGGAGTTGCCAAACTCTGGCTCCCACTGACGAGACCTCAATAAAGGTTGAAACCGATCTGGATAGTGGCCTTCCCTTAATGCATAACATTATACATATCTGCAAGGAGATGTGTTTTGCATTATGGGAGATACTGAGATAGGAGTGATGTTAGCTTGGTCCACCTTTGTTACGAGTTGCCTGGTGTTGCACTACCTTACCTCAGTCCTGAAGATATTTCAGGTGCAAACTTTGTTTGCTCACACCCAAATTATATCATATGGCCTTTTGTCCACCCTCTGAAACTAGAATGTCGATTTCCTTCCTAGTCATTATCTATATGTCATGGAGGATGCTTTCTTTCTTCAGAATTCCCAACCAATGCTGGAGTACCCCAGAACTCTGACCCATTCTTTCTCCTATTCATAAATGAACTTTTATCACTATCACAAATCTTATCCATAGTTCTGCTGATGACAGTATACTCTCTACTCCTCTTTTTTTCATTTGCCAAAAGCTGCTGCAGTGCTTATATATCTTAAGTTCCAAGATATTTCGTAACTAGTCCTCAAACACTGATCTGCTTACCATATTTCAGTGAGGACCTTGTCAATTTTAGTGCCATCAACATACAATCGTATCTTATTTCATGTAAGAGAGAACACACTTCACCTCTGATAATACAAAGATTGGATATCTCTTCTTGGACTGGCTTATGCCCCTAGCATCATGGCATAAGTACATCATATCTATAGACAATTATGGCTCCACAAAAATAGGTGTCCTTTTGTGCTCAAGATATTACTTCTCACCCGTATAAAATTTAATACTGTACAAATTCCAAATCTGCTTTATTTATTGTTTTTGCATATAGAATAGTGCACCAAAAACTCCTTTAAATATGCTTCATAATATCTGAGAGAGAGCATCCAGTTATTTGTGTTCCCTCACTCATAAACTTAATTGTCTAAATATGCTTCATAATATGCTAATATAATAATATGATATAATAATAATATAACTATCTGGATTATGTGATTTAGATTATGAGAACAGATTGCATGTATATGGATTACAGACTCTGGTTAACAGGAGAAAGAGGAGTGAAATGATAGAGGTTTATAAACTTTTGAATGAGTATTATAGGATAGCATCTGATGAAATTTTTCGTTATATGGAAGTAGGAGAAAACACAGGAGCAATTTTGTTCACAGTCAAGAAAGGGGTAAGAAGTAGGTTTTTCTCTCACAGAGCAATGAGTGAGTGGAATAGTTTGCCTTTAGGGGTAGTGAATGAATTTAAGGGAAGGAATGACAGCTGGTTTGGATGATTTATAGCCTCCCCTCGATGAGTGTCCTTGACTCCTTGGAGGTCTTAGATAATAATAATATAATATAATGCTAACATAAATATGCTTCATAATATCTGAGAGAGTGTATGTCCAGTTAATTTGTGTTCCCTCTCTTGTAAACTTACTAGTCACTTTCTCAAAAACATTCAGTTTCTGCCTTATTTCTCTTCTACTGGTATTTTCATGGGCTGTTCCAATGAACTGGCTAGCACTATTCCTCCACTTTCCCTCATGCCCATAAACTATACAAGTGACTATTGGTCAGCATTCATCACTGTCCAGTTCCAAATACACCAGATCAACTTCTCATCTATCTCTGTGCTCTAGAACAGCCTTCCCACACAGTTTTCTCTAAGAACGAAAATCTCCAGTTGTTCAAAAACATATCAACAGCTTTTTTCTTCTTGTCCACTCACAACACTTGTGTGCTATAGGTTTTGTAACCTCTTATATGTGGGGTTGATAATTATCAATAACACTTAACACATTTACCTCTTATATTTTATTTATAATCATTTTTTAATCTCCTGACTCCAATTTCACAATTTCCAGCTGAAACACCAGAACCTTTGATAGACATCACCACTAAAATGTAGACAGCTGCTCAATGATAATGTTATACCCTAAAGAAAAATTAAATCTGCCATTTACCTAAGGTGCTTTGCTTGTTTAGCAAGTGAAAGTGATAATCTTTGGTCCTCAACTTGCAAATCACATCCAACTTCTTCTGAGGGACTGTCATAAATGGTTCCTTCTATTTCAGTTGGTTGCCCAGTTTCCAAATCTATGGGAATAAATAATTTTTAATTTTACTAACTTATAAAGCAGGAATTTATTTCATTGTCATAGAGTTCAATAATGTTTTTCTAAAGATATGAAAAAATAATTAAGACCACTTATTTAAACAAAAGTAAAAATCTTTCAAAAATGTCATCATCAAAGTCCTGACATGTGCCCTCAGGGGGGGGGTTGTACAGAATATTATGATATCACTACATAAGTTACACCATAACTAACTTCCTATTGACAATTTTACTCCTAATTAACATATTATCTGTCAAAACTCCAAATTTACTGATTCTTATATTACTGTCTTCTAAGACACTTTTCAGTGCATCAATTCACCTAGATTTGGATATTTTTTTGCTGCCATCCTGGCAAATAACAGTTGTTTAGCTAATCTTTCCTCACCCATTCTGTTTAAGTGACCATACCACTTGAGATTAGCTCTGCTAACATATTCTGCATGCTAAAAATGTTAAGTTGTTTTCTAATATCCTCATTTTTAACATGATACTACCATTGATGACATCTGTTCACTACCCTAATCTTCACTTAGAACTTTCATACCTGTGGTCTCCAGTCTTTGACAAAGTGTTTTATTTCTAATCCAGATCCATAAGTTAAAATTGGTTTGAACAGTTTTATATACATCTAATTTAGTGTTTTGACTAATATCTATGTTGTTCCATATAAATTTATTCAGTTGATTTCTACCATACCCGCTTGACTAATTCTACTGTCTATTTCCATATTTAATTTGCCATCTTCACCAAAAATTGTGTCTAAATAGCAGAAATGTTTCACTTGCTCTATGGGTTCTCCATTCAGAATGCAGTTGACGTTTTCAATGTTTCTGCCAATTTTCACTGTCTTTGTCTTTTTATTGTAGATTTTCATACCAAATTTATCATAGCAGTTATTCCATTTAGCCAGGGACTCTTGCAGACTTGTACTGGATTTATTTAAAAGTATAACTTTGTCATTATAAAGTAAAGAGCTGAGATTAACATCATCAATTTCAGAAAGGTTTAGTAGTAAAAACTATTGTTTGGTTTAGTGAGACATAAAAAATAGCTTATACTTTTAGTGGGGAGGTGGTTTTTCTGTCTCACAACCATCTATGAATTTCTGAAATCTCATGAATAAAGCAATAGTCTGTAGGATTACCAATATAGTGAGATGCATATGCAGTAATAATTTTGTAAATTAATAATGTGTAATTCTGTAGGGAGAGAAATGGTGAATTATGATTGTTTTATTTTGTAATAATCTGTGATGATTTCACATATGTGTATTTCAGTAACTATTTAAGTATATATAACAGTTATGGCAGAGAAGTAAGAACCTCTCTTTCTCCTATTTACTAAGGTCTGCAGTCCAAATATTCTCAATCTGTCCTCATAAACTACATTCCATAACTCTGATACAATTTTTGTATCTCTTCTTTGTACCTTTTCCACAGCTTCTTTATTCCCTCTTAACTCAGAAGATCAAATCATTGCACAGTACTATCAGGACCTTGTAAAGAGGCAAAATGACCTTTTTATCATTACATGTCAATATTCACCTCAATATCAAAATTATCCTCTGAATTGTATTTGGAATTTTTGTTGTGTGATTTATAAACTTCAAATTCCCATCCACCGCCAAAACTCCAAGATCTCTAGCCTTGTCAGTTTCTTGTAACATAATCCTGCCAATATAATATGCTTTTAGAAATGGCACCACTCCAAAGTGCACTAACACTGAGTTGACAGCCATTATCATTTGCCCACATTTCCAGCCTATTCAAATAATTTTGTATGTGCTGGATATCAGCAGCATCCCTGATAGCTCTGTTTTTGCATCATCAGCAAACAAATGAAAATCTCCTGTCTGATCCTTCCTAGTATCATTAATGTATAGAGTGAATAACAATGGTGCAAAGCCTGATCCCTGGAGATACACCACTGGCAACCTCATCTTAAATCTGGCAGATTCACACCCACTGTATACCCCTTTGTGATGCCTGTTCATCCACTTATCCAAAGCAATAATTTACATCTCATTTCCATATTTTCCATTTTATGCAACTGCCATTCATGTGGTATTCTATCATCTGCCTCAGCAAAGTCCAACAATATCATAGTATATCCATTCCTTTTATCCAACTCAGATGCCCACAAATAGTGGGCATCTGAGTTGGATAAAAGGAATGGATAAAAGTGGGCATCTGAGTTGGTTAGTTGTACAGCTTTTACACACACACACACACACATATATATATATATAGTCATTTTCTTTCATTTAATCCTGTGTGAAAAGGGTGTGTGTGCAACATGTGGTCTGTTAGTCCTGGCTTGGCATAACGATTAATTCCATGACATGTATTTCCTACATTCTTCAAGGCAGATAATGTTACTAGTTTGATGTGCATTTTAAAATTGAATCACAGTAAAACTATTCCAATTCCTTTTGTGTGTTTCCACCATGCAAAGCTATGGAAGGAGACTATGCAAGGCCATCTTCATACCAATTTTAAACCACTTATCAAACTAATTACCATTATTGTTTCTCTCATGCACACACCACCCTTTCACACATCCGGCAATGTATAATAATGATAAGTGCATAAAGATAAGTGGATGGGGTGCTTAAGGGTCAAAGCTATATAACTGAGAGGAAACCTCAACATAGAGTTCAAAGGAATGTGGAGAACCGACCAGGGTTTCTGACCTAATGTCCAATCCTCCAACGTGGTGCACCCTGTTAGGTATCTACCTGGATACTGAAAGGACAAGGATAAGCTGGCAATTTGGGATTTAGCAGACCAAATTGTATTCTTATTGGTTTAAACCAAAATTTCAAATGATGGTACAATATGACAGAATTTCATGCCGGCTGGGGCGTTGCCCGGTTAAACAAGGCCCCCATTGTTTTTGCCAGGGAAAACAGCGAAAAGTCAGCTAATGGAACAAATCCTAAAACTTACCCCAATTCAACATCACCACAGTTATAGATCGGTATTATCAACATAAGAAGCCTGAATGGCAAAGAAATGAAGCTGAGGAATTGGATAAGTACCAGATCGACATAATAGGGATGACTGAAACAAAAAAGACAAAAACTGGTGAGATCTTTCTGAGCAATGAATACAAAATGTTATATTCAGGCAATTTATTTATTTACGCATATGGCTTTGTGAAAACTAACAAGTGAAATGTACAATCACGATATCCAGAAACAAATGATGAAAATCTTAACATATAAAAGTTCATTACATAAAAGACACAAACTGCTTTCCAAGTCTTCCTTTTTTTAAAAAAAGCAAAAGTAATTACAACCACAGATCAATGTCCAGTCTGGAAAGCCAATCCCAGGCCTCATCCGTCACCTTGTGGATGTCCTGTAGGCCACCACTGTGAAATTGGCATCTTGGGCAGTCGTACACAATGAGTAATCATCTGAGCCATGGGAGAACAATCACAATAAGGGTTGTCTAACAGCCCCATTTATGTAGTAGGTAGCCACATCTGCCCTGGTTAGTTCTGATCCTGTTGATTGATGACCAAATCTTCATAAGAAGAACAAAACCAGGCTGCAGAGCACAGGGATCTTCTACCAAGAATCATTTGTTGGGAGATTGTTGGACCAGTATTCTCTCCACATGTCAGGTGTTGATGGCAGGGCAGCTGAAGAGAGTTCATCCATGGACCAGAGAGGCTTTCTAAATTTTAGGTGAAGACCAGGTGGATTTATGAGTGTCTGGTGCAGGGGCAGGAGTGGGTTGCTCATTGCTTTATTAAATTCTTTAATTGAAGCTTGTCTTCTCCGTATGTTTGGTGGAGCAATGTTAGATAAGACAGGCAGCCAGGAGAGGGATGCTTCTCACTGTCCCACTAATTGTGTGCATGGTAGAATTTGGCTGGGTGTCTATAATGTTAGCGTGTGCACTTCTTTCCCAGACAGGGGCACAATATTCTGCTGCAGAGAATGCGAGGGTTAGTGCAGACGACTTTAGGACTTCTGCGCCACAATCGCAAGTTGTTCCAGCAAGCCTTGAAATGATATTGTTTCTCATTTTAATTTTGTTGGTTAGGTTGGTGGTGTGCCTTTTACAGGTTACGCTTCTGTCCAGGCTCAATCCAAGGTATTTGGGGTGAGGCTCGTGTCGTACCATTTTTGCAAAGAAAGAAAGGTTGAGGTGTCGATTCGCCTCAGCATTGTTCAGGTGAAATACTGTGGACACAGTTTTTGTTGGATTTGGCTTCAAGTATCACTGCTTAAAGTACTCTTCCAGGATGTTCAGGTCTGTGCTCAAGGTTTGTTCCAGGTTGGTAAAGGAGGTACATTTATGTAGGATTGGTAGGTCATCAGTGTACATATATTGCTCGAGCTGGTATGTGGTAAGTCGTACACGTAGATGTTAAAAAGTAAAGGAGATAACACAGAGCTCTGTGGGAGAACGTTCTGAAGGAATCTGGGCCTGCTCTTTTTTCTGTCAATATGGACCTGGATCTTTCTGCTGGAGAGAATGGATTCAAAACACTGGAAAGTTTTTTGCACCTTATTATATTTCCTAGCTTTAGGAGGAGGCCCCTGATCCAGACTGTGTCATAAACTGATGTTAGGTCAATGAAAGTGGCTCCAGATTTCATTTTCTTCTGGAAGCCTGCTTCAATCTGCACAGTCAAGGCCAGGACCTGGTCACAGCAACTTCTTCCTGGCCTGAAGACAGCTTGTTCAATCGGGAGTGCTCTTCTGATAAGTGGTGAAATTCTTTTAAGGAGAATTCATTCAAAGAGCTTACAGGTGGAGCAAAGCAAGGAGATAGGTCGTAGATTTTTCGCATCATTTGGATCTTTCCCTGGTTTGGGCACAGCAATTATTTTGGCTTCCCGCAAACAGATTTGGTAGTTTACCAGTCATTATAATTTCTGAGAAAAGGGGGGCCAGCCATGTTTGGCCTTGTTGACCAAGATGTTTTAGAAACTCAGGGAGGATACCACCCACTACTGCAGCCTTGACATTCTTGGTGAGTTTTAAGGCTACCTGTACCTCTTCCCGAGATACTGAATGTACAAGTTCAGGAAGCTCGGGTCGCGTCTTCAGGATTTGTCTGATGGAAGATTGCGCAGCAATTTTGCTGATAGAGCTGGGACATATTGTGGAGGTTTTCAATAAATGGTTAGCTATTTGATCAAGAGTTATCTCTGTTGCTTTGTTTGTTGTTGGTTCTGCTCCACCTAATTTTCTCAGAAGTGACCAGCTTTTCTGGCTAGATGTGGTGAAATCGAGTTCATGGATGGTTGAGATCCATCTTTCCTTTCTGTTTTTATTCAGGGTTGCTATGAGCACCTTAGCAACAGTTGGGTCTTCAGTTTTCTCGTATTTGGCGAAAAGTTCTTCAGTTTCTCAACTACAGCATTGGATATATTGTTTTCTGTAGCCTCTAGGAATAGCAGCTTTGGCTGTAGTTTTAATTAGCTTAACAAATCTAGGATAGCAATTAGGAGTGGGTGGAATTACTCTAATGGTTTGCTTGATTTGATTCTGAAATGCATTCCAGTTGGACCTGCAAAGGTTCCAGTAGCAAGGCTTATACGTTGGTCAGACATAACTGGTAATTAGTTTACGGAATTAACAACGCATATAAGTATATTAATTAAAGGTAACTTTAATGAATAACTTCTATATTTCGGCAACGTCACATTGCCATCTTCAGGAACATAAAGTTATGGTATGTGCACGCAGGCACTAACACAAAGCAAATGAGGAAGAAAGCAAGAAACTAATATTATTCCTAAAGTCCTAATGGTGCCCTCTTGTGGGCTAATTTGGTAGTCTTGGCAGTTGGGCTGAAGTTCTCATAACGTAAGTCTCCCAAATTTGGGGTAGTTTCATGCACCCAAATTTGTTGAGGTTAGGAACGTTTTTTAGAGCTGCTGAAGATTCTTTGAATAATCTTTCGTATTTAAACTTGCTGCGATGAATTATTTTTGTTTTCTTCCGACGAATTTTATGGTGGGTATCTAAGGCATGGTCTGCCAGCCCAGAGCGGCTGTACTGGTGAAACCGGATGTAGTCTTGGTGTTCTGAAATCCTGATATTTGTTGTTCTGCCTGTTTGGCCAAAGTAGGACAATTTGCAGCTGCAAGGGACCTGGTATACACCGGGTAGGTCTAGGGGAAGTGGTTGGTCTTTGGTAGAGTGGATAAGGGATGCCAACTTTTTATATGGTCTGTAACAGGAAGTAAGGTCATATTTTTTGAGGATATTGGTTATTTTCTCAGAGGTGCCCTGGATGTAGGGGATGGTGATAGACTTGGTGTAATCTTTATTGTGAAGGGGGGGGGAGGGGGGTTGTGGTTTACAGGTTTTAGTATTTTTTGGATTTTTTTGGGATTATAGCCATTGGCTAAGAAAGTGTTGAGGATGTGGTTTAGTTCAGTAGTTAGGGCCTTATCATCTGAGCAGATTAATTTTGCCCTGTTATATAGTGTTTTTATAACCCCATATTGTTGTGAGGGGGGACGGGGACTGCTGGTGAATGTATCTGCCAGTATGGGTGGGTTTTCTGTGAACAGAGAAAACCAAAGATCCATCAAGCTGGCGGGTGATTAAATGTCTAGGAAGGGGAGGGTGTTGTTTTCCTCTTTTTCTAAGGTGAACTGGACTCTGGGGTGTTGGTTGTTTAAGTGTGTTAGGAAGGAATGGAGTGTGTCTGAGCCATGTGGCCAAATAGCAAACACATCATCCACATAACGAAGCCAAATAGTGGGTTTTTGTGGGGCGGAGTTTAAGGCTTTCTCTTCAAATGTCTCCATAAAGAAATTGGCCAAGGGTGGGGAAAGTGGTGAACCCATGGCTGTCCCCTCTATCTGTTTGTAGAACTTTCCTTGCCAAACGAAATAGCCTGAGTTCATTGTGAACTGAAATAGGGCTGAGATATCGGGAGGAAACTTGGCTTGGATGAGCTCAAGGGTTTCTTTGAGTGGGACATTAGTGAATAGGGAGGAGACGTCAAAACTGACCATTATGTCAGTGTGTTGGAGTGTGAGGTTTTCTATACTGGCTTTAAAGTGGGCTGCGTTTTTTATGTGTGATGGTGTGTTGCCAGTGTAGTGTGTGAGCGTTTTGGATAAATGTTTGGCTAATTTATATGTGGGGGAATCAATGCCATCCACTATGGGATGCAATGGCACATTTTGTTTATGTATTTTTGGGAGTCCATATAATCAGGGGGGGGGGTCTAGAGTTATAAGGTTTTAGTTTGTTGGTGACTTCCACAGGCCAAGAAGTGACCTTCTTAAGGAGTCTGTGGAGAGTTCTAATCTGAGAGCTGGTCGGATTATATTCAATGGGGAGGTAGTAGTACGGTCTAGTACTAAAGCAGTTAGCTTACCTTTGTAGTCTTTTTGATTGAGCACCACAGTGGCATTTCCCTTATCCACCTTGGTGATTACTATTTTTTTGTTGTTTTTCAATTCTTGTAGGGCTGCATATTCGTTTTTGGATAAGTTGGTTTTTGGAGGTTTGGCTTTAGTGAGAACACTGACTACATCCAGTCTAACATTGTTGGCGATATGGTTAGGCAGGTTGCGAATCCCACGTTCTATCTGGATCATGATTTCTTCGGCAGGTATTCTTTTTGGAGCTAGGGCGAAATTGTGACCACGTGAAAGTGCGGTGAGTGCTTCAGGCTTTAAAACTGCCGATGAGAGGTTGACTACAGTGTTGAGTGGTGGCTGTGGTAAGGAAGTAGAATTCTTTGTCAGGTTTTCGTATGTTTTCAAGTGCCGACTTCGTATTTTTTCGAATTCTTTTTTTGCCGATGCGCATGAGACGTCATAAAGTATTGACCATAGATCACTGCCGAGTGTATCCAAAAGCTCTTCCTCTAGCGGCCGTAAGGTTTTGTTTTCGTCGGCAAGGAGAATGCGTGTTGCGGTAATTTGTTCTCTTAACAGGGCGAAGCTAGTGCGATTATAAATGCGCAGAGCTTTTTCGGAAGTAAAACGGTGCTTCAATTTAACACAATTAGGGATCACTTTGTTATCCCGGCAGCATTTTAGGAACATCAGACGATTTATTTGCCTCGATATCTTCAACTTCAATTTGCCATATTGACGGGCCTTTCGTGCGATAGGTGTCGAAAAAAATCCAAAAAATACTAAAACCAGTAAACCACATACCCCCCCCCCCCTCCACAATAAAGATTACACCAAGTCTATCACCATCCCCTACATCCAGGGCACCTCTGAGAAAATAACCAATATCTTCAAAAAATATGACCTTACTTCCTGTTACAGACCATATAGAAAGTTGACATCCCTTATTCGCTCTACCAAAGACCAACCACTTCCCCTAGACCTACCTGGTGTATACCAGGTCCCTTGCAGCTGCAAACTGTCCTACTCTGGCCAAACGGGCAGGACAGCAAATATTAGGATTTCAGAACACAAAGACTACATCCGGTTTTGCCAGTACAGCCACTCTGGGCTGGCAGACCATGCCTTAGATACCCACCCTAGAATTCTTCAGAAGAAAACTAAAATAATACACCGCAGCAAGTTTAAGTACGAAAGATTATTCAAGGAATCATCAGCAGCTCTAAAAAACATTCCAAACCTCAACAAATTTGGGTGCATGAAACTAGCCCAAATTTGAGAAAATTACATAATGAGAACTTCAGCCCAACGGCCAAGACAACCAAATTAGCCGCCAGAGGGCACCATTAGGACTTTAGGAACAATATTAGTTTCTTACCTTCTTCCTCATTTGCTTTTGTTAGTGCCCGCATGCACATACCATATTTTTATGTTCCGGAAGATGGTAACGTGACGTTACTGAAATATAGAAGTTATTCATTAAAGTTGCTTTAATTAATATCCTTTATATGCGTTGTTAATTCCGTAAGCTAATTACCAGGTATTTATGACCAACGTATAAGCCTTGCTACTAGAATGTAGACTGAAATACACAAATATTATTCAAGAAAAAATGAAAGCGTTTGAGAACTGGAACTAAACCTTGGAGATTCAGTGGCAAGCCCTGAAGAAAACACTGATTGATTCAGCCAGAGAGGCATAAATTGTGTGCAAGGATAGAAAAATCAGAACTCCATGGTGGACACAGGAAGTTAAAGAGGAAGTGAAGGAAAAGAAGAAATCATATCAACAGATCCTGGCAAATAAGTCAGCTTGTGCTCTTAGAGAATACAGAGACAAATGTAAGGAAGCTAAACACTGTGTAAAACTAGCAAAACAAGTCATGGGAGGACTTTAGCAAGAACATAGAAAATAAATATCAAGAAGGTGGTAAGATATTCTAGAGGTTGTTGAAGAAGCTTAAGAATGGAAGAAAGAGTGCTGTAAAAGGAATTAGAGAGGATAAAAGTGACATGAAAACAGGAGAAAAAGATACCCTTGAAGTATGGAGTAATTACTCCATACTAAAAATGTTTCATTTAGCGGAGTAAAAAACTGCTAAATGAAACAAGCAGTGATGACAGCACAGTGGTAAAAAACACTGACCAGGCATGCAGTCAGGAATACATATCCATACTTGAAGTAGAAAAAGCCATCAAAAGCCAGAAATGCAAACAGGCAGCAGGAGTAGAGGATATTCGACCAGAAATGCTGAAGTATAGAGGTATAAAAGTCGTCCAGTGGCTGCACTGCATAGTTCAGAAGGCCTGGACAGAGGACGAATTCCAGATGATTGGAGTAGAGCTCTCATAGTACCCATATATAAAAAGGGAAATAAAACTAAATGTGAGAAATACAGAGGCATTTCATTACCGATTCCTGGTAATATATATGCAAGTATACTTGAGAAACGGTTGAGAAGGATTGTGGAAAAGGAGCTTGATGAAGAACAAGCTTGAGTCAGGCCAAATACAGGCTATCAGGTCAGATCTTTACTTTACGACAGATAGTTGAGAAATCATGGGAATATAACAAAGATCTGTATTTAAGTTTTGTAGATCTGGAAACGGCATATGACAAGGTGCCAAGGGAGAAGCTATTCCAAACACTACAGTTATATGGTGTTAATGTGGCATTATATCAAGCAATACTTAGTCTTTATTTAAGTTGTAAGTCAGCAGTTAGAATTAAAATAAGGTGGTTTAATGTTAATTCTGGTGTCAGACAAGAATGTACATTATCCCCTCTGTTATTCATTATCTATATGGATCACATTATGAAGGAAAGTGGTATTAAACCTGATATCAAAATTGGAGGTGCTAATCTCAGCTCTTTGTTTTATGTGGATGATGTTATACTTCTAAATAAATCCGCTACAAGTCTGCAAGATTCCCTGACTACATTGAATAACTGTTGTAATAGATATGGTATGAAGATCAGCATTAAAAAGACAAAGACAACGAAAATAGGCAGAAACACTGAAAATATCAACTGCACTGTGAATGGAGAACTTATAGAACAAGTAAAACATTTCAGCTACTTAGGCACGATTTTTAGTGAAGATGGTAAGTTAAATATGGAAAGAGACAACAGAATCAACAAAGCTGTTATGGTAGGAAGTCAATTGAATAAATTTATATGGAATAAGAGAGAAATGAGCCAAAACACTAAATTAGATATACTAAATTAGTATACAAGACAGTGCTTAAACCAATTTTAACTTATGGATCTGAGAGCTGGGTTAGAAGTAAAACACTTGCCCAAAGACTAGAGACCGCAGATGAGTCCTGAGAAAGATTAGGGGCATGAACAGATCGCATCAATGGCAATATCATATTTAAAACGAGGATATTAGGAAAGAACTTGGTATTGTCAGCATCCAGGAATGCATTAGCACAGCTAATCTCAGGCGGTATGGTCACTTATGCAGAATGGGAGAGGAGAGATTTGCAAAACAAGTGTTCTCTTCAAGGGTGGCAGGAAAAAGACCCCAGAGGAAAACCAAGGTATAGGTGGATTGATACAATAAAAAGTGCTTTAGAAGACAGAAATATAAGACCCGATAATATTGGAGTCTTGACAGGTAACAGACTGATTTGGAGGAAAATTGTAGATAGGAAGTCAGTAATGATGTAATTTTTTTCATGTAGTACTATCATATCCTGTACACCCCTTGAGGGTATATATCAGGAATTTGATGATGATGATGAGATAAGTGGACATAAGGAGAATGTAAAGGCAAATATCAGGAGGATATTGAGAAGACTGAAAGATAACAGTATAGTGGGGAAGTGTGTTGCCAAGATATGAGAATGATGAGTTGAGACGGAGAGCCAGAATCATGGGTGGCATGATAGCAGAGCTGTGTGAGGAGAAGAGAGTACAGTTTGTGGATGTATGGCATGTGTTTGAGGGAAGAATGGAATTATACAGGTGTGATGGATTGCATTTAAATCCATCACACCTTTGGAGTGAGTGTGCTGGAGAAAGTGTTGCAAGATGGAAGTTCGGTGTGTGATTCAAGCAAGAGATCAGAAGTAAGAGATGAAGTGAAGTAAAATATCAGGAGAGTGGTATTGAAGAGACAGAAGTCCTTGGCAATGGAAGCAATAGTAGTGGGAGAGATGAAGAGAGAATGGGAATGCAAGGAGAACAGGAATGGGCTGGGTAGACAGGGAGACATGACACAGGTAGAGTAGATGTTGGAAGTAGTAGTGAATGTATGGGATGATCAGCATAGAAATGAAATGGATCAGAGGTACAGCAGAAAAGATAGCCAGAGTACTAATAAAACTAATAAGGCCCTAACACAACATTCAAAGTACATGTTAAATTAGCAACTCTGATCAGTTCTCCAATGGATAAACTCCATCCTCTAGCATATCCTGGAGTGTATGAAGTTCCTTTTGACTGTGACTTGGCCTATTATGGGCAGACATGAAGATCTGTTAACATTCACCTTAGAAAACATAAAAAAAGACATTAGCTACTATTATTATGGCATGTCAAGATTGGCAGGCCACGTTTTGGACACCCCTTCACACAGGATTAGATGGAAGAAAACCAATGTGCTATGTAGAAGTTGTTACAGATCCAAAAGATAATTTTTAGTCTGCCATGGCTATGAAGAATTCTCCTAACCTGAACAAGTATTGCATTAATTTGCCAAAAATTTAGGAGACTGTTATCTTAAGATCAACTCCTACATAGCTGTACTTCTTTTTTTTTTTACAATATTAGAGGGTGCCAAAATAAGACTTTAGATCTTTCGTTCCCACCAATATAATACAATATTGGATATTTAATCATGCGAAAGTGTATGATTTTACATTTATTGGCATCAATTTTCATGTGCCCACATTTCCAGCCTATTCAAATCTTCTGCAAGTACTGCATATCAGCAGCATTCCCGATTACCCTACCTAATTTTGCATCTTCAGCAAATCAGCAGCATTCCTGATTACCCTAACTATCTTTGCATCATCAAGAAATACTTGTATGTTGTCTGTCAAATCCTTTCCAGTATCATTAAGGTACAGATTGGATAACAGGCCCATGTTCATAAGGCACCTTTTTTTCTTTACCATGCTCATCACCTTCCTAGCCTGTACTTTATACTCTTCATGGATCCGATCACCACCAACTGTTTCGTACCTCCTCCATAGCTTTTTCTTTTCCAACATAGCTTGCTTGATTTCATTGTTCATCCATTTCACTCCTACTCTATTTACTTGCTTTTCCCTTGGTATGCAGTTATACTTTGCTTGTGTCAGATATTATCTTATGACTTTCCACGCACTGTCAACATCTTTTCTGCACAGCTCATCTACTCAATGTATCAATGCCAATTGCTTCTCATAATCACCTGCCTTATACTTCCACATAATATATTTTGGCAGTAATATTTTCTTGTTTCACCACTTCCAGCAAGTACCTCATGATCACTTTCACCAACAGGTGGCAGTGTTAATATCTCATTAAAGCCAATGATTGCTTCAGTTGTTTGCTGCTTAAGATATTTATCTCTCAAAAATTCGACAAACTCACTCTCCTTGTTCCTGTACATTATGTCCTCCTTGCATTGTATATTCCTGTAATTAGTTTCCCACCAGGATCACCTTTTTTACATGCCAATTAAATTTACCTAAACATTTCATAATCAGTATGCTTTGCATTTCCTAGACTATAACAGCATCCTATCAGATATACCAGCCTGTTAATTTCAACTTCACACAACACAAATTCAAAATCTGTGTCAAAGCTGTATAACTGAGAAGAGACCTCCACATAGCCTTTAAAGCAATGCGAAGACCGACCAGGACTTCTGACCTAATGTCCAATCCTCACCTTCTCGTGGTGAACCCTGCTGAGTATCTACCTGGATATTGAACGAATGAGGATGGGCTGGAAATTTGGGATTTAGCAGACCAAATTGTATTCCTATTGGTTAAATCAAAATACAAAATGATAGTACAACATGACAAAATTTCATGCCGGCTGGGGCGTTGCCCGGTTAAACAAGGCCCCCGTTGTTTTCGCCAGGGAACCATGGCAAACAGCAAAAAGTCAGCTACTGGAACAAACCTGAAAACACACCCCAACTCAACATCACCAGAGTTAAAGATCGGTATTATCAACATAAGAAGCCTGAATGGCAAAGAAATGGAGCTAGCAGAGGAATTAGATAAGTACCAGATCAACATAATAGGGGTGACTGAAATAAAAAAGACAAAAACTGGTGAGATCTTTCTGAGCAATAAATACAAAATGTCAAATTCAGGCAATGACAATCAAGGAAAAGGAGGAGTAGCCATAGTATTCAGCACTAAATACGAGGCTAATCTTCTTAGAATGGCAAGCAGTCATAAGTAGTGATTTGGGCAAATATGAGAATGGGGAACTGGACAATGAGACTTATTTGTGCCTATGGTCCCACAGAAGGTTCAACTAAGGTAGAAGCAACTGTCACAATGAAGAAGGAAAAGTTGATCCTTGTTGGGGATCTAAATAGCAGAGTAGGAAGTGATTGTCAAAATTTTCCCAAAACAAAAATGTTTTGGGAAAATTTGGAGAAAAGAGCAAAGCTAATAATAATGGAAAATACCTGTTGGATTTCTGCTCAGGACATGGACTGGTTATTACTAACACCATGTTATAACATAAAAATATGCACAAATTGAAATGGAGACGAGGCAAGGAAAAAAGAAAAGTCTCACTGACTACGTTATTGTTGACGTTTTTTCCCTGGTGCAGGACACCAGAGTGTACAGAGGATTTGAAATTGGAAGTGATCACTAATTAGTCTTGAGCAGGATAAAATTGAATTTCATATTGAAAAGAATGACATGTAAGAAAGTTTTAAAGCGAATAAAAGTTGAGCATCTCTCAGATGTGAACTGTAGACTAAAATACACACAGATTATTGAAAGAAAAATGAAAGAGTTTGAAAACAAGAACCAAACCTTGAAGATTCAGTGGCAAGCCTTGAAGAAAACCCTGATTGAATCAGCCAGAGAGGCATGTGGTGAAGTTGTCTGCAAGGATAGAAAAATTAGAACTCCATGGTGGACACAGGAAGTTAAAGAGGCAGTGAAGGAAAAGAAGAAAGCATATCAAAAGTTCCTGGCAAATAGGTCAGCTTGTGCTCTTGGAGAATACGGAGACAAATGTAAGAAGCTAAACACTGTGTAAAACGAGCTAAACAAAAGTCATGGGAGGACTTTGGCAAGAACATAGAAAAAAAAAAAAAGAAGGTGGCAAAATATTCTGGAGGTTGTTGAGGAAGCTTAGGAATGGAGGAAAGAGTGCTAAAGTTAGAGATGATAAAGGTGACATGAAAACAGGAGAAAAAGATATCCTTGAAGTATGGAGTAATTACTTTGAAAATTTGCTAAATGAAACAAGCAGTGATGACAGCACAGTGATAAAAAACAGTGACCAGGCATGCATTCTGGAATACATATCCATACTTGAAGTAGAAAAAGCCATCAAAGGCTTGAAATGTGGAAAGGCAGCAGGAGTAGATGATATTCAACCAGAAATGCTGAAGTATGGTGGTATAAAAGTCTTACAGTGGCTGCACTGCATAGAAAGCCTGGACAGAGGGACGAATTCTCGATGATTGGAGTAGAGCTCTCATAGTGCCCATATATAAAAAGTGAAATAAAACTGAATGTGAGAATTACAGAGGTATACCGGCAAGATATATGCAAGTATACTTGAGAAAGGGTTGAGAAGAATTGTGGAAGAAAAGCTTGGTGAAGAACAAGCTGGATTCAGGCCAAATAGAGGCTGTCAGGATCAGATCTTTACTTTACGACAAATAGTGGAGAAATCATGGGAATATAACAAAGATCTGTATTTAAGTTTTGTCGATTTGGAAAAGGCATATGACAAGGTGCCAAGAGAGAAGCTATTCAATACGCTACAGTTATATGGTGTCAATGGGGCATTATATCAAGCAATACATAGTCTTTATTTGAGTTGTAAGTCAGCAGTTAGAATTGAAGGAAGTACAGGAAGATGGTTTAATGTTAAATCTGGTGTGAGACAAGGATGTACATTATCCTCTCTGTTATTCATTATCTATATGGATCACATTAAGAAGGAAAGTGGTATTAAACATGATATCAAAATTGGAGATGTTAATGTCAGCTCTTTGCTTTATGCAAACGATGTTATACTCCTAAATAAATCCGCTACAAGATTCTCTGATTAAATTGAATAACTGTCGTAATAGATATGGTATGAAGGTCAGCATTAAAAAGCAAAGCTAATGAAAATAAGTAGAATTGCTGAAAATGTCAACTGTGTTGTGAACGGGGAACCTGTGGAACAAGTAAAACATTTCAGCTACTTAGGCACGATTTTTAGTGAAGATGGTAAATTAAATATGGAAATAGATAACAGAATCAACAAAGCTGGTATGGTAGGAAGTCAATTGAATAAATTCATATGGAATAAGAGAAAAATTAGTTGGAACACTAAATTAGCTATATACAAGACAGTGTTCAAACCAGTTTTAACTTATGGATCTGAGAGCTGGGGCAGAAGTAAAACACTTGACCAAAGACTAGAGACGGCAGATATGAGAGTCCTGAGAAAGATTAGAGGTGTGAACAGATGGCATCAATGACAATATCATATTAAAAATGATGATATTAGGAAAGAACTTGATATTGTCAGCATCAAGGAATGCGTTAGCAGAGCTAATCTCAGGTGGTATATGGTCACTTAAACTGAATGGGCGAGGAAATATTAGCAAAACAAGTGTTCTCTGCCAGCTGAGCAGGAAAACGACCCAGAGGAAGACCAAGATATAGGTGGATTTATACAGTACAAAGTGCCTTAGACGATAGAAATATAAGATCTGATAATGTTGGAGTCTTGACAAGTAACAGACTGATTTGGAGGAAAATTGTAGATAGGAAGTTAGTAATGATGTAAATTTTTCATGTAGTACTATCATATCCTGTACACCCCTTGAGGGTACATGGCAGGAATTTAATGATGATGATGACATTTTATTGAGGATTATTAGCCTGAAGGACAATTTGACACTGTTGATATGGCTTTAGATTCTTCAATGATGTATGCTGAGACTTTCATAGAGAACATAAATTCATTCTAAAATGATGAAACTGTTTTTATGGGTTTAGTAATTTATTCAATTAAGCTTGTTAAAACTTTAATAGAGAAAGTGAATTAAGTTACTGAAGTGTTCTGAATGAAAGCAAGATATACTGTGTTCAGTATTGTGTGACTCAGGATGCATGAAGAATTTAATTGATTTATGTTGCTGTCATAAATAGGAAGAAACAGTTTATGTTAGTTTTTTCTCCTGTGTCAATTCAAAAGTATAAAAATTCTGTAGGAAGCAAGAAACTAAAATATTAAAGTTTTCCCCATAAAGGAGAAAATAGCTTAGATATACTGAAATGAAGTAGGTGTAGATAGTGTTTTTCAAGCTGTTGGTGCCTACATAGTTAAGCTGTATTGGTTTTATGTTGTAAATATTTGTGTGTGTGCATGTTTTAATTATAAATTAAAGGTATTTTTCTTTTGAATATAAATATATTTTAAGATCAATCTCTTAATCAGTTATTGGTTAAAAGGTTAAGTTAGAAGATCAGATATATATGTGATATCCTGGGATATGAATCTGTGTGCAAGTTTGATTTGTAGTTTAATTTCAGGTGTTTTCTTTTAATTTTAAAATTAAGAATTAACCCACTTGGAATTAAAGGAGTAATTTATCAATGGTGGAATGCATGCACAAGAAAGAAAGAAAAAATAAAGTAAAAATATATCACCTAACAAATACCCTTAAATTTAACAGAAGCATTATGAATAATTTAAAATATAAAAATGAAATGAATATTTAATGCATTTTTCATAATTTTTTTCAGCAGGCAGCAACAAAACTAAAGAACATCTAATCACAACCTTTCTTTTGACAACAGTGATGCCAAATGAAAAACAAGAAAAGAAATAATGTGGTACAAATGTGGCGAATGTAGTAAGACAAATGATGTGAAAGATGGAATGGCCAAAAAATGAATGAAGAATGATAATCAAGATGGCATGAAAGATATGAACACAAGTAAGGATATTAGAAACGAATTGGTAAGGTTGAAAATGAGTCGAGTGTGCAGAATGAGTCAAAATTAATGATTACAGTTGAATGGAGGAAGTAATATAGTGCTGTATGGGGACTCTGTGATAAAAGATGTGAAAATGAAGCAGATGTCAAAAGTATCTCTGAGAGGAAATATTGAGGAAATTACTGTGCTGGCTGGAACAAATGATTTGCAAAAATGCGAATGAGGTAGCAGGACATTTGCAAGTGTTGCTAGAGACAGTGAAGCAGAAGTGTGAGAAGCAGAATTGCATGTTGGTAAGGTATGACAGTCAAGGGTTGAGGAGAAGAGCAACAGGCATGAATAGCATGATAGCTAAAATATGCACTAAGAGAGGGTTTGAGTTTGTATGGCATAAATTTGAAGATAAGAGAAAGTTATATACAAAACAGTAATTTATTAGTCGTTACCTAAATAAACAAATTACACTGGCTATGTTCACCACCTAAAAGAGAACTGGTGGCTTTTTCAGGGCTAGACACATCAAAACAAATATGAATACAAAAGTCAAAAAGTTGATTAAACTTTGACTTTTGATTAAAGTTGATTGATAGGTTGGTTTTTTGGGCTGAAGAATGAGGATATCATTTCAATGTTATTAGGTGTAAAGTTAATGCAGGTTGGCCAGAGAAGATGGAATGAGCTTTGTCGTATTGGATGAACTTTGTTTAAGGAGGTGGAAGAGGCAAGGGATCTGTGGATCTTGGCAGATAAGGAACTGAAGTTCAGGGTATACATGCACACTGCAAAAGTTGTAAGGATTACCCAGAAAATTGCTGCTATAATGCAAAGAACACTGACATGTATGGATAAGGAGGTGATAGTTCTACCATCTAAGGCACTAATTAGGCTCATTTGGATTTCTGTGCACAGATCACCTGACTATATTGGTAATAAGGAAACATGGGAGAGAGAGAGTGAAGAAGCAAATAAGTAAGATTGTCTTATTATTATTATTGTTATTATTATTCCTGAGACCTCCAAGGAGTTTGAAGACTCATCGTGGGAGGACACCTATAGCTGTGTCAACTGATACAACTGTCTCAATCACTCTTATGACTCTGGAATACTGAGTATGAGGACAAATTGAAGGAATGTGGTCTTTTTCAGAGCTTGGTGGATAGGAGGAGGAGGAGAATGAGGGATGATGTGATTGAGACACATAACTTGGTGAGAGGATGCTATCAAATAAACACAGGGGTGATGCAAGAAGAGAGAAGAAGCCATTTCTGGAAACTGTACAAAGGTCATGTGAGTAAAGAAGTGAAAAGGAGATTTTTTTGCTTGGCAGGTGGTTAATGAGTGGAATACATTGTCAGAATGGTGGTAAGTGCTCCAACATTAAATGGATTCAAAGCAAGGTGCAATACTTACTGTGGTTTGTGAATGTTCAACTTCTTGTGATGAGTCTTCGGCCTCCATGGAGGCTTGAGAGTAAAACTAATATATATATTTTAATTATGTGTTCTCCCTGACCTCAAATCCTATACATCATTTGGCCTTTTCTCACAAAAAAAAAGTCCTTAGTTCTTCTCCACTTACTTTTCATAATGCTGAACTTAAAAAACTCAGGACCAGATCTGTCTTCTCAAACTAACTCTTAGTTGTAGTCTTACCTGGCCTAATCAAATCACTTCTATAGCATCTTCAGCTTCTGGAAAGCTTGGCATACATTTATACTCACGGCATTACTTCTCTCCTACCCACCTTGGAACAATGCGCTTACATTTGGGATGCTGCACCTAAGACTCGACTAAAAATTCTTATGCAGTACAGAAGAGAGCAGCTCAGTTGATTGATAACCCAACCCTTACAGACTATCTCATAGCCAGTCTTGACATTGTCTCTCTTCTACAGATATTTCCATGGTCACTGTTCAGAAGAACTAGCATCCATTATGCACCTCATTTCTTCTAAACTTACAGGATCACAAGCAGCAGCAGCTGCCCAACAGCTTTTACAGTTGAATTGCAGACTCACCGAACCTGTCATCTGTTATTCTATCTATCTCAGTTCAGTGGAACAGCCTTTTCCACATAGTATTTCCCAAGGAATACAATCTCCAGATCTTCAATAAGCATATTAACTGATTACTTTGATCCCCATCCCACAAGCAGTATTTATTTGCTATAGACCTTATGTCTTCTTGTGTATATGGGAGTGATATAAAAAGTGTGACTTAGTGGTCTCTGAAAGTCACACAAAGTGATATTCAGAGACCACTCTGAATATCACTTTCAACAATGCAGAAAGGCAGGGTTAGCTAATCTCCTTACTAGTTACTACTAATTATGAATTGCAGGCCTGGTTGGTACATCTGCTCTCTGGCTAAAAGGCTAGGCTATGTGTTTGAATCCTACCTTGTACATGGTAGGATTCAAACACACACACACACACACACACACACACACACACACACACACACACACACACACATTCATGCATACAAATACACACACGCTCAAGATGGACTGAGTTACCATGTAGAAGTAGACCTAACCTTAGTCCATTGGAGGAAGAGGGCTTCCCCAGCAGTGTGAGAGAGAGAGATCAGAGGATGAACACAATATAATATAACCATATAACCACAAATGGGATTTATACACAGATCTTTCCAAGTGATGGTCAAACAGTGTGTTTTCCTTTTGACTGAACCATGGAGCATCCAAAAATCAAAGATACTGCTAATCATCTTCACATTAACATTTCATATGCAGCCATTTATGTTTAATTAAATTTAACAAGAAATTATGCAGCAAACAAAGTTTGTATGTGAAGGATCTTCATGACTAGGCTACTTGTATAACAGAGGCTGATGACTTCGCATCAATTTATTTAGTATCCCATAATGCAAAGCACGTTTCTTCATCATAACCATCAAATTCCTGACATGTATAGGATATGATAGTACTACATGAAAAATTTACATCATTACTAACTTCCTATCTACAATTTTCCTCCAAATCAGTCTGTTACATGTCAAGACTCCAACATTATCAGATCTTATATTTCTATCGTCTAAGGCACTTTGTACCGTATAAATCCACCTATATCTTGGTCTTCCTCTGGGTCGTTTTCCTGCTCAGCTGGCAGAGAACACTTGTTTTGCTAATATTTCCTCGCCCATTCAGTTTAAGTGACCATATACCACCTGAGATTAGCTCTGCTAACGCATTCCTTGATGCTGACAATATCAAGTTCTTTCCTAATATCATAATTTTTAATATGATATTGTCATTGATGCCATTTGTTCACACCTCTAATCTTTCTCAGGACTCTCATATCTGTAGTCTCTAGTCTTTGGTCAAGTGTTTTACTTCTGACCGAGCTCTCAGATCCATAAGTTAAAATTGGTTTGAACACTGTCTTGTATACATCTAATTTAGTGTACCGACTAATTTTTCTCTTATTCCATATGAATTTATTCAATTGACTTCCTACCATACCAACTTTGTTGATTCTGTTGTCTATTTCCATATTTAATTTACCATCTTCACTAAAAATCGTGCCTAAGTAGGTGAAATGATTTCCTTGTTCCACAGGTTTCCCCGTTCACAACACAGTTGACATTTTCAACAATTCTAACTATTTTCATTGGCTTTGCTTTTTAATGCTGACCTTCATACCATATCTATTACGACAGTTATTCAATTTAATCAGAGAATCATGTAGCAAATTTATTCAGAAGTATAACACCGTCCGCATAAAGCAAAGGGATGACATTAACATCTCCAATTCTGATATCATGTTTAATACCACTTTCCTTCATAATGTGATCCATATAGATAATGAATAACAGAAGGAATAATGTACATCCTTGTCTCACACCAGATTTGACATTAAACCATCTTCCTGTACATCCATCAATTCTAGCTGCCGACTTACAACTCAAATACAGACTAAGTATTGCTTGATATAATGTCCCATTGACACCATATAACTGTAGCGTATTGAATAGCTTCTCTCTTGGCACCTTGTCATATGTCTTTTCCAGATTGACGAAACTTAAATACAGATCTTTGTTATATTCCCATGCTTTCTCGACTATTTGTCGTAAAGTGAAGATCTGATCCCGACAACCTCTATTTGGCCTGAATCCAACTTGTTCTTCTCAACCGTTTCTCAAATATACTTGCATAGATCTTGCCAGGAGCACTCAGTAGGGAAATACCTCTGTAATTCTCACATTCAGTTTTATTTCCCTTTTTATATATGGGCACTATGAGAGCTCTACTCCAATCATCGGGAATTCGTCCCTCTGTCCAGGCTTTCTATGCAGTGCAGCCACTGTAAGACTTTTATACCACCATACTTCAGCATTTCTGGTTGAATATCATCTACTCCTGCTGCCTTTCCACATTTCAAACTTTTTATGGCTTTTTCTACTTCAAGTATGGATATGTATTCCTGACTGTATGCCTGTTGAGTGTTTTTTACCACTGTGCTATCACTGCTTGCTTCATTTAGCAATTTTTCGAAGTAATTACTCCATACTTCAAGGATATCTTTTTCTCCTGATTTCATGTCACCTTTATCATCTGTAACTCCTTTTACAGTACTCTTTCCTCCATTCCTAAGCTTCTTCAACAACCTCCAGAATATCTTACCACCTTCTTGATATTTATTTTCTATGTTCTTGCCAACGTCCTCCCATGACTTTTGTTGAGCTAGTTTTACAAAGTGTTTCGCTTTCTTACATTTGTCTCTGTATTCTCTAAGAGCAAAAGCTGACTTATTTGCCAGGATCTTTTGATATGCTTTCTTCTTTTCCTTCACTGCCTCTTTAACTTCCTGTGTCCACCATGGAGTCCTGATTTTTCTATCCTTGCAGACAACTTCACCACATGCCTCTCTGGCTGATTCAATCTGGGTTTTCTTCAAGGCTTGCCATTGAATCTCCAAGGTTTGGTTCTTGTTCTGAAACACTTTCATTTTTCCTTCAATAATCTTTATGTATTTTAGTCTACAGTTCACATCTGAGAGCTGCTCAACTTTTATTCGCTTTAAAACTCTCTTACATTTCTTTTTAGTAGTATATATTGCTATGCATTATGGTAAGGATCACTACCTAGACCAGTTTCGACCTTTATTGAGGTTGCTTTTGTGGGAACCAGACCCAGAAGAGATACTAGAGTTCAATTAATGCAGAAGTCATATATTTCCCATATACAAATAATAAAAAGGTGTATCACTTTAATATTAAAAAACTAAATCAGAGATAGTTGTAGAAAATTTTTCATCTCGATTAGAAATTAATCAAACCAAAAAATTATATATTTTCATGACTGAGCTATTATAGAGAGTGATAGCTTATATATATATATATATATATATATATAATATTGGACATAGATTTATTTGCACCTATGGTCTCACAGAAGGTTCACAAAAGGTAGAAGAATTGGAGGAATTTTTTGAGGCTTTAGAAAAAGTAGCTGACACAATGAAAAAGGAAAAGTTGGTCCTTGTTGGGAATCTAAATAGCAGAGTAGGAAATGATTGTCAGACATACAAAAATATTTTAGGAAAATTTGGAGAAAAGAGCAAAGCTAATAATAATGGAAAATACCTGTTGGATTTCTGCTCAGGACATGGACTGGTTATTACTAACACCATGTTCCAACATAAAAATGTGCACAAATTTACATGTGAAGAGGCAAGAAATCTCATTGACTATGTTATCGTTCAAAGTCATGTTTTCTCCCTGGTGCAGGACACCAGAGTGTATACAGAGGATTTGAAATTGGAAGTAATCACCATTTAGTCTTGAGCAGGATAAAATTGAATTTCATATTGAAAAGACATGTGCAAGAAAGTTTTAAAATGAATAAAAGTTCAGCAGCTCTCAGATGTGAGCTGTAGACTAAAATACACAAACATTATTCAAGAAAAAATGAAAAAGAGTTTGAGAACTGGAAACAAACCTTGGAGAGTCAGTGGCAAATCCTAAAGAAAACATTGATTGATTCAGCCAGATAGGCATATGGTGAGGTTGTCTGCAAGGATAGAAAAATCAGAACTCCATGGTGGACACAGGAAGTTAAAGAGGCAGTGTCGGAAAAGAAGAAAGCATATCAAAAGTCCTGGCAAATACATCTCCTTGTGCTCTTAGAGAATACAGAGACAAATGTAAGAAAGCTAAACACTGTGTAAAACTAGCTAAACAAAAGTCATGAGAAGACTTTGGTAAGAACAAAGAAAATAAATATCAAGAAGGTGGTAAAATATTCTGGAGGCTGTTGAAAAAGCTCAGAAATGGAGGAAAGAGTGCTGTAAAAGGAATTAGAGATTATATGAAGAGCTACAGGCTTCAATTTGTCGACGCAAAATTATTTATTATTTAAGTTAAAGGATATTACATCCCATATTGTTTCATAGCCGAATATAAGAAACTGAGAGTTTCATGCCGAATATAGATACTATATAAAGTTTGGTGGGTCCAAGCATAAACAAATACCTGATAGTGCAACACATAACCCATTTGGTAGTGCAACACTGAGGCAACTCATAGCAAGGGTGGAACAAGCTCCAATCACTGTTCTTGGTATTTAATCATAATGTGAAATCCAGCTCCTAGGAGGTGTATTATTGTTCTACACTCCGAGACAAAACAGAGATGTGGCCAGTCACCGTGGAAGAGACAGGAACCTCACCACATAACCTTCCATAGTAAACCATGAAACAAAGAACCATGTCGGATTTAAGCAATAGAGACAAGGTTGGACCCTCTTCAACCTTGGAAACATTACAGGGAAGAAGAGAAAGAAACTTGGGAATGTAAGATGGATACTATGAAAATATCATATGATGAAGATACCTTAAACCCTCCCTGGAGGGTTTAAGGTATCTCCTGATCCTTCACATCTGAAAACCAAGAATCTTCTCTTAAGGCTTACAACTTGGAATGTAAGAACCTTATATGAAGCTGGGAAGTTAGATAACCTTATACAAGAACTTGAAGCAATGAAAACTGACATTGCTGGTATCAGTGAAGTCAAATGGACTAATAGTGGAAAAATTAACAGAAAGAGCCATTCAATTATATACTCTTATGGAGACAGTCATAGGAATGGAGTAGCATTTGTACTAAAAAAATAAGATTGCGCAATCCTTACTTGGATTTTGGCCCATAAGGTGACAAGATAATTGTATTAAAAACTGCAGCTCAACCTTTTAATATTTTTATTGTCCAAATATATGCACCTACTTCTGATTGCTCAGATGAAGATGTAGAATGTTTCTATGAAGACATTCAAAATGCACTAAACAACGCTAAACCAGATGACATAACCATCGTTATGGGAGATCTAAATGCTAAAGTAGGCCCAGAAAATATCTCTTCCTCCATGGGAAACCAGGGCCTGGGACATAGAAATCCAAGAGGAGAAAGATTAATACAGTTCTGTGAAGAAAACAATCTGGTAATAGCAAATACTTTATTTAGCCACACTCCTAGAAGACTTTACACATGGAAAAGTCCCAGAGACAGCTGTAGGAACCAAATTGACTACATAATGATTAAAAAAAAAGATTCCGGAATAACATCTTACAAGCCAAAACATACCCAGGGGCTGATATTGGATCAGACCACAACCCTGTGGTCATTAAAGCAGCAATAAAATTAAAGAAAACAATGAAACCTCTAAACAGAAAAATATGATCTTGGCTCTCTTAAAAATCAAGAAATACAAGATACATTTTTAAAGGAACTGGCACAATCCACTGCTGTTAATGTTCCTGATCCCACTAAGTATCCTTACCCTAAAGATGAGATTGAGGATAGATAGCAGAAATTTAAAGAGGGCATAAAAAAGGGTGAATGACAAAATACTGAAAATGATGGAGGAAAGAAAGAAACACAAAAATTGTCCTGAATACAAGAACTTAAACAAGGAGATCAGGAAGGAATGTAGGACTGCAAAAGAACTATGGCTCAACAACAAATGCAAGGAAATTGAGCTTCTGGACAAAAAGCACAAAACCAGAGAACTTCATGAAAAAGTTAGGGAGCTAACTAACAAATCTTGCAAAAGGGCAGGCTCTCATTGCATTGAAGATGCCAGTGGAAACATTTTAATGGAGAAAGACAAAATAAGGGATGATGGGTAGAGTATTCAAAGGAACTATACAATCATGATAGAATAGATAAGCCAATGCAAGAAGATTTGGAGGGACCTACTATTCTTACCTGGGAAGTACCATTGGGAAACTGAAACCAGGAAAAAGCTCCAGGAATGGATGGAATTATGGCAGAATATCTAAAGGCTTTAGATGATAAGCTATAAGATCACTGACTGACATATGTAATAAAATATACGAAACTGAACACCTGCCAAAAGATTTTAAGCACTCAAACGTTCCTACCAATACCTAAAAAATCGAAGACAATCAAATGTGAAGAATACAGAATAATCACAGTCTGTTATTATTCTGTATTGATATATGTTATATATTGATGATATATAACATAAGCAAAAGTTATGTTATTTATCATCCTAGAAAGAAATAAACATAAAATCAAAATGGAAATTAATGAAAATAAAGAAACTAGAGAAGGACTCTTCAACATTAGAACTATTATAGAAAGATATCTGGAGAAGCAGAAAGAAGTCTATTTATGTTTTATTTACTACACAAAGGCCTTTGACAATATACAACATGAAAAACTAATCAAATGCATCAGAAATTTAGGAGTAGATGGTAAAGATACCAAATTACTGATAAATCAATATTGGGAGCAAACTGCCTCAATAAAAATATCAGGAGAAATCTCGGAGGAATTCTCAGTAAAGAAGGGAGTCAGACAGGGCTGTGTTCTTTCTGCTATATTGTTTAACCTCTATACTGAAAATATCTTCCAGCAATTAGAAGAATTTAAAGGAGTCAATATAGGAGGCTGTTGAAAACCATTAAGAAAAGGAAAACCACCTACCTTGGTCACATACTAAGGCATGAATCCCTACAAAAAACACTTCCAGAAGGAATGATACAAGGAAAAAGAAGAAGAGGAAGACAAAGAACAGATTGGATGTGCAGATGATGCAGTACTGCTAGCTGAAAATAAAAAGCTCTTCAAAACCTATTAGAAGAGACACTGAAGCTAAGTGAAAAATATGGACTTAATTTCAACTTCAAAAAAACTAAAACCATGCTGGTAACAAAAGAAAAAGGGAAAATACCCAATATAAATATTAAGAATCAGAGGAAATACTTTAGATCAAGTAGAGAGTTATATAATATTTGGGTCAACTAATTACAGAGAATGGAAAGTGTGATAAGGAAATATTAAGAAGAATAGAAATTGCTAGATCAACCTTCATTAGCATGAAAACCATTCTGACCTCAAGGGAAATTCACACAAAAACAAGAATTAGGCTGTCCAAATGCTATGTATGGTCAACACTGCTATATGGAGCAGAAACCTGGACAATATCAAAATATTGCAAAAATAAACTAAAAGCCTTTGAGATGTGGATCCTCAGAAGAATTCTTAGAGTCCCATGGACTGTCAAAAAAAACTAATTTAGAAATATCAGAGATGATTGGAGAAGATAGGAATCTGTTGAAAACCATTAAGAAAAGGAAAACCACCTACCTTGGTCACATACTAAGGCATGAATCCCTACAAAAAACACTTCTAGAAGGAATGATACAAGGAAAAAAGAAGAGGAGGAAGACAAAGAACAGATTGGATGAGAAATATTAAGGACTGGACCTTTTTGTCCTATGAAGAATGGAAAAGAGAAGCACAAAACCGTACATGGTGGAAGCTCATGGTAGTCAATCTCCTGAAAGGAGATGACACCTGACAAGGACAAGTTTTCTCCTGTACTTGATTGAAAGCAAAAGCTTATTTCCATTTCATTTAGAGAATAAACTGTTGAAAAAAAACTAAATTAAAAAACAGCAAAAGTTGAGAAACATTAATGAAATAGTTTAGCCTTCTCACAAATAAATAAAATTATGTTAATATGATTTAGTATTATATTCTATATTGCTGTAATTTGCTGAAATATTTATAAACAAAAAGAAATTTAATTACCATCCATAAGTGCTTCAGATATTCTTAGCCTTGATTTTAACTTTACAAAGAACTGATGATGAGACATAGCCATGTTGAACAGGTATCGTCCTCTAGAAGAAAGTTATTTAGCATAAATTAAAAGCATTGTCTAAATGTTTTTCATTCGATAACTGTCAGTTCCTCAAATTGCCAGTATAATGACCATATCATGTGAACTAATATAAAAAGCTGTATTAAACCGAAAAATCTTGATCAGTTTCATGTACCAATAGATACATTTCATTGCGAGCATGCTTATATTACACAAGAGGTAAAATTAGCTAGAGACATAAAGTGCATCACATGAAAATCAAAGAATACTTAATGCGATACATTTTACATCTCTAGCTATATAACCTATCTGAAATATAACACATTCCCGATGAAGTGTACTACCTGTTGGCATATGCAACTAATTGAGATTTTTAGGTTTAATCAACTTTTTATATTAGATCACGATATGTGGTCATTATAACAGCAATTTGAGAAACACAATTACTACCATCAAAATCTGAAATTATCATTTTGAAGCATACATTGTCAAATGAACAATTGGAGAAAATACAAAAGCATTAATTGTTAGTAAATGCATATCTTTCTCATGTGAAGCTTTTGAATGATAGCGTACATTTGATAAAAATTACTGAATTCGAAAAAAAAAAAATATATATATATATAAAATAACCAGACAGTATAGATATACAATAATATCCAAATATAAATGTATAAATCCAAGTATAAATATGCAATGAGAGAAGATATGAAAGAGTTGTTAGTGGAAGCGAAAATGAAGAGCAAAAATATTGTGAGTCTGCTTCTGCTGATTCTGTATGACTGGACAGAACTGAGAAAAAGGGCCATGATTGCCAATGAGAAGATTGTACAGGAGGATTGGTGTGCAGTTTATTGATGTATGTATTGAGTTTGATGGACAAAAGGAATTGTATATGCCTGACGGACTGCATTTGAATGATTTTGGAGTTAGATGTTTGGAGAAAGTGTTATTTAGTGAAAGTGTGGTAATGTAAAATCAAGGAAACTATTAGGGAGAATGAAATCTAGCATGTGTCTAGCCATCCCTGTGATAAAAAAGCATGGGTAGAGTAATAATTATGCAATGCTGAACAGGATTTCACAGGTCTCCAATTTAAATGGGTTGTAATGACATTACACAAGAGTAACTATGGGTACAAAGGAATGTTGAAACGCATGTACACCAATGCAAAAAGTATCAGGAATAAGGGCGAGGAGTTTTTGGCATTCATAAGCTCAACTTGGCCGAAAACTATAAGCATCACTGACACCTGGTTGACTGAAAATGATATAGTTACAGGGATAGAATGTAAAGGGTATCGTATTTTCAAGAAGGGTAGAAGGAACAGGAGGTTGAGTATTGCTGATGATAGCTGCAGAATTACAACCAACAAAATTAGAATTTAAAGAGGATAAAGATATTAGGTCTGAGAGAGATAATTCATTCTGTCTGGTGAGAGATAGCAGCAAATTGAAGAAAATACGTTGTTGGGCACTGCTATAGACTGGGGAGGGGGGGGGACCACAGGGAGATGTAAATGCCATGTATTGGCAAATCAGCACTATGAATGTAGGCCAAACAATTATTATGGAAGACTAACTAAACTTTTTCAGGAAAAGTTACCAGTTTTGCTGCTCCTATAAATAGACATCAGTACTTAGAGCACATTTGCTTATTTTCTAAAGGGTCATTCCTAGTATTAAACTTTGACTTTTTATCATCATCATCATCATCAAATTCCTGCCATGCACCCTCAAGGGGTGTACAGGATATGATAGTACTACATGAAAAAAATTACATCATTACTAACTTCATATCTACAATTTTCCTCCAAATCAGTCTGTTACTTATCAAGACTCCAACATTATCAGATCTTATATTTATATCGTATAAGGCACCTTGTACCGTATCAATCCAACTATATCTTGGTCTTCCTCTGAGTAATTTTGCTGCCAACCTGGCAGAGAACACTTATTTTGCTAATCTTTCATCGCCCATTCTGGTTAAGTGACCATACCACCTGAGATTAGCTCTGTTAACGCATTCCTGGATGCTGACAATGCCAAGTTCTTTCCTAATAGCCGCGTTTTTAATATGATATTGCCATTGATGCCCTCTGTTCACGCTTATAATCCTTCTAGTACTCTCATATCTGCGGTCTCCAGTCTTGTCAAGTGTTTTACTTCTGACACAGCTCTCAGATCCATAAGTTAAAACTGGTTTGAACACTGTCTTGTATACAGCTAATTTAGTGTTCTGACTAATTTCTCTCTTATTCCATATGAATTTATTCAATTGACTTCCCACCATACCAGCTTTAATGATTCTGTTGTCTATTTCTATATTTAATTTACCATCTTCACTAAAAATCATGCCTAAGTAGCTGAAATGTTTTACTTGTTCCACAGGTTCTCCATTACACAGTTGATATTTTCAATGATTCTGCCTATTTTCATTGTCTTTTGTCTTTTTAATGCTGACTTTCATACCATATCTATTACAACAGTTATTCAATTTAGTCAGAGAATCTTGCAGACTTATAGCAGATTTATTTAGAAGTATAACATCATCTCATCTGCATAAAGCAAAGAGCTGACATTAACATCTCCAATTTTGATATCATGTTTAATACCACTTTCCTTCATAATGTGATCCATATAGATAATGAATAACACAGAGGATAATGTACATCCTTGTCTCACACCAGATTTAACAGTAAACCATCTTCCTGTACTTCTTTCAATTCTAACTGCTGACTTACAACTGAAATAAAGACTAAGTATTGCGTGATATAATGCCCCATTGACACCATATAACTGTGGCGTATTGAATAGCCTCTCTCTTGGCACCTTGTCATATGCCTTTTCCAGATCGACAAAACTTAAATACAGATCTTTGTTATATTCCCATGCTTTCTCGACCATCTGTCGTAAAGTGAAGATCTGATCCTGACAGCCTCTATTTGGCCTGAATCCAGCTTGTTCTTCACCAAGCTTTTCTTCCACAATTCTTCTCAACCATTTCTCAAGTATACAATCAACATATTCAATCGAAGGAGAGTTAGCCGATCTCATACGGAGGTAGCAGAGTTTTTTCTCCCAGAAACTTAGGTTTTTCATCCCACATACAGACAAATCGGCCCTTCAGAACACACCCGATTTACAGACAAAAAATACTAGTGTGGTAGTGGTGGAGGTGGGCGGTAGATGGCATTGATGGAGATGATTCGTAGTAGAGGTTCGGTGTAGTGGTTGAGACAGTTGCAGATGGCCTCTCGCAATGAGTCTTCGGACTCCTTGAAGGTGTCACGAATAATAATAATAATAATAATAATAATACTTGCATATATCTTACAGTAGAGAAATACTTCTGTAATTCCCACATTCAGTTTTATTTCCCTTTTTATATATGGGTAGTATGAGAGCTCTACTCCAATCATTGGGAATTCGTCCCTCTGTCCAGGCTTTCTGAACTATGCAGTGCAGCCACTGTAAGACTCTTATACCACCATACTTCAGCATTTCTGGTTGAATATCATCTACTCCTGCTGCCTTTCCACATTTCAAGCATTTGATGGCTTTTTCTACTTCAAGTATGGATATGTATTCCTGACTGCATGCCTGGTCAGTGTTTTTTACCACTGTGCTGTCATCACTGCTTGTTTCATTTAGCAGTTTTTCAAAGTAATTACTCCATACTTCAAGGATATCATTTTCACCCGTTTTCATGTCACTTTCATCATATCTAATTCCTTTTACAGCACTCTTTCTTCCATTCCTAAGCTTCTTCAACAACCTCCAGAATATTTTGCACCTTCTTGATATTTATTTTCTATATTCTTGCCAAAGTCCTCCCATGACTTTTGTTTAGCTAGTTTCGCACAGTGTTTCGCTTTCTTAATTTGTCTCTGTATTCTCTAACAAAACATGCTGACTTATTTTCCAGGAACTTTTGATATGCTTTCTTCTTTTCCTTCACTGCCTCTTTAACTTCCTGTGTCCACCATGGAGTCCTGATTTTTCTATCCTTGCAGAACCTCACCACATGCCTCTCTAGCTGAATCAATCAGGGCTTTCTTCAAGGCTTGCCACTGAATCTCCAAGGTTTGATTCCTGTTCTCAAACTCTTTCATTTTTTCTTCAATAATCTTTGTGTATTTTAGTCTACAGTTCACATCTGAGAGCTGCTCAACTTTTATTCGCTTTAAAACTTTCTTACATGTTATTCTTTTCAATATGAAATTCAATTTCATCTTGCTCAAGACTAAATAGTGATCACTTCCAATTTCAAATCCTCTGTACACTCTGGTGTCCTGCAGCAGGGAGAAAACATCACTATCAACAATAACATAGTCAATGAGACTTTTCTTATTCCTTGCCTCTTCTCTCCTTGTGAATTTTTGCACATTTTTATGTTGGAACATGGTGTTAGTAATAACCAGTCCATGTCTTGAGCAGAAATCCAACAGAAATTTACCATTATTATTGGCTTTGCTCTTTTCTTCAAATTTTCCCAAAATATTTTTGTATGTCTCACAATCATTCTACTCTGCTATTCAGATCCCCAACAAGGACCAACTTTTCCTTTTTCATTGTGTCAGTTGCTTTTTCTAAAGCCTCAAAAAATTCCTCCACTTCTACCTTAGTAGAACCTTCTGTGGGACCACAGGCACAAATAAGTCTCATTGTCCAGTTCCCCATTCTCATATTTGCCTACATCACTCTACTTGAGACTGCCTGCCATTCAAGAGGATTAGCCTTGTATTTTGTTTTGAATACTATGGCTACCCCTTCTTTTCCTTGATTGTCATTGCCTGAATATAACATTTTGCATTTATTGCTCAGAAAGATCTCACCAGTTTTTGTCTTTTTTGTTTCAGTCACCCCTAATATGTCCATCTGTTACTTATCTAATCCATCCGCTAGCTCCATTTCTTTGCGATTCAGGCTTCTTATGTTGATAGCACCGATCTTTAACTCTGGTGATATTGAGTTGGGGTGTTTTCAGATTTGTTCCAGTAGCTGACTTTTTGCTGTTCACCCTGGTTCCCTGGCGAAAACAATGGGGGCCTTGTTTAACCAGGTGACGTCCCAGCCGGCATGAAATTTTGTCATGTTGTACCGTTATTTTTTTATTTTGGTTTAACCAATAAGAATACAATTTGGTCGGCTAAATCCCAAATTGCCAGCCCATCCTAGTTTGTTCAGTATCCAAGTAGATACTGAACAGGGTGCACCACGAGAAGGTGAGATTGGAAATTAGGTCAGAAGCCCTGGTCGGTTCTCCACATTCCTTTAAAAGCTATGTGGAGGTCTCCTCTCAGTTATACAGCTTTGACCCCAGGAGATGTTCAGCATATTAAAAAATATGAATGTGAACACAACAGCACGGCTAGATAGCATATCAGCCAATGTACTACATGATTGTGTAAGAGAAATGGCATTGCCTCTGACGAAGTTGTTCAATCTGAGTCTCATCTCTGGCAGAGTTCCAAGGGAGTGGAAAGAGGGTATGATAGTACCATTGCATACAGGTAGCTCCAAGACAGAGGTAGCAAACTACAGACCAATTAATATACCAGGAGTGGTTGTTAAAGTACTGAAAAAGATGGTGAAAGGTAAAATACAACAGTAAGCAGATAGGGATGCGATACTCTATAGTGGGCAGCATAGCTTTGTAAAGGCTAGGTCCTCTCTTTGTTCATTATTCACATTTTATAATAAATGTGACAGCAGAACTGGATGAAGGTAATGGCTACAATGTGATACTGCTCGACCCAAGGCATTTGAAAGAATACTACACGGAAAACTATAAAAAAAAATTTAAAAAAACTGGAGAGGATGGAAATTGATATGAAACTAGTAGCATGGATGGGGGGGATAGCTGATAGACAGATACCAAAGTGTAGTATATGGTGAAGTGGAGTCTAGAAGAATGGAATTTATGGTATTGGTTTGCAGGAAATTGATTAGGCTAGAGACTCGGGAACAATGGTGGACAAAGAGTTAATATTCGAAGGGCATATTGCAAAAGTTGGTAAAATAGCTCAATGAATTACTTGGATGTTGAAAAACACACAAACAAGTAAAGATAAGGAAGTTATTATCCCTCTTTATAAGGCTATGATTTGGCCACATCTTGACTACTGTGCACAGATTTGGTCACATCTTGACTACTGTGCACAGATTTGGTCACCTGGGTTTCTCGGAGCCCAGGAGGTGGTCAAAAAGAGTCAGAGATGAGTGATCAAGATAGGTTGAAGGCTTGTGGGTTGCAAAGTTTAGTTGATAGGTGGAAAAGAGGAGACACGATAGAAACTTTTAAGATATTAAAGGTTTTACAAAATTGATGCAAGTGAAAATTTTCAATATATGACAAATGGTCAGAAAACTAGGGGCCATCCATGGAAGTTATGTAAGAATGTGGTTGGGGCAGACCAGATTTTTTTTGCATGGCGAGTGAGTGGAATGGATTGCCAGAATTGGTTGATTTGGGTCTCCTACAAATGAGTCTCTGAACTCCATGGAGATACCGTAAATAGTAATAAATTTAATGAATGAATATTTTTTGGAATTTAATAATATACCATGCCCATGATCATTAATACAGTCATACCCCGACTTATGCGAATCCGGAGTTACGCGGTTTCTTACGTGTATGTATTCCTGTCTCGCTTCATGCCTCACCACTGGTCGTATCTTTCAGGCACTGGTGCCATTTGCCAGTGTCACACATGCTGTGAACAACCACTGACGTCTTTCGCACAGTCTCCATTCATACACAATTTTCATAGTCTACAAACCTTGCGATTGTTTAATGTTATGTTCTTGATAAAAGCTTTATCACATAATAAATAATAATGTCATCCAAAAGAAGCAAGTCCGATTCCTCTACAGCTAGCAAGAAAAGAAAACAATTGACTTTGGAAACAAAACTCAACATTATTAAGGATTTTGAAGGCGGAATGAAAATTTGTGAACTAGCAAAGAAGTTCGATCTACAGGAATCCACAGTAAGAACAATCATAAAAGAAAGGTTTACAAATTTTGGAGGACATAGATTCTAACGAGGAATGAATTGTAGCCACAAGGCAAGGAATAAAAAAATCATTAGCTTCCTATGAAGAAATTTTGCGTGACAAGAAAAAAAATTATGCCGCCAGACGAATCTATTAGATTTTATGAAACCATCGACATCGAAATAACTTTCTTTTTTTTATGTATGAAAAACTACAATTATATTTCTTAAAAAATATAGGTGTTTTTGTAAACCTTTGGTCCCAATTGTATGTTTGTATATATAAATTACATGCAAAATTATATCCTGAGTTACGCGAATTCGACTTACGCGTTTTTTTGTTGTCCCACCTACCACGTAACTTCGGGGTTTTACTGTATATGTTTTTTCCCTCCACCTTGTCACATGCAATACCTATGTATACCACATCAATACAGTGTAGTCAAGAGGTTGTGAGATCAAGTTTATATGTTAAGTTGACACACCCACAAACCTATGCAATATGTGGTAAATGTACATATATTAATGCATTTTTGAAAATTATGGAGACAACTACCATGTTTGAATAAAAACTTTAGTTTAATATAACTAAAATCTACATTCGACGTTTCGACCTTTATGTGAAGGTCATCTTCTGGAGCATATAACTAAACACAGAAAACAAGCTACACTACAATCAAACTGGTTTGTAAAAGTAATAATGTAATGACCAGCTGCTACAACAATTGTTGGCCTGAGTTCTGGTGAGAAAAAAAAAAAAAAATTATACATCAACGCTAGAGTCCTATTATTAGTGTTATCTGTTGGTTGTAGACATACACTGGCACAACAACAAGTCTATGTATCTATCTATATACATATATTAACATCATGATTATACATGTACATTCTAGCCAGATGGTATGGAATGGTTTCTAATACTAGCTGAAGATTGACTAGAGTCCTGACTTATGCTGGATCTTATATATTAGGTGGGCTGAATGTGTGCCATCCAGGTCCTTGGAATTTTCATGCCATCTTTGTTGTTGATATTTGGATGGTTTATCAGGATTTCGCTGGCTTCCTTAAATTTCCTTTCATACCAGAATTTTGTGTGGTGTAAAGAGTGGGTGCTTTTCCAGTTGATTTGGTGTAAGGTGTTGCACGCATGATCTGAGAGGCCTGCTTCACCATAATGGTTATATATTATAAAAGAACACATATATAACCATAATAGTTATATATGTGTTCTTTCTTGCATATAGGGATTGTCCGTCCTGTTTCACCAATGTACGGTAAGTTACAGGTGCAGTGGATGCAATAGACTCTAGGATGTGCCAATGGGAGGAGAGGATCCTTAGAGGAGCTGAATATGGTTTTAAGTTTAGTGGGTGGTTTAAAGGTGGCATTGAGGTTATAAATGTTGTAGGATTCTGTTGATTTTTTCTGATAACCCTTTAATGTATGGGATGGCTATGGTTTTACTGTAATCTAGATTCTTTTTTGTTGTTGTTTTATGGAGTATTTTATTAATAGTATTTTTGTTATAGCCTTTATTTATGAATGTGTTGCTGATGATTTTTAGTTCTTGTTTCAGGGCTTGCTGGTTAGACCAAATTGTTGTAGCTCTGTTTTTAAGGGTGTTAATGACTCCATATTTTTGTGATGGGTGGTGGTATGAATCAGCATGTATGTATTGGCCAGTGTATGTCGGTTTTCAGTAGACCATGAAGGATAGACTGCCTGAAGGAAGACGTGTGACTAGTGTGTCTAGGAATGGGAGTGAGTTTTGATTTTCGATTTCGATGGTAAATTGTATACGTTCGTGTTGTTTGTTCAGGTGGCTAAGGAACGTGTTTAGCGTTTGTCACCGGTGCGGCCAGATCACAAACACGCCGTCAACGTATCTAAGCCAGACTGTTGGTCTTAGCGTGGTGGAATCAAGAGACCTTTGCTCAAAGGTTTCCATGTAGAAGTTAGCGATTGGGGGGGATAATGGTGAGCCCATAGCTGTACCTTCTTTTTGTAGGTAAAATTTGTTTTGCCACACGAAGTAATCAGACTGTAGTACGTGGGCAAAGAGGGCCATAATGTTGGGCGGAAATTTGTTCTATAGTAGGAGAATTGTGTCATTGATGGGGACATTAGTGAAAAGGGCAGAAATGCCGAAACTGACTAATAAGTCATTTTTGTCGAGCGTTATGTTTTTAATTTTGTTTATAAAGTGTTGTGTGTTCTTTATGTAGGAGGGGGAATGACCTACCAACTCCTTGAGTGTTGACACTAATTTCTTCGCTAAGTGGTAATTGGGACTGTCTATTCCTCCACAATTGGTCGAAGGGGAACATTTTATTTGTGTATTTTTGGGACCCCATATATTCTGGGGGGGGGGGGGCATAGTGGGGTTTGAGTTTTTTAACCGTGTCAGGTGGCCAAGAAGTGACGTTAGTAGTAGCCGATAACAACACACATAAACTGGTAAATTATAACCCAACAAACAGGATAAAGGATAAAACAGAGAAACTACTCAAGTCCGTCACTTCTTGGCCACCGGACACGGTTAAAAAACTCAAACCCCACTATGCCCCCCCCCAGAATATATAGGGTCCCGAACAAAATGTTCCCCTTCAACCAATTGTGGAAGGAATAGACAGTCCCAATTACCACTCAGCCAAGAAATTAGCATCAACACTCAAGGAATTGGTAGGTCATTCCCACTCCTACATAAAGAACACACAACACTTTATAAACAAAGACCATATTCATTGGCAATTTGTCTTTGAGTCATGGATGTGTGCTGAGAAAGAGTACATATTTTTGAATGGTTTCTTTGAGATGTATCCATTTGATAGCTACACAAAATTAATAAAACACTACTAATGTCAACTTGTTTACACTGCTAAAAATGCACAACACTATTAGTAAATATTGTAGAGACAGTCAAAACAGTTAAAACATGCAGCACTCAACCAAAATAGTAAACTGAAACCAAAACCAAAATTATTGTGAAGTGAAACAAAAAACAAACCAAAACTTGACAAAAATTTGGCTTGTTCGGATTAATTTGCTTGCACTGTATGAACAATTAACAGTGATCACTTCCCAAAACTTGGATACTAGCATACAGTCTGATTGGTTCAGGTTCGGAAGATTTCACAGTATTTCACGTTTCAAAGAAAGGGTGATCAAATTTAACTTGCTGGAGTGAAGAAGTAGTGTCTAGTACCAAAGGACTCTGTGCCTAGTGTCAATTCAATGAGAAGTAAGGCCAGACTTGTCTGATTCCAAAAATGTAATATATTCTTGATGTTCTTCAATTCTAATCAAGGCAGAATGGCCAGTCTGTTCAAAATAGGAAAGATGACATGAGCAGGATACTTGATAAACACCTGCTAAGGAAAGAGGTGGTAATGTATCCTCTGATGATGGTAGGAAAGGAAGACAGTTTCCAAGATGGTTTGAAAGAAGCATATAAATTGAATTTACAAAGAATCTCCTTGCTATTTGTTCTGAGATTCTTTTAAGGTGGGATATTGAAATTCTTTTCATATCAGATTGTAGTCTGGTAGAAGGATGATTAACATCTGATGCAAAAATAATTGAAATTTTCAAATCAATTAAAGCTATTAACCTAATAACGTGCTGAGGAAAACCCATCGCTTTCGTTACCTCCGATATTTTATATGCTGAACGCAATCAAAGCTTTGGAGTAGTCTACAAAACACATTACCAAAGGGAATCAAAACTCTTTATACTTCTCAATAATCAGTCTAAGACAAAGGATCTGATCTGTGGTACCCTTGCCTTTCTTGAAACCTGCTCGTTCCTATTTCTATCTCAACTTTCACCTCATCCCATTTAGAATGACCTTTAATAAAATCTTGCTTGAATGAGCAATTAAACTAATAGTTCCACAGTTTTTGCAATCCTTCACATCTCCCGTCTTGTGCAGTGGCATGAAACGTGACCTCTCCCAGTTTCTAGGGCATGATCCTGTCTTTCATATTCTTGTAATCAATCAATGGAACACTGTCATCCCTCCATCTCCCATACTTTAATTAACTGGTGGGATTCCACTTGCATCTGGGACCTTATTGCTGTTAAGCTGTTTAACTGTTCTTTTAACCTGATGCCTAAGTGGAGGAAGATCCAAATCAATTTTTTTTTTCTTTCTTGCTATACTCTTTCCATCTGTTTTTGATTTCCAGTTCTTCTGTCAGTGCTGCTCCATTCCTGTCTTTGACAATATTCAATTTGGGATTGGCTATGCTTTTATAATTGTGCCTCCTCATCTAGAACTCTATCTCTTCACACAATGATAGCACTTCTCCATGTAATCGTTTATATTTTTAAGTCCCTGTGTCTCTTTGTTTCTCCAACCACCTTCTTTGATCAGATCTCATGTTTAATTTGTTATTCATAGGTCTCTTCAAATTGGGCCCAGATACTTCTTGGCTGTATCCTGTATTATGACTTGCCTCCTTCCCAGAGCATTTCAAGTGTGTTCTCCTCACTAGTCTCCAAAAGAGCATCCAACCATGTTGATTTCTTCTGTGAACCCACTAGGAATTACTCTGACATCCAGTCTAATGGGACAGACCTAGCTTGGAAGATTTCATGATCTCAGTCTGCTTTATCCATAAGACAGTGGTTGAAAGTGGTTGCTGTAAGCAGCAGCTGTCCAATATGCTTTTACAGTTGAACGTCAAATCCACCAAACCTACTTCTTTCATTTCCTGTATTCCTTGGAATAGTGTTCCTTGCAAAATGTTTCTGTAAAAAATACAACCTCCAAGTTTTCAAAAAAAATATCACTATGTTCTTTCTCCCTAACTCTTGAACATGACATCAGTGTATCATGAGTTCTGCAATCTCTTGTGTGAGATTGATGCACACAATGGGTGTCCACTTAATGTAATATCACAGTCTGCTCCCTATAACATGCGTATTGCCTTTTATTTGGGGGGGGGGGACATAGTTACAAAAAATTACAGTTAAATCTGCTTCACTCAAGGGGGGGGGGGAATTATGTGACATTCTGAGGCACATAATTCCCCCCCCCCTTGAGTGAAGTAAGTTCAAATAAGTGATAATGTCTAAGAGTTACCAGAACATACCCTTGAGACTTACAGCAGACAGTACTGGTTCTCCTAATTAGTGGCCACCAAGCACTTAGCCAAAGAGCTCGCTCATTAATGGCCACACTTCTTCCAATGTAAAACACTCTGTGCACTTCAAATCTTGCTTATCAGATATAATCCTCAGAGATATTGACATCATGGTCAGTTTTGATATAGCCTCCTTATTCAATAATGTACCTCTTAAACCTCAGAACTCATTCAGACTCTATCCCCCAGGCATATCAGCCTTATTTGCCTTGAACATGATCTCAAGCTGATTTGCTTAGCAGGAAAAAACCTACAAGCATATTGAAGGTAAAGGAATGGGTTCTCCCCCCTTGCCAATCTTCACATGGAACATTTTGAAAACATGGCCTCCTAACTGAACCCCCAATATGGCTACACTATGTTGATGAGGTGTTTTCCATTTAATCACACAGGAGAGATACAACAGAAACATTTTTAGCACACCTTAACAGCCAACAGCTGAGTATCCATTTCACCATTGAAATCAAAAACAATAACTGTCTGTTCTTTGACAATAATTACCTGACTGCCAAACAGATCCTTATGTTAGGGGTGGTGGATGTAGGTACATCTACCACCCCGCACAGTATGGTGTTATCTAAACCTTAGCAAACAGAGTTAAAACCTTCTGCTCGGACTACACCTCTCCACCAAAATTAATCACATTTGGGAATGTTTAGCCAATGGCCTACCCCCTTAACAAAATCAGCAGCCCATCTTCCTCCAACAAAATCCAGAACACAAAAAATCCATTGCCATCCATCCCCTATATCTGGGGAACCCCAGAGGGGAGGGAGAGAAATTGAATGCATCCGGAAGTATAACAGAGATATCCATCAGAATTTATCAAAAATTAGCTGCTCTTATCCACTCATCTAAAGATTCTCTCCACCATCTGAATCATCCTGGGGTCAACAGTATCCCTTGATCCTGCAAGCTTAAATACTTCGGACAAGCAGAAAGAATTGTCAATATCCATCTCAAGGAACTCAAAAATATGTCCATCTACACCACAATCACTCTGGAGTGGCAGACTATGCCATGGATAAGGATCACCAGATCCAATAGAAGAAAATCTCCCTTCATATGCATAAACAGGTCTAAATCAGAGAGAGACTATTTCTTGAATCTGCCACAGCACTACAATATTCCCCAAACTTTGCAAAATTCAGCTGCATCACAGTGTCAAAAATATGGGAGATGACCATTGTTTTGAGACTGCTGGCAAGTGTCCATCACTGCATCTATAGATGGAGCTGACTGTAGGAAACTACCTTTTACAGTCTGTGTTTGCCTTTCTGCTAATGTGACTGAGTGTACATGCTCAATATATCTCTTTGCCCATGAAGATACCTTGGTGATCAAAACGAAATATTGGCTTATTAACTAACTGATTGGTTAATAAGCTGCTGGTTAATAAGTTAGTGATCAAAGTTGCCATGGATATGAAGTGCGTAATAAAATTGTAACACCACTGATGTTACATTGAAATATATGATGGATATAAAGTGCATAAGGAGCAATATATTTAATCCATATTGACATCAATGTAGTTAATCTAATTAGCTAAATAAATTTAGTTAATTAATTATTAGCTTTAGATATCTGTTTCCATTAAACAACGAGTGATAATAATCAATGTCCAAGCATCCATACTAGATTAGTGATCCTACATGGACGTGATATAGCATATAGAATATATCTTTATTTTCAGTAAGTCAAAACTCAGTTTATCAAGACTTGAATTGACTGGCTTTCCTTAAATGCTGTCATGACTCAGGCATTATTCCCACTTGTGTAAAAATCAAGACCATGAATACACCTCACTAATTAACCAATGGTTCAGTATGTCATCACAAACTTATAAGCACCATACATTTAAGTTCAAAGAATGCTCTGTGAAGTAGATGGGGAAAAAAAGGCAAGCTAACAATAAAAGAATTTTTGAAGAGCTATAACATCAAAGCTACAGATAACATTGGCAAAGTGGGAAAATGTGACAAGAAAAATCATTGTTAGCGGTATGAAAAAAAAAAAAAAAATTTAATTAAATTTCAACATGGAATTCAATAATTTTTTTAAAATTGTTGTTGGGTGGTCTAAGAATTACTGTTTCTCATATCTTTGGAAGTTTTACACCACCACATATAAGGTTTGGTTTTTTATTAGTTTTAGTAGTTTTCCACCCCTCCTCCATTTGATTCTCTGCAGGGTGTCCAAGGCATGGTCTGCCAGATCTAAATGGCCATAATTGTGGGAGTATATATAATTTTATGTTTTTCAAAATGGATGGTGGCAGATTTTCTCGTTTATCCAAAATATAAAAAGCTTCAAGGAACCTTGTATACATCTTTTATATACTTGAGAGAGGAGGTAGAAAGCTGGTCTTTAATAGAGCAGCTTTCTACCTCCTAGTTTGAAAACGGCTTTCTAGTAGAGCTGTTTTCAAACCTCTACATGAAATTATCTTTTTTCATGTAGGGGTTTGAAAACAGGAGATTATATTTCTTTATAGTTTACTTAATATACTTTATAGTATACTTAAGCCTAAAATACACGGCTGGTGATCTTTCAGCAAGGACTTTCCACTCTCCTCTCTCTCTCTATATATATATATATATGTGTGTACACAGACATTCAGAAAAGTTCAATTTTCTTTCTTTCTTTTTTTTTTTTTGAGGTACCTCAGATAGAGGAATAGTAATAACATTACTGTAATCTGTAGATTAAGAGGGCTATGGGAAGGAGGGAGGAACAGGTATTTTGTTAATTTTGTTGGCATTGTTGGATTAAATAAGACAGCATGATGAATAAAGTTTTTTTTTTTTTTTAATCAGAAGCATATCCAAAAAAAATTAACCTCAGCCTAATTTCTTCAAATTATGGGGGTGGTTTTGTGTACTTTTTTACATTTTATCTCTAATGATGTCTCCATGATAAACAAAATATTAGAATCATTAAACATCTGTTTAATGATTTTTGTTAAATCATAATATGAGTTTCAACAAACACTTCAGCCTAAAATACACAGCTGGTGACCTTTCAGCAAGGACTTTCCACTCTCTCTATACATGTACACACACACACACACACATTCAAAAAAGTCGATTAATTTTAGGATCTGAATGTAATTAGCAGTATTACACTAGCTGATGAAAATTAGGCAGATGTAACAACATTTAAGGAACTGTTGATTAAAATTTTCATTATCGTCATACCATTTTAAATCATATTTTAGTCAGTAGTAAATTATGAACTATAATTATAAGTGAAAGGCAACTTACTTAGTGGGAAAAGAAATATAAAATTTATATTTTACATTCTTTTTGATGAAACTATCTAGTTTGAAAATGACACAAAAGTATTTTCTTGTAAATGAAATTCGTCTAATCTCAGACCAAGCAAATTCCTTGCTCAGGCAACGCTCATTTTGGTTTACTTCATAAATTTCTAATCCATGAGAACTGATAGAAAGCCAGATGAATGGAAGTTTTTGTTGCTTATCCTAAGAAGAAAAAATAACCTATATATCAATTAATTATTTAATTAATACTTTAATCACAGCTATAAATTAAATGCTACTGAATTGGTACAATAATAAATAAAGATAAATTTCTTGAATAATAGCTAGTTTCAGATAGAACAATATAAATAAATGTAAAAATAGGATATTCAAAAATGCTACCTATTTGTGCCTATGGTCTCATAGCAGGGAAAAAAACAAGAATTTTTTTGAGTGATTATAGAGATTTGCATAAAGGAAAATCTGGTTCTAGTTGAAATCTGAATAGCAGTGTAAGAAATGAATCACAGACACATTTAAATGCATTGGAAAAATTTCAAGGACAAGGATAATAATTTTAAGTACCTGCAAGATTTCTGTTCAAGATACAGGCTACTGATTAATATGATTCAATATGAAAATGTGCATAAATTCATACAGAGTAAAACCATACAAATACATCCAAAAGAAGAAAAGTCTGATTGATTATACCATTAAACGAGTGATTCAGAAAGGTATTCTACTTTCATGAAGGTAACATCATGCAGAAATTGAGAATAGTGGGAAGTTAGGAGCTGCTCATGGTGAGTGAGTAGGAGGTATATATATATATATATGTGTGTGTGTGTTAAAGATACCAAGAAATTTTATACTTGATTTTTAATCCTTATCAAAAGTAAGCAAAACAATGTTTTACACGTGAAATATATTCACGTCTAAGCTACTTGTATATAGAGGCTAATGACTTCGTATCACTTGCCTTAATATGTATCCCATAATGCAAAGTATCCCCCCTCCCTTTTGGGCATGTATAATGCAATACATAATGGGAAGGGCCATTACCAAGACCAGTTTCGACCTTTAGTGGGGTCTCATCAGTGGGAGCCAGACCCAGGAGAGAAACCAAGGTTGAAGTAAAGCAGAAGACATATATATATCATACACAAGTAGACAAAAGGTGCTTGACCTTATTAATAAAAATCTCTGGATGAGAGAAAGTGGAAAGTTTTTTTATCTTGGGTGTATTATGTTAAAGATACCAAGAAATTTCATACTTGGTTTTTAATCCTTATCACAAGTAAGCAAAACAATGGTTTGCACATGAAATGACTTTGTATCATTTGCAAGTGATATGAAGTCATTAGCCTCTATATACAAGTAGCTCAGATGTTAATATATTTCACACGCATTAGCAAACATCTGTAAGGAATAGAAGTGTTACAATGATAGAAATAGAGCATCTTTTAACTGTATGGACTGAGGATTGTAATCAAAACAGCATTATCCTTAGCACATCAGCCACTCAGACAAAAGCTTTTAATTTGTTTGAGTGAAAGAAAAAAAAAACATGAAGTAGAAGAAACATTTAATGCAAGTGCTAGTTGATTTGATCAAGTTAAAAATCGAGTTCAGCTGCATAATATTAAAATTACCAGTGAGGCAGTCAGTGTGATTGAGAATGCAACATCTAATTATCCTAATGTATTAAAAAAAAATAATCAAAGGTGGTGGATACACTGATCAACAAATATTTAATGTGTTTCTTTCTTTTAAGGTTACATGGTGATCAGCATTAATATTTATGAATTTAGGGACACAAAACACACGTGTTGAAAAGATTATTTTACTGATTAATAATAAAATAATAACTTGATGATTCGACCCCTGTATTGAGGTCATCATCAGAAGGATACATGTGTATAAGAACCAAGCTACATGCTGTTGCACTCTATACAGGGAAATTACATCTACGTTGTTAACTAATCTTTTTTATTAGCCTCCCCTCTAGTGATAAAAAAAAATAAAAAATAAAATAAAAACTACAATAAACTCTGCTAAAGTCCTCACACACTAGGAATCTTCTGGAATTATACAGTTCATAATGTTATTATTATTATTACGGGCAACTCCGGGGAGTCATTAGACTCATCGAGGGAGGCCCCAAATCATTTTCATCACAACTATTCGACATTCATACAGTATCTATCATACCTCGCCTTAAACTCATTCACTGTCACAGCATCCACCACAGACTCAGGGAGCGCATTCCACTCATTCACTACTCTAAAAGTAAAGAACCCAGCTCTAACACCTTTACTAACCACACTTTTGCCCAGTTTCCATGGATGTCCCCTAGTCCTCCCACAACCAGCCCTGTTCTCAAAAATATCTTCTGAATTAATTTTATAGAAACCCTTCAGTAATTTGAATGTCTCAATCATATCTCCCCTCCACCGCCTATCAACCAATTTTTGCAACCCACAAATCCTCAACCTGTTCTCATACGGTTCATTCCACAGACCTGCTATCATCTTGGTCACTCGCCTCTGGATCCTCTCCACCTCCTCCCCATCAAGAAGAAACCTAGGTGACCAAATCTGAGCACAGTAGTCGAGATGAGGTCTTATCAAGGCTCGATACAGAGGAACAATAACCTGCTTGTCTCTGCTTGTCAACGTATTCTTCAACAACCAAGTGATTTGATGAGCTGATTTGGCCACTTTTGCAATGTGTCCCCTAAATTTCAATTCCTTATCCACCAACACTCCTAAATCTCGTGCCTCATCAATTTCCTGGAGCACGGTTCCACCAATGCAGTAAACTGCCTCCCTTCTTTTCACCCCAAAATGCATAACCTTACATTTTGCCACATTAAATTGACATCCATTCTCCCTAGCCCAGACCTCCAATCTATCCAAATCATCCTGCAAAATTTTGACGTCATCTGCATTCACTATTGCCCTACCCAACTTCGCATCATCCGCAAACAAATGAACTGTTCCTCTCAGATCCTTTCCTATATCATTTATGAACAAATTAAACAGCAGTGGTCCAAGAACAGATCCTTGTGGTACACCACTAGTCACAGGCCGTCTTGTGGACTCTACTCCTGAGTAAACCACTCTCTGATATCTCTCCGTCAACCACCCTCCTATCCATCTCACCAACCCTATGTCCATTCCCATATGCTGCAATTTACTGATTAGAATTCCATGTGGTATCCTGTCAAAGGCCTTAGCAAGGTCCAGCAGAATCACTGTAAACCCATTACCCTTATCCAGTTCAGCCGTCACTGTGTTATAATACGTGAGCAAGTTACTGAGGCATGACCTACCCTTCACAAAACCATGCTGTCCCTGATACAGTATCCCATTTTCTTCTATCCAATCTTGTATTTTTCTCTTGACTATTTTCTCTAAGACCTTGATAATGATTCCTGTTATGCTGATTGGCCGGTAATTTTCAACAGCAGCCTTGGAACCACCTTTGTGCAGTGGAACTATTTTCCCCTCTTTCCACCCCCTTGGGACTGACCCAGTCCTGAGGCTCAAATTAAACATAATGGTCAAGGGCACTGACAATTCTTTGGCCGCTTCACGTACGACACGAGCTGGTATACCATCCAATCCCACAGATGTATTGACATTGAGGTTCTGTAATAGACTAGTTACCTCTACCTCATTCATCACAATTCCAGTATAAGCTGTTGGTTCCTCCATTTCCGCAAAGCCACTACCTGGATGATATACTCTTGCAAAGTGCTCGCTCAGTAATTCCACAACATCGACTGATTCAGTTACCTCCCTACCCTCAGCATTTTTTAAGATCATTCTACCATGAGCATTTTTCCTTTTACTTGCAACATATTGAAAAAACTGTTTGGGATTCTCTTTAGCCTGCATGGCCAATTTCCTTTCGTAATCTGCTTTTGCTTTTCTTACCACCCTTGTTACCATCCTGGCCTGAGCTTTATACTGTTCATGCACCTGATGGTCACCCTTCTCCTTAAATTCCCTCCACAATTGTTTCTTTTTTTGCAGCTCAAGCTTAATAGTGTTATTCATCCATTTAACCCCTACCTGATTTATTATTCGGGCTCTTGGTATACAGTCAACGATTGCCTCCTGCAAACAGTTCTTAACCACCTCCCATGCACCATCAACATCCAGCCCTTGCAGTTTTACATGCCATGGCATTGAGCCAAGCACACACCTAAGCTTGTCATACTTACCAGCCCGGTAATTCCACATATACCCTGTCTTAATTGTAAATTCGACTCCTTTAGCCACCTCCCAAGTCATGACCTTATGGTCACTCTCACCAATTGGTGGCAACATGGTCATGTTCTTTACAGCTACATTCTCAGTTGCAATTACTAGGTCCAGCACTCTCTGCCCCCTGGTATTTTCCAATACATGTTGCCGTAGATAGTTGTCCCTTAATAACTGCATAAAATCCAATTCCTTCCTCCCATGTGCCCTCTCCTCTTTCCAGTCAATGTTACCATAATTGAAATCACCCATAATAATTACCCTCCTTCCATTCATTTCTTCTATTTGCTTATGCATACTATTCCCACCATCCACTCCATCACCCGGTCTATAGCAGCACCCAATTGTATATTTTGTTCTGCTAGATTGTATCTCACACCAAACAGCCTCAAATGTGCTTTTTTCCCCATCCTGCAGTTCAACTTCTATACTCCTTGGCTGAAGCTCATCAGCTATCATCAATAACACTATTCCCCCCTTTTTATTCACCCTGTCACTCCTGAACACGCTATACCCATCGCATTCAATCCCACTAGCTTTATCATCTTCTGTCAGCCATGTTTCACTAATACCGACAACCTGTGGCCTGTAAGTGCCAACCATGGGCAAAAACTCTTCCTTCTTGTTCCTAATACTCCTGGCATTAGTGTACATGAATCGCAGAAGCCCATTTGTCCCATCCCTACTTTGATTCCTTATACTAATTATCCCATTCTGATTTGTTGTCCGTCGTACTCGCCCGGGCATAATATACTCGTTCATACACTTAACTGCCCCCCCTAAAGTCTGCATATCTACTCCCCCCCTCTTAATAAATCTAGTTTCCCTGAGTCTGTACATCCACTTCCACATCATTCATCAACACTCTTTCAAGTCTCCGTACACCAACTCCATTCAAATGTAACCCATCCATCTTATATAAGTCCTTTCGCCCATCGAACTCATTCCACACATCCACAAATTCCACACCACTCTCCATGCATAACCCACGCATAAAGTCATTGGCAATTATGGCCCTCCTTCTAAACACTTCGCTGTCATACCGCGGTAAGATACTCACCATCCTAACTCTCTCACTCTTCTCTTTTGCTACCTCAAACAACTCCCTCACATCCTCTATCATTTCCATTTTGTCCTCTTTCAAATCATTCATTCCTGCCACTATTATCATCTCTTTCACCCTCTGTTTTTGCAGTCGAATAGATTCGCTGACGTCCTTTATGTTCGCACCCGGCGGGTACGACTTCGTTAAACTCTCAATTATTACGCCTCTTAATAGCGAATCCCCATACAGCACTTGCTCCTTCAATTATCTTCTGGATTTGTATATTACGATTATCTTCTGGATTTGTACAGTACAGGTTGCTATTGAATGTTCAGGGAAAAAAAAAAAACACACACCTTCACCAAGTCTTCTTTAATAATAAATTTAGTTTAATCCTTTATCCAAGTGTGAACAAACAAAGTTTGCGCCTGAAAGTATCTTCAGGGTAAGGTGGTACAACACCAGGCAACTCGTTGCAAAGGTTGAGCAAGCTAACATCACTCCTATCTCAGTATCTCCCATAATGCAAAACACATCTCCTTGCGGATATGTATAATGTTATGCATTAAGAGAAGGGCCACTACCCAGACTAGTTTCGAAATTTATTGAGGTCTCTTCAGTGGGAGCCAAGCCTAAGTGCAGATACGAGGTAGAAGCATTAGCAAGGTCGTCTCTACCTATAGAAGTTGCCAAACGGTGTGCCACCTTTTTATTAAATTACTCTGGATTTAGAGAAAGATGTTGAAAGTTTATTTTTCACTTGGTTAGACTATAATAAATTTAGTTTAATCCTTTATCCAAGTGTGAGCAAACAAAGTTTGCGCCTGAAAGTATCTTCAGGACTGGGGTAAGGTGGTACAACACCAGGCAACTCGTTGCAAAGGTGGGGCAAGCTAACATCACTCCTATCTCAGTATCTCCCATAATGCAAAACACATCTCCTTGCGGATATGTATAATGTTATGCATTAAGAGAAGGGCCACTACCCAGACTAGTTTCGAAATTTATTGAGGTCTCTTCAGTGGGAGCCAAGCCTAAGTGCAGATACGAGGTAGAAGCATTAGCAAGGTCGTCTCTACCTATAGAAGTTGCCAAACGGTGTGCCACCTTTTTATTAAATTACTCTGGATTTAGAGAAAGATGTTGAAAGTTTATTTTTCACTTGGTTAGACTATAATAAATTTAGTTTAATCCTTTATCCAAGTGTGAGCAAACAAAGTTTGCGCCTGAAAGTATCTTCAGGACTGGGGTAAGGTGGTACAACACCAGGCAACTCGTTGCAAAGGTGGAGCAAGCTAACATCACTCCTATCTCAGTATCTCCCATAATGCAAAACACATCTCCTTGCGGATATGTATAATGTTATGCATTAAGAGAAGGGCCACTACCCAGACTAGTTTCGAAATTTATTGAGGTCTCTTCAGTGGGAGCCAAGCCTAAGTGCAGATACGAGGTAGAAGCATTAGCAAGGTCGTCTCTACCTATAGAAGTTGCCAAACGGTGTGCCACCTTTTTATTAAATTACTCTGGATTTAGAGAAAGATGTTGAAAGTTTATTTTTCACTTGGTTAGACTATAATAAATTTAGTTTAATCCTTTATCCAAGTGTGAGCAAACAAAGTTTGCGCCTGAAAGTATCTTCAGGACTGGGGTAAGGTGGTACAACACCAGGCAACTCGTTGCAAGGGTGGAGCAAGCTAACATTACTCCTATCTCAGTATCTCCCATAATGCAAAACACATCTCCTTGTGGATATGTATAATGTTATGCATTAAGGGAAGGGCCACTACCCAGACTAGTTTAGACCTTTATTGAGGTCTCTTCAGTCATCCTTTTCATCACCAAGTCTTCTTATATTGAGATTTTTCTTTGTGGTTGCTATGAAGGTTGCAGATGGGTCCTCCACATTCTTGGAATGGTTGGACCATCATTTTTATTCAGATTCGGATCATGTTTGAGCATTTCACGCTTCCTTGAATTTCCGCTTGAACCAGGTTTTGGTGCGGTGTAGGGACTTGGTACCTTTCCAATCAATTCTGTGGTATGTTTGGAGTGAATGGTCAGAAAGGCCGGTTTTTTCAAAATGAAGGTATTTTATGTGTCGTTTGTGTTCATCCTTCCTGATTGGGATGGTTCGCCCTGTTTCCCCTATGTATGGTATGTTACATGTGCATTGTATTTTGTAAACCCCTGGATGGGCTAGGTGTGGCAGAGGATCCTTGTAAGAACTGAGTAGGTGTCTTAATTTTGTCAGGGGCTTAAAGGTAGTTTTGATGTTGTATTTGTGTAGTGTTCTATCTATTTTTTCAGAAATGCCTCTAACATATGATATAGCGATAGCATTCTTGAAATCTTTTTTGTTATTAGTGGTATCTTTGTGGAGGATCTTGTGAATGGTTTTATACTGTATCCATTTTTTTATAAAGGTATGTTTGATGGTCTCATATTCATGGTTAAGAGCTTGTTCATTTGAACAAATAGTTTGAGCTCTATGTTTAAGGGTGCTTATGACCCCTAGTTTTTGTGTTGGGTGGTGATAAGAAGTTTTGTGTATGTACTGGCCTGTGTGTGTAGGTTTGCAGTAAACTGAGAAGGAGAGACAGCCTGAAGGAAGACGTGTGACAAGTGTGTCTAGGAACGGAAGAGGTTGTTTTTTTCTATTTCAATGGTGAATTGGATGCGTTTGTGTTGTTTGTTCAAGGAATGTATTTAGTGCTTTGCGGCCGTGGGGCCAAATGGTGAAAATATCGTTGACGTATCTGAGCCAAATTTTGGGCTTTAACGACGCCGACTCTAAAGCTCGTTGCTCAAAGTCTTCCATATAAAAGTTCACTATTGGGGGAGGAAAGTGGTGAGCTCATGGCTGTACCCTCTTTTTGAAGGTAAAAATTGTTTTGCCACACGAAATATCTGGAGCGGAGTATGTGGGCAAAGAGGGCCATGATGTTCAGAGGAAATTCAAGGAAGTATGTGATATGCTCAAACATGATCTGAATCTGTATAAAAATGATGGTCTAACCATTCCAAGAATGTGGAGGACCCATCTGCAACCTTCATAGCAACCACAAAGAAAAATCTCAATACAAGAAGACTTGGTGAAATGTTTTTTTTTTTTTTTTTTTCCTGAACATTCAATAGCAACCTGTACTGTACAAATCCAGAAGATAACCTAATATAACAATATGAACTGTATAATTCCAGAAGAATCCTAGTACGTGAGGACTTTAGCAGAGTTTATTGCAGTTTTTATTGTTTTTTTTTTAATCACTAGAGGGGAGGCTAATAAAAAAGATTAGTTAACAACATAGATGTAATTTACCTGTATAGAGTGCAACAGCATGTAGCTTGGTTCTTATACACATGTATCCTTCTGATGATGACCTCAATACATGGGTCGAAACTTCAAGTTATTATTTTATTATTAATCAGTAAAATAATCTTTTCAACTTCTCGTGGAAAGGCTTAGACGTCGGTTATGCATTTTTTTACTAAATAATTTAAGGAAATTACAACGTCAACTAGGAGTCAACATCAGCCCAATCGCCCAAGAATACCAACATTGCCCACTAGGGGGCACCATGAGGACTTTAGGAGAAATAATAGCTTCCTGCTTCTTCCTCACTTACTATTTGTTGTGCCTGCATGCACGTGTCTTGTTCTTAAGTTTCTTGAAAATGGCAATGTGACGTTGCCGAAATATTGAAGTATATTAAAATTTATTTTAATGTATATCCTAGTTGACGTTGTAATTTCCTTAAATAATTTAGTAAAAAAATCTTTTCAACACGTGTGTTTTGTGTCCCTAAATTTTATAAATATGAAATATTTAATGTGGATGAAACTTATTTATGCTGGAAAAGGATGTCTTCCATAGCTTACATTTCTAAGAAAGAAAAAATTCAATCTAGATTTAAAGTGTCTAATGATTGCCTAACACATTTAATAATGCTCAACACAATATTAAATTGAAACCGATGCTTGTTTATCAGTTTCCAAATCCTTGTGATCTGAAAGGCTACAACCATAGATTACTTCCAGTTATTTATTATTATTATTATTCAGGCCTCCATGGAGTCAAGAGACTCATCATGGGAGGTCCTTCCTAGGAAACACAAATCTATCATACCATTCCTTGAACTCAATGACTGTTCTTGCTCTCACCACTCTATCAGGCAATACATGTCATGGTTCAACTGCCCTCCATGCAAAGAAACCACTCCTCACCCTCTTGCAACTTCCAGGGATGGCCCCCTTGTCATCGCTCCTTCATGCTGTTCCACGAAGTGAAAGAACTCCCCAGTGTCAACCCTGTAACAACATCTCAACAGTTTAAAAGTCTCAATTACATCACCTCTCCTTTTTCTATCTACCAAACTCTGCAGTCCCATTCCCTCAGTCGATCCTGATTTGGCGGTCATATAAGAAAGCAACGGTTACCCAAGTAGTATTTGACGGCCGGTTTTCATGCTATATTTGCCCAAATGTTGAAAGATATAGTATGGTAATACTGAACAATGATCTTTCCATTTTCCTCTCGGTAATCCTAAACTTGGTCAATTTTTTTAGTCAAAGTCCATGTTTCACATCCACATGTTATGACTGTAAGTATGCAACTGCCAAATATTTTTCTTTTACGGGAGATTGGGAGGTTTCCTTTGAGTGCTTCATGGTGTCTTCCAAAGGCTATCCAACCAAGTCGAATTCTATATATAATTTCTTCTTTACAGCCATCCTCTACTGTGATTTTCTGTCCTAGGTATCATTCTATATGGCATTTATATCACACAGATGAAATTCATCTATTTCTAATAAGTCCCTTCCCCCCCTCCACTTTATCTAATAACAGACTAATAACTCTTCTGTGTAGGCTAAAATATAGTTGGCTTTCTATTGCAAACTTAGGGACAACAGGAATAGTCTGTTACAGCGAACAGTTGCTATAGTGAATTTTAACATAACAGCATTACTGCCTATGGAGCTTTGGTCAGAACATTTCAGTAGTTTGTCATAAAGAGTGTTCACTGCATAATATCATGCAGTGAACACTCTGTTGGTAAATAATATCACCTATTTTGTGATATTATTTACCAACAATCTAGTAAACAAAAGTAGAGTCTATTGAAACATGCTTTCATTTCATTAATATGTTTCCATAGTTTCAACAGAGCCTATTGAAACTATAGAAACTTGCTGACAATGAAAACATACAGTGGTTACTCTAGCACAGCGTTTCTCAACCTTTTTAAGCCAAAGGACCAGTAAAATGCCTAAAACAATTCTACGGACCACTAAGTTATGTAATGTTTTTTTAAATATATGTGGGGATTACCTAAATTTTGGAAAAACTGTGCATTTTATCTTCACACACTCTCTGATTCGACATGTAAACTGTTCCATTTGCAAAGTGCGTTGTGAGACGAGGGAAAAATGTTGCTCTCATCTTACTCCATTCATCAGAATACTGAATACGAACTTGACATCCATGGATTCCATCATGGATGACATCCCTTTTCCTGTCCAAACTATCCCCTACATATACCCAAAAATCTCACTCCGAACATCCCAAAGCCATTAATTCTCCTTCATCCACACTTCCGGCCGATACAAATCGCCTTATTTCCCTGACGAGGTTTCCATGACTGATATCTGTAAACAGTCCAATCCACGATGTCAGTCGCAAAGTGCCATCCACATGGTCGGGCACATTTTCCCTCCAGCAACCGTATGCCATGTATACTGTGCGCATGTGATTTGTATTAATCGTGTTACGATGGTTTTAATTATATCCGTCCTGTTTTATCCAGAGGCATAACAGTGCTCATCGTAAATCTGGCAGTTTCATTAATCATCTGGTGGTTTTATTTATATCCATCCTGTGTGCTGATTGTATTCGTTACGCAGTGATGTGTGTTTCTGTATAATCCATGACCACATGGATGTTGTTGTCTGCATGCGACGTATTCGGTGTGCTCGGCTGCATATTCCCGCAAGCGAACGTATGAGATACGGAACTTCGCTAAACGGGTTGTGGACAGCTATCTGCCTCGCCATGACATCACTTTGTGTAACTTTCGTTTCATTCGCGATTTTGGAAATGGATTAATTTCAAAACCAGTAACGAGAATAATCGGAAACTGTAGTCCAAATAATATGATATATTTATGTTACTACTTTTAATGAGATGGTTCAGCTTCTCGGCCTTTGCAGAGTTGCTGGATATCTGGCTCAATATTGGTCAACTTCAGTTGAAGATCGGCACACACACTAAGATGATTTCCGTATTTTGTTTTTATTTGAAGGAGTGATGAAAATCCTTTCTCACAAAAATAGGTTGTAGAAAACTGCATGACGATTTTCAATGCTTCTTCAGATAATTCTGGAAATTCACTTCTCATTCAAGGCGAGATCCAGAATCGAGCCAAACCAAGATCACAGAATTGCAATTTTAAGCCCACTGTCATTTGAAAGCTAAATTAACTGTTCTTTTTTCAATAACGAAAGGTTGGTCTCGTGACTCTAAGCCTGAAATAGATCTCGAATCCACAAAAATTTCTTATAAAAGTTATTCGGAAAATATGTTTCAAAATTTTTGTTTCAGAGTTTTGAGGTGGTCACAAACTCTTTCCAGAAACTCTGAATCAACAAAAAAATCATTTTCCACTAAAAAGAATTCCAATGTTGGAAAAGGTACAAATTATCTGAATTTTAAATAACTAATGCCGCAACACCAGTTGTTTTTTTCCTCGAATGCCTTTATTTTGTCGCAGGCATCAAGAACAGTTAAAAAATTTCCCTGAAGGGAGAGATTTAGTTCATTTAATTTCGAAAAAAAAATGTCTGAAAGGTAGGATAGTGTTGATAACCATGCTTCTTCAACAAGAAGTGATGCAAAATTAGAATTACGTTCATTTACAAACAATAAAACTTTGTGCCTTAAATGAAACAACCTTGTTAGTACTTTGTTCCTGGAAAGCCAGAGAATTTCAGAATGAAGCAAAATTTGTATATATTCACTGCCCATTTCATTGCAGAGTACAAAATACCTGTTATTTAACGTTCGAGCCTTAATAAAATTAACTAGCTTTACAGCATTGTATAGCACAGTTTTAAATTCTGATGGCATTCCTTTGGAGGCCAACCTTTCCCTATGTCATATATATTGTTTCATAAACAATATACCCGATTCATATCCAGAGCCACTTCCTTGACCATAGAAACAACCCCCAACTATGCCTGCTGTAAGGGTGCGAACTCCATCAGAACAAAAGCCCATACATTTTTCCCACTGGATCCCTTTGTGTATTATGTAATTATTGAGAGTGTGAAATATTTCTTCCAGCAGTTGTTCGGGATGACAAAGTTCTACAAAACAGAATATCGTCATGAATGTTGTTATCATGCGCATATCTCATGTAGCATATTAACTGAGCATCATCTGTAACATCAGAAGTCTCATCTATTTTTAACACATAATAAGGACTCTTCTTAACTCTTTCGATTAACTGAGATTCTACGTCACCTGCCATATCATTAATTCTGTGACCTACAGTGTCATTTGAAAGTGGAACATCAACATCTTTTAGTAACTTGTTGCCAAACATTGTTTTTATCACATCTTTTATAGCTGGAAGTAGCAAATTTTCCCCAATAGAATAGGTTTCCCTGTTTTCACTATGCACAAACTTAAGAGATAGGATGCTTCCAGTACCTTGCTATTAATCAAACTCATGGTCGAAACTACATCTTTTCCATGATTTAATGTCGCTAAGCGTGGCTGAAATTGGCTTTTTTTTTTTTTTTTCAATTTGCTTATTTTTCACATCACAATGTTTAGTTTCTAAATATCGGAGTTTCACAGGTTTCATGCACTCGTTCAACAACACTTCATAACACAGAACACATTGAGGTTTCTGTTCACTTTCATCTCCACACCAAGTAAACCCGAATTCCAAATATGAACTGTTATATTTCCTACTGTATTTTTTCTTTGAAGTACTTGTTTCTTCTACTTTAATAGTATCAGATTTACTCACTGTTACAACACGTGTATCGATTAGGGTTGACATTGCCTGTTTTCATTTGCTTTTCTTTTCAAAGTCCTAGTTCTAAGCTACTTTTCTCTTATTAAAAAATGTTTCCAAAAAATATATAAATACTGGGGTTAACTCACGACACACCTTCTCCAAGTATCATTTAGCACTTCTGAAGGTATACTGAGCCTCGGATGGAGGAAGAAATCCTTCAGTAACTCAATAAACGACAAGCAATTGGTTGAAATGTGGATAACACGTTTGCTTGAAATCTGACAAAACAGCTAGGGAAGGCGGAAGCAATAAAACTGTATTGTTATTCACTTCACCCCTCTTATTATTCATCATTCTGTCACTACAAATTATTGTAGTGCCAGAATGACAAGTAATAAAAGAAGGGTGAAATGAACAACAATATAGTTTTATTGCTTCCGCCTTTGAACATTCTGACTCTATTTGTTGTTGTTTTTTTTTAAGTCTTCATTTGATTTCAATAATTTTTACTTACTTGTTCAATTTTAATTTGTTCGGAAACTAAAACATATATATTTAATTAATTAATTTAAGTCTGCCTGGGGACCACCTGTCCCATCGTCGTGGACACAGGTTGAGAAACACTGCTCTAGCATATAATATAAACCTCAGGGCAAGCCTCAGCTACTGGGCTGGTCCGCAGGTGGTGGATAGAAGAATGCCGTGCAGATATGTAAGCCAGCTGCAATGAGGGGAAACCTGAGCCCCAAACCGAGTTGGTAGTGCTAATAGGGCGCTACCAAACACTGTAACATGGTCAGGTCATCATATAATGGTCATACCACATCGTCCGTCGTGCGGGTTGCCAAGGGATGCGTTGGGGTTTTAGGCAGAGGGACCCGTCCGAAAAATATGTTACAGTCTCCCTTACACACCATTCATCAGCACTCTGCCAGAGGAAACTCCATCAATGGGCCTGCTACCTGTTTGGGGAGGTGTTTAGGGGCAGCGCAAAGAAATGGTTCTGCAAAAGGATGGAAATGGCACCAGACTATGTCTGGGAGTCCCGTCAGAACACCTGAGCTTGGTGGCGGAGGATTGTGACCACTGTAAGTCCCTCTTGCAGCTGCTGCCCCCACAGCCCAATTAGGAAAAGTGGGCCTTGAAGATGGATGGATGGATAATATACACAGATAAAACCTACTATAGTCATGAAAATATGGAAGAGTATCATTTTAAACATATACAAATAGACTAATCAGACAATTTTATTATTATGTTATTGTTGTTATTATTATATGGGTTTCTTTGTGGAGTCAGGAGGCTCATCTTGGAAGACCCATGCTAACTGTTATTCACACAATGCCTATCATACCTCTCTTTAAACTCACAACTTCCTCTGGCAATCCATTTCACTCATTCACTACTCTCCAAGCAAAAAATCTAATCCACACACCCTTATTAACCAAGGATGATAATGTATAGGATTGTAACAAATTGTTCTCATCACTGAAAATTTTTATGCCAATAAAGAGCACTTCAGAAGATTTATGTTCTCCACTGAACATACCATCACAGAGAAATGTGACAGTATATTTAGTTTTACTCTTGTTAAAACTGAGCCAACTCTCCCTTCTATACATATTTTGATATAAATTTGAAATGACAGTTTCTTTTTCCACAGTATTTCTTACCTGGTAAACTTTATGAAAATGATGGCCATACTCGGGCAACTTCTGAACTTCCTGTAAAGATTAAAAAAAAATTGTATAAATGAGATAAAATTGTTAATACATTTTTGATATACAAGGAAACATAATTATGCACTGAGAAATAGAAATGTGATGGTTATCACAATTTATTCTAAGGGAATTGTCCATATGCTGACAGAAAATTATACTGTTTAATAATAATAAATAATTATAATAATACATTTCAGTGTTTAAAAAAAGTAACTAATTTCATCTTCAGAGTACTGTCATAGAATTACCAGCAATGGCATGGTTGCAGATACAACACAAGCATGCAGTACCTAACACCAGCTTCTGCTTGTTTTGTTTTTAATTTTGTATAACTTTAATGAATACTCTTCCTAAACAGGGACTGGCATATAGTTATATTTAGAGTATATATATTTGTAAGACTAATCTTTAAAGGTACCTGTGGCATAAATATAAACAACAATATTAAATTACAAGATCTTCTTTCTTTCTTTCTTTCCAAGCTTATAGGCCGAGTGGCCTGTTCTGGACTCAATTCCATCATTTTAAGGGTCTTCCTCTGCATTAGTACCTTTTGGGTGATAATTTAGAATTTGTTTAGGTATTTTGCTTCTATTTATTCTCAATTTTTCATGTAATACTATCATATCCAGTACACCCCTTGAGGGCACATGGCAGGAATTTGATGATGATGATGATGATGATGATGATTTATTCTCAGTATGTGTTCTTTCTCTATAGCAAATAACTGTTTCATTTAGGGAGTTTGTGATTCCGAGTTTATATCTGATTTTGCTACTTTTCATTTTATCCATTATCGCGACTCCTTCAGTTCTGTGCAGAAATTTCATTTTGGATGATTCAATTCCTCTTTACAAGTTTATAAAAATTCAGAAAAATGCAGCTAGAATCATATGTGGACTAAGGAATACAACTCCTGGAAAAATAGCAGAATTTTAATCCAACCTTGTTCCTTTAAAAATTAGGTGTCAAGAAAATCTTACTAAATTTGTAGAAAAAAGAGCCAACCTTGCACATCATAGAACAAGTGGACTTTTTAAAAATTGGCAACCAACAAACAGAATAAAGAAAAAATCAACAATGCATGAAATCATGGAAAATAAAATTCTCTTGGATTGTCCAAATAAAATAGCCAACTACCCAGCATTTCCTCCAAATCAAGACAGGAAAAATATAGTTATCAACTTAAATATAAAGAGCCAATAGGCTTCGTTTCGGTGATATAAACATTATTTAAATTAAGCGGATATTAAATCCCACATTGTTTTAAAACCGAATAAGAAACTCGAGGATTGGGATAAGAGAGTTTCATGCCGAACTATAAAAATATTGCCGATTACTAGCGTGAGCTAATGCAAGTAGTCCTAGTACGTAGTACAATCTCGGGCAACTCGCAGCAAAGGTGGTAAAGTTCTGATCGCTATTCTTGGTATTTTCCATAACATAAAAACACATTTCCTAGTAAATGTATGCTGTTATTATATTATGGTGGGAGGTCACTACCCAGACCGGTTTCAGCCTTTATTGAGGCTTCATCAGTGAGTAGCTAGACCAAATAAATACCAAAGGGTATAGCGAAAAGAACTTATATACTCTGCTATACGAGTTGTAAAAATGGTGCAACCATTAAGTTACTTAAATATAAAGAGCCAATAGGCTTCATTTCGACGATATGAACATTATTTAAATTAAGGGGATATTAAATCCCACATTGTTTTAAAAACGAATAAGAAACTCAAGGATTGGGATCAGAGAGTTTCATGCCGAATATAGTTAACTAAAAAAAAAATCGGCGATTACTAGCGTGAGCTATCAATAAAATTTCTCATCTGTTGCCATCTACGAAAGAAACTATTACCTCTATTTTTAGCTGATGTTTACATCCAGACTCCTTGTGAATGCAATTTGACATACTTCGGGCAGACAGGCTGTTGTGTGATTTAAAATAAATAAATAAAATTAATGAACATCAATATTACATTGAATATGTGAAACCTCAAAAGTCATTATACATGAAGCAGCCAAAGAGCATTAGGAGAAAAAAACAATTAGTACAAAAACTAATCAAGGCCACATGATCAAGGAATTCTGTAAACCCTTAGATGTTTGTAGAAAGAGTTACTATCTTTAGCAGAGTGGAGTTTCTGTAATAGTGAGAACAGGTTTGTAAACTAACCTGATACCATGAGGTTTAAGGATATCAGTGATTGATTTGAAATTCTATCAATGTAAGGGATAGAAACAGTCATATAAACATGAGTGTTTGTATAAAGAAAGTGATGAAGCCTTACAACCCACACCCAATCTTAACCATAACAACTGTCTCACTATCCCAAAAGTCTGTGAAATTCTTATCCTGTATAAAATAAACCTGTATAAAATAAATTTATCAGTTATATTTTAATTTAATTTAATTACAGCCCAATAGTATTTAGTCCTTAAACATGCCTGTATACATAGAGGGATTCCAATATAAGCATGTGCAGTAATGTGTTTTTTGAATATACAGTGGTGCCTTGGTTAACAACAGCCTCAGATAACAATGCACTTGGTTAACGACGAGTAGCTGTAAGAAAAAAATATCTTGGTTAACAACTCTTAATTATGTGAACCTCTATCCGATCTAATAAACCGGAATTTTCCGATTGCACTCAGCCACGTGCAGGAAGACACTGTCGAATAGAGAACAGACACGAGGCATAGCTGTGAAGCTCAGATATGTTTGACCCATCATAGCCATGTTTATGTTTTCCGTTTATTGTTTATTTTCTTGTACAGTAGTGCACTGTACTTTATTTTAAAATTTGTGGTTATAAATGCGTTTTATGATGAAAATGAGTATTTAAGCATTTATTTTTTATGTGTTGGTTCATATAGACAATAAATCGGCAGGTGCGTGTCACTGTTCGTTCGCCATCAAAAGGCAAAATCAAATCTCATCTGTATAATAATCGTTGTATCTATAAGCTGCTAATCAGTGTATGTTACAGTAAGTGCTGTATCTAATATTGTCACCTTACAAGCAAAATGCACTAAGTCAAAAATTGCAGGTTTCAAATTTAACTGTTAACTTTTATTTCAAAAAGTTTTTTTTTGAACTTTTACTTTTATTTTCAGATGACGATATGTTCTTTGTATCCCTTGTCTTAGTGTTGTACAATTTGTAACAATACCATATTTTGCATATAATTTTTATTGTAGAATGAATTTTTTTACCGTGTAACAAAATAGGTCCCATAAAGAAAGCTAGTGAGGGAAAAAAAACAGAAAAATTTTCTCTATTGAACAGAAGAAAGAAATAATAGCAAAACATCATGAAGGTGTGAAACTGTGTCCTTCCTTTGGTAATGAAGAAACTTCAGATGAAGGACACAAATTGGTAAAGGATATTGTGGCAACTGCTCATGATCTTAACTTGGAAGTAGAGGAAGAAGATGTTGAAGAATTATTGGAGATGCATGACCGAGAACTCACTACTGACGAGCTAAAAGAACTTTTCAAGTAGCAATGTGAAGAAAAGGAAATGGAAATTTCATCTGAAGATGGGAAGAAAGAACAAATTACGACTGCTGAAATCAAAAATGTTTTGGCAAAGTGGGAGGAAGTTCAAAATGTTGCTATGGAATCCAAACAAATCTGAGGTTATCAGAACTGCAGATCTATTTAATGAAAAGTTGATGCAGTTTTTCAGAAACATTTTTAAAAAGAGGCAGAAGCAAACAACCCTAGACATTTTTTTACAGGTCCATTTGTCAAAAAAACTCCGAAGTGAGCCCAATTGTCCTTCTGGTGAAGATTGATAATTAAAAAACTGTTTGCATGAACAATTCATTTTATTAATGTTAATTTTTTTTGTAGCAAATAATATACTGTATAATAAATAAATGATATGTACCATATTTTTATGACATTTTAAATGAGTTTTATCTGCATTTTTAATATGTACTATGGTTGTGGAGAGGAGTCGGAACAAATTAATCGATTTTCAATTAAATCTCATGGGGAATCGCGCCTTGGATAACAACGGTAATCCTGGAACGGATTACTGTCGTTAACCAAGGCACCACTGTAATTCCTATTGTTAATTACTCTTAACTAAAGTTTTTAAAGTAATTAAAGTTCATTACTGTGGCATACATGTGAATTTATAGTTATGAATACTACACAGGTTTCACTATATAAGAAATGATGGACAGTGACTGACTCTTGCCACCTGCATATTCCCATTATTCATACCATAATGGTTCTGCCAAGCTTTGTTTGCCAATTTTTTAATTCACAGTTGCTAACCTTACTTTTATGTTTACCCTGATGAAGTCACGCATTTTTTGTGGTGAAACTAGTTGGATTACTTATATATTGTGCTACTAAAACCAGTTTTAAAAAAATCCATTATTTTTAGTATTGAGCTTCACTGGTTGGAAGCCTTCCTTTAAAGAGAAAACGTGAATTTATTGTCATAATAGACAAAAAAATAAAGAAAGAAGTGAAACTAAAGTTTCACCACCATAGGTTCATGTACCTTTCGTGTGTGGGATAAATATATATAAAACAAGTATGCTAAATGAAAAACAAAAACAACAAATATATATATAAATATTAAAATTATTTAATGACTGAAAACCGAGGTTCTGAGTTAAACTTTATTAATACCCACAACTAGTTTCGTCTGAGAACAGACTTCGTCAGGTGCAAGCGAAATGAACATAAAAAATATCAGAGAGAACTGTACAAGTACTGGACTTCTACATAGCAGAATGTATAAAACAATACATGTTAACATTTAAATGGAAGAAAGAACTCTGGCTGTAGCATCATGGGTATGCATGCAAGGTCTCGCAATCTCCAATATTCAATGGCAGAGCTGTGAGAGTCTGGCAAACTATAGCTTAGGTTGCTACTAATGTGAACGGGATCAAGAACGGTTTCCTTAGATTCTAGGATCCATCTCTCTAATTTGTCATAACATCTGTGAACGTTGTTAGTTAAATCCCAGCGTATTTGATGTGAGAGGCTTTCTTCATTAGAGTTTGCCAAAAATAATATGTGGCTGGACAAGGCACTGGCTCGAGTTCTGTTGTAGGAGATGTCTCTTTGATGATCTTCTAGGCAGAGTTCGATGGATTTTTCTGTTTGACCGTAGTACAGTTTACCGCAATCGCAGAGAACTCTGTAGACACCAGGATATTGAAGATTATTATGTCTATAATCTTCAATATCCTGAACCGCACAAATAACTTACTAAGAACTACTTCAGAATTGCCTAGGAACATATACCTTTTGCTCTGCTCCCTTCACCCACTTATCCCTCATCTTTATGGCCTTCCTAAGATACATAAAGAAGATATTCCTTTAAGACCTATGGTCGAAGGTATTGATTCACCCACCTACAACTTGTCAAAATATCTGACCTCCTCTCTGAAATGCTTCACAAGAAAATTTTCTTCTTTCATTAAAAACTTATCTGACTTTATTTCCAAGATTAAAGACTTCAAATTGTCCAACTCGGATATTATGGACAGCTTTGACATTGTGTCCCTCATTACAAATGTTCCCACTGAAGAAGTTCTTACTCTTTTAAAGAACAAAGTTTCTAAAAAGATCTTTGCACTACTATCGCACTATGTCAAATCAGGATATTTTAAATTCGAAAACAGTATTTACAAACAGAAGTCCGGATTAGCAATGGGAAGTCTGTTATCCTGGTCCTTGCAAACATGAGACTTCGAAGAAAAAGCAATTTCTTCCTCTCTGTTAAAACTGAAGATATGGCTCCTCTACATAGATGACATATTCTTGATTTGGCCACATGGTCTAGATAACCTCAAAATATTTCAAAATCACCTGAATGATATGCATCCAAATATTAAATTCACATATAAGCTAGAAGTGGACGGTTCCCTCTCTTTTTTGGATATTCTACTTACCAAGTCAGCTGAACATATCAAATTCTCCATTTTTAGAAAATTGATGCACACCAACAGGTACCGTCACGCAGACTCGCACCATTATACACCACAAAAGTTCGGCATCATCTCAACCCTAGGTCATCGAGCAAGATCCTTGTTGTCAGACGAACAAGAACTTCACAATAAACTCAAACGCCTTCATAAAACAATGGATACTCGAGGAGAACCATAAATAGAATATTATCTGACCGTCACCTTTTTTCACTACTTTACCCAAACTTTGCTTAATCTTAAGCCATCCAAAGGATAGACATAATAATCTTCAATATCCTGTTGTCTACAGAGTTCTCTGCGATTGCGGTAAACCGTACTACGGTCAAACAGAAAAATCCATCGAACTCCACCTAGAAGAGCATCAAAGAGACATCTCCTACAACAGAACTCGAGCCAGCGCCTTGTCCAGCCACATATGATTTTCGGCAAACTCTAATAAAGAAAGCCTCCCACATCAAATAAGCTGAGATTTAACTAACAACGTTCACAGATGTTATGACAAATTAGAGAGATGGATCCTAGAATCTAAGGAAACCGTTCTTGATCCCGTTCACATTAGTAGCAACCTAAGCTATAGTTTGCCAGACTCTCACAGCTCTGCCATTGAATATTGGAGATCGCGAGACCTTGCATGCATACCCATGATGCTACAGCCAGAGTTCTTTCTCCCATTTAAATGTTAACTTCTGTTGTTTTATACATTCTGCTATGTAGAAGTCCCTTGTACAGTTCTTTCTGATATTTTTTATGTTCATTTTGCTTGCACCTGACAAAGTCTGTTCTCCGATGAAACTAGTTGTGTGTATTAATAAAGTTTAACTCAAAACCTCGATTTTCAGTCATTAAATAATTTTAATATGTTATCAAACTGAGTAAACCTTCAAAATGGGCCTCTGCAGTTCATTTGGTATTGATGATATCCTTTCTGGAAAGACAGATTCAAATCTTGTCTAGGACGAGACGAACCTTTACTGGGTCTTTGCAATTGAGCATAGATTATTGGTCTCATACAAAAATGGCAATATTTTCCTTCTCAGAAATTCAGCTTTTTTTAGTTCACAAACAAACAAGCCAACCATCCAAAACGTGCAAATTACTGACACTGCAGATAGGATTAACCATCCTATTCACGATGAGTCTGTCGACTCCCATGGAGGGTGTAATAATAAACAGCAAGCAGATTTCTAAGATTTGGCCATGATAGGTAACAGAGCCTAAAATGAAAGAGAAGACAGGATATGTATATATAATTCCTTATTAATAGTCTATATAAATCAAAAAATCTTTTTCAAATTAGAAACATGACTACCTCTATAAACTGTAATTCAGCCATTTCCGCAGGCAGACCAAAATGCAATGTATGAAATTCTTTTACTTTTTCTTTTGCTTTTTCTCGTCCCAAATCCCTTATAGCTCTGTATGGTAAATAATGCTCCAATAAGAAATAATTTTCACCATGGCAGTCTTTGTGATAATCTCCAAACTCTGACTGTAGAGAAAGTCCTGCCAGAGTTGCAGCTATATTAGAATCACAACATATTCTTTCTTCTAAAATATCCTTCCTCAACTGAAGATAATAAAGATGCTTAGTTGATGGGTGCCTAGAAAACAAATTCACCATTACAGTATGGAATATTGAAATACATATAATTAATTCAATTAATAAAAAAGCAATCCTAATTACTTTATAACGAAACTAATTTAATCCTGAAGAAATAAAATACATTCAAAGTAATTCCTCCAAGTATATGACATTATTAAAGTTATTGAAACAACAACACAGCCCATTTAACAACATTTCATCCCAATGCAAAGAACATTTCTGTATATCTAGTTATATAAAAGCCTTTTTCTTTCAAGGAACTGTACACAACATCTCTATCTGGTCTTTTCCCCTTGCCAGGATAGTTTTTACAGTAGCTTATAATCACTGCAGTAATATATACAGATAAGGTAATTCTGACTACTTGACACAAATTTATGATGCAGGATCAGTCTCATAGGACACAGCAAGATTTTTCTTTCCAAAAACAGGATTTTCCCTTAGAAAAAAACTCATTCACTATAACAAACTACTAAACAGTCAGGACCACAGCTCAAGGAAATTCAATACCGCAAACCTTCCACTATAACAAACTTTTCTTTTTATTCTTATTAGTTTGCTATAAGTGAGTTACTGCACATGAAAAAAAAAGACAGAATAATCTTTCACACTCAAAAAATTTTATTATTATGCAGGCTCCTTCAGGGAAGCTTAGGATTTATCAAGGGGAGGCTCATTTTATACCACTCTAATTTTACTAAAAATCACTGACAATTTGCCCAACTCTATCGTATTACCCATTAATGAACATGTGTACACTTGAATACTTCTTTCTTTTTCATGTTAATTCAAGAAATTCAAAGTAATTCCTCTTGATGAACTTTCTGATTGGGAATCATAATGCACTCCCATCCTTCATTTGTCCCCATAACTACTATGCTTTCTTCTTTTGAAAAATATCTAATTCTCACAGTTAAAATAAAAGATCAACTTAATTTAATTTAAAGAAAAATATTTAAATTATTTCTTGAGAATGATCGAGTGTGACTGAATGATGACTCCTAGTTAAACTGATGCAAAATGTTTATTACGCATGCATAGATATAAAAAATGGTTTACATTATTTCAAATCTCTATGCTTCAGCTCTTGATTAAGTGGCAGTAGACAAAGACTAGTTAAAGCTGCAAAACAGTCTTCCTTTACTGATAGATAAATTATTAAATCAAAGATTTAACTCGAGAACTAAGCTAAATACCATTCAACTAATATCAATCACCTCTAGCCAGATGATCAAAACATAGCAAATGAAAAGAACTATGCTCTATGGCTATTTATGGTAAAAGTCTGGAATGCATCAGAATGCAACATGACAATGCTAATAAAATATTATTAAATACACTTCACACATTTCTCACTAAAAAACACACATACTAACCATAGTGATAAGTTTTAACACGTAAATATTTCATCCCAAGTATCTTGGGACATCATCAGTACAGTAATTCAAACAATAATTATTATTTATTATTGTATTAGCATTGTTTGAATTACTGCACTGATGATGTCCCAAGATACTTGGGATGAAATATTTACGTATTAAAACTTATCACTGTGGTTAGTACGTGTGTTTTTAGTGATGAATTCACCACAGGTTTCATTGTATTAAAAAAAAAAAAAAAAAACACTTCACACATTTAAATACTACATTTTTAACTGAGTTTCCATACCTTCATGTAATAACAAGAATGTATCTCTCAATAAGTAAATGCTGACAGTTTTTTCCACTTGGTTATAATATAAATTAAAGATGACAAGAAATTATATTCTTGATTTCATCCTTTATCCAAATGTAAGAAAAAGTTTGTGAGTAAATTAACTTCACGACTGGGCAACTTGTACATAGAGGATAATGACTTCACATCAATTGCCTTAGTATCCCATAATGCAAGACACATATCCTTATGGACATGTGTATAATGCTATGCATTGTGGGAAGACTGGTTTCCCCAGACTGGTTTCAATCTTTCCTGAAGTAAGTTTAAGTGCAGGAATACCTCACCAAAAATTCTGAGAGATCTGTAAGATCACTCTAAAGCATCACTACTAAACTCATCACTCCTGCCTGAATCATCATCTCAGGACAGGAAACTTAGCAGTGGCTCCACCCAGTGACAGGCAAAAACTGGCCACTGAGCAGTCTCTCTACTCTCTGGGAAGCAAGCCACTATCAGTGGGAACCAAGACCCAGAATTATTGAAGTATGTTTATGTGTGGGGATACCTTTCCAAAAACTCATGTGATCCCTAAGATCACCCAATAATGAGTGACCAGAAGAATCATTTAACTCAGCAGTAGTTCCATTTCAATGACAGGCTCACCCCACCACCTGAAAGAACTCTCAGTGGTGGCTCTACCTGATGGCAGGCTCATCCCACCAATGAGCAGAACTGCTCATATCCAGAGAAAAGCATCCACTTCAGCAGTACCACCTCCATGGAAACCACTTCAGTGAATTTCCCTCTTCAGCACAAAACAGCATCAGCGGGAGCTAGAGCCAGAAGAGAGAAAAAAGTTGAAGTATGCAGAAGTCATATTTCCCATATACAAGTAGACAAACCTTATTATTGAAATACTCTAGATAAGAAATAAATGTTGAAAGTTTTTTCACTTGGTTAGACTATAAATTAAAGATGCCAAAAAAAATATATTTGTGGTTTCATCCTTTATCCAAGTGTAAGATCTGGGTAGTGGCCCTTCCCATAATGCAGAGCATTATACATGTCCATAAGAATATGTGCCTTGCATTATGGGATGCTAAGGCAATGATGTCTTCAGTCCCTATATACTAGTAGTCTAGTTGGCTACTAGTATATAGGGGCTAATGACATTTTGTCCATTAATCATTTAAAGGAGAGGTTTGACAGATATTGTGTTGATAGTTTGGGTCTCCCACTGAGTTTAGGACTCCATGGAAGCACCTGTATGCAACAATAATAATAATAATAGTAATAATAATGTTGCAAATGAAACTTTTGAATGTGTTCAAAACAGTCTCTAATTTTTGTTGCACACTTATTTTCAATTGAGTTCATTCTTTAGATAAGAAATCAAAACAAGGTTATTTATGTCTACTTTTAGTATTTTTTAATCTTACTTTTAATTTTGAAATAATATTCTAGTGGTTTGTGTCTATTAATTTTATGAATCTGTGCCAATCTCAAAACCATCAGGATGACCATCCTGATGGTTTTGAGACATCACTTCATAAACTATGTTATTATGAAGTTCATTATTACTGGAGTTCATCCTACAGTTCCCATTTTTGGCTATAACTACAGTTCCCTGTAGTTATATATAGTGGTCTGTTACCGGCTCTGATCTCTTTCATCTTGCATATTACACCATTACAATCATGATTATGCATAAGTTTCTGGATATCATTTGTCTTCAGCCTCAATCAACTTCCCTCTATCAGTATTTCACCACTGCAAAAGTTAGCCCGGCTTTTGGGGTTCCTACAAGTCCTTCATGGTTACCATAGCAGTTTGTGGTCCCAAAAGTTCTCACCATGTCTCACCCCTGTAGATATTCCTATACTTCTCTGTTGTTCTCCCTCTCTGTGATGAGGACATTTTGGTTGGACTTTGGAAGGTCACATGCCAGATTTGTTTATACTATTATGTATTCTGTATTTACTTTGTCCTTGATATCCAGAAATCTAGTTTTTTGATTAGTGAGGAAGTTATTCATGTAGGTATCTTTATCCTAAAAAAAGGGAAGAAGGTAATATTATTCCAAGAAAAAAGAAATCTGTTAAAAAAAAAGTTCACAATTTTGTACAATGAACCTTTTTGTTATCAATAATATAATGAAGTAAAAAAAACATTTTTAAGATTTTAATATACCTGATAAGATTTAGGTCATCCACATAAAATTTAACCCTGAAATAAAGGGAGAAAGTTTTTTTATGCAAGCTTGAGCAACTGGAATTGAGGTTCCACCATGATGGGGCTATTTTGGCAATTCTTTGGTTTCCATCAAGAAATAGAAGTTCTCCATCTGGAAAAGAGCAAAAATAGAAATAAACATAATGTTCATGCATCTTATTTTCTCTCACTTTCCTTTGAACCACATAGGCTCATGTTCTGTTCCAATCAAGCACTGTGTCATTCTTTTTCTAATATTTACCAATCATGTTATACTGGTTCTGTAACCTCTTGTGCAAGAGATTTGAATACATATTATAAAAAAAAAGCAAAAAAGTAATTTGGATTAATATAAACATAGTTATCTATATGAGAGAGTGACTAACCTTGTCAACTGGACTGTATTGCCTGGCCAATTTGACTGCTTTTCAGAATGAAAAATTTCAGTTTTTCATCTTGCAAAACAGTTCAACTTCAGTTTCTGGGAGGAAAACCAACTATCTTCATAAGAAGATATGGAAGCTTTCTTTCATGTATGTGTAAGTGTATAACCACTTAACCAAAAAATATTGAGATTTTAATGTTGCATAACCAATTAATTACAAAAATTCTAGAATGTATATTCTTAGATCTGCTCTCAAAAGTTCACACTCATGGATAGGTTATAACTAGATAATGTCCATGTGGATATGCACAACAATACTATGGTATTCGGAATGCCTTCAAATACACACACACACACACACACACACACACACACACACACACACACACACACACACACACACACACACACACAGCTTGGAAAGAAGTCAACAAACGCCACAGTTTGAGGAACTAACAAACATAGTGTCCTTTAATAAGATGTAGTACCTCCCTTTGCTGTGATGACTGCAGCAATATTATAAGATATACTTTCCACAAGTGATGATTGTGATCAATGAAAATTTTTGACCATTCTTCCTGTAGGCATGTAATGAGGTCCTGGACTGTTGTGGGGCAGATGTCCCTTGACCTCACCCAATGCTTTAGTTCATCAGCTCAGGGCAATGTGAAAGCCAGTCAAGTGTGGTGATGTTCATACAGTTACAGCAGCAGTCTTATGACATAGTGAATTGGTCTTGGTAAAAGAGACAATGGTCGGTAATGTAGAAATGCCACAAAGTAGGAAGCATTGTATCATCCTCAATGTTTAGATACCTCTCGGAGCTCAATGTTCATGGCACTACAAAGAAAGGTCTGAGGCAAATCAGGAAAAACCAGGACCATACCACCACATTGTCACCTCCAAATTTCATAGTTAGTGGGTGGCAGTGTGATGGTAAGAGACATTCACTGGGCATCCATCACACCATCTTCCTTGCTAGGTAGAGAGTGTAGTATAATTCATCACTCCATAACACAGCTTTCTAGCTTCCACATCACAGTGGTACAAAGTGCACCACTGAAGTTGGTTCTGGTAATGTGGGGCTTGCATATTGTGGTCCTACCACGGAAACACATGTTGTGAGCCTCGAATCTGAATGTTTTTGTGCAGATTTGTGTTGCAGTCAATGCCTGGAACTCTGCATTCAAAAGTGTTGGCTGACGAATGGCATTTTTTACATATTTTCCTTTGTAGTATCCCTATGGTCACATTCAGCGAGTGTCCTGGAGTGGATGACAGCACATTCAGTATTGTTGTCCACTCAAGGTAGCACTTGCAGTTGACTCTCTGCACTTCCATATCTGCATGGTATCACTGTTAGTTGACCTGAATTGGCCCAATTTGTCAATAATTTGCTGAACAGATAAGGCTACAACATGGCATCATATCACAATGCCTCTTTCAAACTCCATCAGTTCCCTTCTTACATCCATTTTACCTGGACACATTTGCACTGACTTGGGAGCATCATACTCCTCCAATTTATTACCAACTACAAACACATCTTGTTACATGGCACAATGCACCTTGCTCGTGGTAGTGTCCACTGACTCCTTTCCAAGCAGTGTGTGTGTGTGCATATGTCTAACTGATGCAATGAAAGATTGGAAACTTTTTTAGGGATGGGACTTAGTACCATTCATAGGGTAAAGGTTAGGAACCATTCCAAACTATATAGCAACCCTACTCTAGAGATCAAACACAGATCTCACTTAGGCTTCTGACATGATGGATTACAGTTACACTGCATGGTGAAAACCACCTGCTTCTTGCATAATGATACACAAAAAATATTAAAACCTCTTCGTAACAACTTGTTCAAAGTGCAATCTTACTTCATGACTGTACAAAATGGCTAACTTTAAACTTAATGAAAGAAGACATGCATGACAATACTCCACACATAGAAAGATTACTATTCCATATGTAAAAGAAACTTAACATGGAGTCAGAAATGTATGCAATATGAAATAAAAAATCACTCTTGCACTATACAGTGCAAGGATGATTTTTCATTGCGTTGAAAGTAAACTCATTACACTTTTTTTATACTTGCCATCACAATTCCCTTGCAACTGAGATGCTGAGAGTTGGTCATGAAAACAATTAACATTGACATAATAAAAAAAGGAAAAAGAAATTATTAAATCTAATGTTTCTCTTTGCCTGCTATATTTTAAAAGTTTTCTGGATCATGACCATCATAATCAAATTCCTGACATGTAACCTTGTGGATAATATGATAGTATAAAATGAAAATTTTACATTATAACAAATTCCGTATCAAACATTTTTTTTCCAAATTAGTCCAACGGGAGTTCAATATAGTCAGATCTTGTGGTCTTCTAAGGCACTTCTTAGAAGACTAGAAGACTTCTTACTGCATCAATCTACTAGATTCTTGCAACAGACATCTGTTTTGTTAACGTTTCTTCTCCTGTTGTTTCACACTACCACACAATTAGCTCTAAGACAATGTCCATTCCTTCTGTCTAATATGATTTCTGATGGCATCTGTTCACTCCTAATTTTCTCATAAGTCTCATATCTGTGGTCTATAGTCTTAGATGAACTGTTTTATTTCTAAATCAGCTCTCGGATCCATAATAAATTTATTCAGCTGATTTCCTATCATACCAGCTTTACTTAATTCGTCTATTTCCACATTCAGTTTGGCATCTTCACTAAAATATGCACATGTATTTTGAATGTTTCTGCCTATCTTCCTAGTCTCTGTCTTTTAATTGCTGATTTTCATACCAACTTGGTTACTACAGTTATTCAATTTAGTTAAGAAATCTGCAGACTTATTCCTCTTCTTCATTCTATAGCCCCCATGCTTGATTTCCTGGATTTGTTGCATCCAACACTGTCTATTCAAAACCAACAAGATGGATAAATACTAATGTATCTATCCATCTTGTTCTTAGTTTTCCTTTTGGTCTCTACCAAGAATTTTACTATTTATATATGTTTTCTATAAACATGCTATTTTTGCTTATGTCCAAAACAGTTTGCTTTTTTACCCGGTAAAGTTCTCTAACATGAGCAACAGATGCACCACTTTCCAACTTACTTATTAACTCAAGTTTCTGTACTATCATCAAGTTTACTCGTTTTCTTTTAACCCCAGACATATTAAATGATAATTCTAGTAGCAAGACTTATACGTTGGTTAGACATAACTGGTAATTAATTTACGGAATTAACAACGCATATAAAGTATATTAATTAAAGGTAACTTTAATGAATAACTTCTATATTTCGGCAATGTCACATTGCCATCTTCAGGAACATAAAGATATGGTATGTGCACTCAGGAACTAACACAAGGCAAATGAGGAAGAAAGCAAGAAACTAATATTGTTCCTAAAGTCCTAATACTAAATAAATACGAAAACCTGACAAAGACTTCTACTTCCATACCTCAGCCACCACTCAACACTGTAGTCAACCTCTGTCGGCAGTTTTAAAGCCTGAAGCACTCACAGCACTTTCATGTGGTCACACTTTCGCCCTAGCTCCTAAAAGGATACCTGCTGAAGAAATCATGATCCAAATAGAGCGTGGAATTCGAAACCTGCCTAACCATATCGCCAACAACGTGAGACTGGATGTAGTCTGTGTTCTCACCAAAGCCAAACTTCCAAAATCCAACTTATCCAAAAACGAATATACAGCCCTACAAGAATTTAAAAACAACAAAAAAATAGTAATCACCAAAGCTGATAAGGGAAGCGCCACTGTGGTACTCAATCAAAAAGACTACAAAGGTAAGCTAAATTCTTTAGTACTAGACCGTACTACTTAACTCCCCATTGAATATAATCCGACCAGCTCAGATTAGAACTATCCACAGACTCCTTAAGAAAGTCACTTCTTGGCCTGTGGAAGTCACCAACAAACTTAAAACCTTATAACTCTAGACCCCCCCCCCCCGATTATATGGACTCCCAAAAATACATAAACAAAATGTGCCATTGTGTCCAATAGTGGATGGCATTGATTCCCCCACATATAAATTAGCCAAACATTTAGCCAAAATGCTCACACACTACACTGGCAACATACCATCACACATAAAAAACGCAGCCCACTTTAAAGCCAGTATAGAAAACCTCACACTCCAACACACTGACATAATGGTCAGTTTTGACGTCTCCTCCCTATTCACTAATGTCCCACTCAAAGAAACCCTTGAGCTCATCCAAGCCAAGTTTCCTCCCGATATCTCAGCCCTATTTCAGTTCACAATGAACTCAGGCTATTTCGTTTGGCAAGGAAAGTTCTACAAACAGATAGAGGGGACAGCCATGGGTTCACCACTTTCCCCACCCTTGGCCAATTTCTTTATGGAGACATTTGAAGAGAAAGCCTTAAACTCCGCCCCACAAAAACCCACTATTTGGCTTCGTTATGTGGATGATGTGTTTGCTATTTGGCCACATGGCTCAGACACACTCCACTCCTTCCTAACACACTTAAACAACCAACATCCCAGAGTCCAGTTCACCTTAGAAAAAGAGGAAAACAACACCCTCCCCTTCCTAGACACTTTAATCACCCGCCAGCTTGATGGATCTTTGGTTTTCTCTGTTTACAGAAAACCCACCCACACTGGCAGATACATTCACCAGCAATCCCCCCCCCCCACAACAATATGGGGTGATAAAAACACTATATAACAGGGCAAAATTAATCTGCTCAGATGACAAGGCCCTTACTATGGAACTAAACCACATCCTCAACACTTTCTTAGCCAATGGCTATAACCCCAAAAAAAATCCAAAAAATACGAAAACCTGTAAACCACAACCCCCCTCCACAATAAAGACTACACCAAGTCTATCACCATCCCCTACATCCAGGGCACCTCTGAGAAAATAACCAATATCCTCAAAAAATATGACCTTACTTCCTGTTACAGACCATATAAAAAGTTGGCATCCCTTATCCGCTCTACCAAAGACCAACCACTTCCCCTAGACCTACCTGGTGTTTACCAGGTCCCTTGCAGCTGCAAATTGTCCTACTTTGGCCAAACAGGCAGAACAACAAATATCAGGATTTCAGAACACCAAGACTACATCTGGTTTCACCAGTACAGCCGCTCTGGGCTGGCAGACCATGCCTTGGATACCCACCATAAAATTCGTTGGAAGAAAACAAAAATAATTCATTGCAGCAAGTTTAAATATGAAAGATTATTCAAAGAATTTTCAGCAGCTCTAAAAAACGTTCCTAACCTCAACAAATTTGGGTGCATGAAACTGCCCCAAATTTGGGAGACTTTCATTATGAGAACTTCAGCCCAACTGCCAAGACTACCAAATTAGCCTGCAAGAGGTCACCATTAGGACTTTAGGAACAATGTTAGTTTCTTGATTTCTTCCTCATTTGCTTTGTGTTAGTTCCTGAGTGCACATACCATATCTTTATGTTCCTGAAGATGGCAATGTGACATTGCCGAAATATAGAAGTTATTCATTAAAGTTACCTTTAATTAATATACTTTATATGCGTTGTTAATTCCGTAAATTAATTACCAGTTATATTAAATGATATTAATAATGATTAATAATGGTTTAACTAAAAATGACTCCAACAACAGCCTGAACACCACGAGTTTTGCACTAGCAACGCTACTGACACTATGCTACCGAACCAAAGCACATGCATGCACACAAACTATTACGAGTACACACAAAATATCATGAATATGCGAATGTATCCGAAGACGCAATTTATAAACACTGCCGATCACTTCTGATTAACCATCGTATTTTTTTTAATTTTTATTAATTATTTCATTATCTGTATTTATTTGTCAAATTATGCCCGTTAAATTCGAAGTCCATTAAATCAAGAGTTTACTGTACTACAAAACAAGCCAGATCAGCATTCCACATTGAAACTACTGAAACAAAAATTTACACAAATACTTAGTACTTTTGCTGACCAGCTGCAAATTTTATGTTCCTATAGCCAATTATATTTCTCCATAATTATTATGTTCATATCAGGTGAGAAATGCCACTGCAAAAACATACCATCCCTAGTTAGAGGAAATGCCAACTAGGCTTCCAGAGGTAGGTGTCTTACAATTTGTAATGCCAGTGAAACACTACCACTTTGCTCACTGGAGGCCTGAAGTGGCTTGTTCCCATGTTTGATCTTCAGTACAAGAGTTTCTGCTTCTGTCCCTCCACCCTTACACATACAGTATGAGAGTGTGTGTGTGTGGGGGGGGGGATGCAGGTAACCCTGCAAGGACATGCACCTTCTGAAGACTGGCTGCTAGAGAGTATATGGCCAAATCTAATAGTAATGAATTCAAAGACTTCCTGATCAGCTACTGATAAATCACACTCTGTCAGTTCATGAAAGAGGACCAAGTATGGTAATATATGTAGGGATAGCTACAAATCCAAGACAAGAAACTGGATTCCTTTTGTGTGAGTGATATGTTTATGTCTCTCACCTGCCACTGCATGCCCCTATTCTTTATTTATCTCTACCTTCTGTTCTGCATCACACATAATGATGGCAACTTAATAACATATGGTTTCAGAACAGATCACAAAAAGCTTCCACAAAAAATTAATTTCAAAGGAAAAAAAAGTAAAAATCCAACAACAACAAAAAAGCAAATGTAACAACCTCCCCTCCCCAACTATGAATAATTCTTGCAAATAAAAAAAAAAAGCTCCAATATCCACTTTACCAAACATTTGCATCCCTTAAAAGTAATACAAATAATGTACACCACTACCTATAGTCATCTAAAACATCTTATTATTCCTAAAAGAATCTCAGCTGGCCATCTCATCAACCAACCACAGTCCATCTCAGCTGTCCAAAATATACCTTAGTTCCTATAGTCATCACAAGGTCAGACATTTTAGAGAATGCAAAACCTGAAATCCTCTTATTTGATGTCTTTAGCTCAAAATTTCCTTACCAAACTATGCTACATTTATTGCTCACCAAATTCTGATAATTACTCTGAACTGTATTCTAAAACTGAATTTTCTGTAGTTGAAATACCCAAAATATGAGGTCATTCTTGGGACTTTAATGCCCACAATGCACTGCCCAACACCCATGACCTCAATAATCTACCATTCTAAACACACTGTGGATGTCAGCATATTTCTCTTCCTCCTCCTGGTAACTTAGACTATAATTCCATCCAAATTTCTTTCACCACTGAACAACCTTCACCAAACAACTCTCAGCCTCATATCATTTCATTACAAGAGTGTCAAATGGAATTACCCCTGTGACTTTTGACTTTCCTTATCTGACTACTGCTTCTGTTCTGATTCACACACCTGCTCGGATTAAATAATCCGAGACAAAAATAATCCTCATTGGAATGAAAGCCTTCAATCCCTCATTTCGTCTAGACTTTCCGAATACTATTCAAGCCTTGGATCTCTAATAACTGTGCTAATGAAGTCAAAACAGGATTCCATTAGTAGTTCAAGAGTAAAACCTCACCAGTACATTTGGACTGCATAGAAACTTGCAACAACTGCAAAAAAAAAAATCAACAAAACCAAATCAGACTGAAAGGACCAAATGCCACAAATTCAGATGCTGTCAATTGGGAATCATGCCTTATGGTCTACAAGTCAATGCTCATTTCAGCTTCACAATTATCCTCTGAGTTGCATTTTCAATTTTTGCTATATGACCTTTGAACTTCAACTTTCTATCCAACACATTTTCAAGATTCCTGGACTATCAGCTTCTCCAACTATAATCTCAATCAATATAAGCAAGTTGAAATCTCATCACACTAAAGTGCATAACTTTACAGTTACTAACATTGAATTGACGGCATTATCATTTACCCACAGTTACAACCTATTCAAATGTATTGATATTCCATAGAATAAAAGCCAAAAGTCTATTTTTCTGGCAACCTTAATAATAATGAAGGGGGATAAAAATCCTTTGATGTTTATCTGCCAGTAAGCGAAACTCTAAGAACTAGGACTAAGATCTATGAGTTTCATACAGAAAAAACTATCGGCAAATCCAAGTGTAAGTAACCACTTGGTAGTACAACACCAAGGCAACTGGTATCAAAGGTGGAGCAAGCTCCCTCACTATCCCTGATATTTTCTCATAATGTAAAAACACAGCCCCTAGGGGATGTAATACTGTAATTAGATTATGAGGAGAGGTCACTAGCAAGACCAGTTTCAACCTTTTTCGAGATCTCATCAGTGAGTAGGTAGACATGGAAGATAACAAGGTTTAAGTGAAAAGAATTTGCATACCTTCACTATACGAATGCCATAAAGGTGTGCCTGTATATTATAACATGGAATAAAAGCCAAAAGGCTATTTTTCTGGCAACCTTAATAATAATAATGAAGAGGATACAAATCCTTTGATGTTTATCTGCCAGTAAGCGAAACTCTAAGAACTAGGACTAAGATCTATGAATTTCATACCGAAAAAACCATCTCTTCAATTGACCCGGAGTCGATTGAAGAGACTTAATTCTTTTATAGATAATGTATCTACATGGAATGAAGATCAAAAGAAAAAACTTAAAACCTTCTTCAGTCGTCCACCTAGATTGTATGGTCTTCCAAAAGTTCATAAACCAGGCATTCCGTTAACATCAGTCGTAGATTGTATAGGTTGCCCCACTTACAAAATCTCAAAATTTTTATCAAATTTACTCTCCTCTTCAACTAGAAGAACTGATATTTATATAAAAAATACTTTGGATTTCAAAAATAAAATTTCAGATCTTCATTTGAACGTTTCTGATATCATGATCAGTTTAGATGTTGTTTCTGTATTTACAAATGTGTCTCTTTCGGAAACTATTGAATTACTACAACCGGAATTTCCTTCAGACATTGTAAACGTATTTGATTTTGTAATAAATTCTGGTTATTTTTCCTTTTGTATCAACAAATTGAAGGAACAGCAATGGGTAAACCTCTTTCTCCTGCTATCTCCAATTTCTTTATGGAACATTTTGAACAACATATCTTTGACAACATTTCTCCCAGACCTACTCATTTGTTCAGATATGTCAATGACATTTTTGCTGTATGGAATGGCTCTTTGGATGAACTGCAACAATTTCTCACTAAGATAAACGCATTTCATCCTAGGATCTAGTTTACCCTAGAAGTAGAATCAAATAAGCAGTTAGCCTTTTTAGATCTTCTAATTCTTTGCCAACCAGATGGTAACCTACATTTCTCAGTTTATAGAAAGAAGACTCATACAGGCCATTATATCCATGCGGAATCTCATCACCATCCTAGTCAAAAGGCAGGAACTATTAAAACACTGGTTCATTGGGTCCACTCCTTTTGTTCTTCAGACGATCTTTTACAGAAAGAACTACAATATATAACTTCTTCCTTTCTATCTAATGGTTATTAGAATTGCTTCATTAAAAGAACTTTGAGTAGTTTTAATATGTCTTCCTCTTCAAACAAAGAAGAAATAACGTGCATTACTATCCCTTATGTACAAGGCATCAGTGAACGTATAGCAAAAGTTTTAAAACCACTGAATATTTTTGTTGCCTTTCGACCGTTTAGAAAAATCTCCACCTTTCTCACTTCTCCTAAGGACAAGCTTCCACATCTTAATCATTCAGGTGTCTACCAGATTCCGTGCTCTTGTGGATTATCATATTTCGGACAAACGGGAAGATGTGCCTCTATTCAGATAGAAAAACACCAATCTTATGTTGAATACTTTAAACCTGAAAAGTTTGGACTTGCAGAACATGCCATCTTCACTAGACACAGAGTTCATTGGAGAAAGACAAGAGTTCTTCACAAAAGTCAGTTTCTCATGGAACGCCTTTATAAAGAAACATGTGAAACTCTACTTCATTCTCCTAACTTAAACAGATCCGACGGCTTACGTCTAGCCCCTTTATGGGAGATAGTACTTTACAAATCAGCTAATCTTTCCTAACTTTTTATTGTATTGATTTTTTTAATTGATTTTTTTTTAATTGATTTTTTTTTAATTGATTTTTATTTTTTTTTATTTTTAGGAAAGTTATTGACCTTTTTAGTTATCTTACACCAGCTACTTAGGTGGCGCTTTTTGGAATTGTCAGTTATTGTTTAATTTGAGCTTAATGTACTGAAGATGCCTGTGACACACAGGCAAAAATTATACTATTAAATAATCTTTGTATGTGAGTTTTTTCTGTTATTAATTTTGTATCGATATGTCTACTCACAGTATACCTCATTTAAAACTAACTGGGCGATGTCCCAGCCGGCATGAAATTTTGTCATGTTGTATAACCATTTTGTATTTTGGTTTAAGCTAATAAGAATACGATTTGGTCGGCTAAATCCCAAATTGGCAGCCCATCCTCGTTCTTTCAGTATCCAGGTAGATACCCAACAGGGTGCACAACGAGAAGGTGAAGATTGGACATTAGGTCAGAAGACCTAGTTGGTTCTCCGCATTCCTTTAAAGGCTATATGGAGGTCTCCTCTCGGTTATATAGCTTTGACTCTTAAAATATCAAGGTCTAAAAATGAAGTGCAAATAAAGGGACTGATACTTATCCTACAGCAGAAAAAATAAAACAAACATTAAACAATTCTAAAACATGCATGAAAAAACACAGGACAGAATATTGTAACCTAGGCTAAAGTCATCAAATATACCAAATGGCTTTTCTCAAAAACATGTACTAACGTATGACTAGTTTATGTTGGCAATGTAATAATTACAGAATGGCTAATCAAAAGATGTAACTTACACTAAAAAACTGATACTTGTTTTTCTTTGATATTTGACTTCCAATAAATGAACATTTATTGGAACTGTGAATAATATATACCTTTTTAATGTGTATGATAAATATATCATGTAGGATTATGAAGATGGAAAAAGTTCTTATGGACTAAGCACGAAAAGTGGCTGGTTAATAGGTGAAGCAACTACAAGACCAGTGTATTATGTCTGTTATTAGTCTTCTCTGGCTTGTATACCTAGAAAAGATTCAAGCCCAGGTATTTTCAAACAAATTATCATTATTACGAGATCTGCTACAGGACTCAAATGTATGAAGAACACTGTATGTCTTGAAACAAAAACATTCCATGGGCTTTATAATTGCTTTTTGTTTCATCTTTTTTGTATCTAATTTCATAAAAACATTCCCAAACATTTTTCTTTTTATATTTGCTCATAATAAAATTCTACATCTATATTTTCCTTTCATTGAAGGAATTAAGTTATACTAGTCAAAAAATTTAATTACAAAACTACCTTGTAAATATGCAAGTCCAAATAAATAATGCTCAGTAAGTGAAAGTTTCTGGGCTATAGAATGGAAAAGCTGCCTCCCACAGATGTCAGCATTCAGTACAATATCTATTCGCTGCCCATTTAGCATTATCACTCTGGCATGTCTTAGACTGCTTTCTGAAAGAGACTGTTAAACAAATGTATTATGAATATCCATATAATTAATAACTAAAAATAGAGCTCGCTGAATGAAGCATGTAAGCATAAAACTTTCTCAAATAATGATATTGTAATCATAGCATATTTTTAAAATTAACAGCTATAAAATCCACCTATGCGTTTTTGTTCTCCAAAGGGAGGAGGTGGAAATCATTTAGCCTGACTAATTTATTTTTAGATAAAAAGAATGGCAGATGGTCTCCAGTCTCTATCCTCAGTCAAGGATAGCTGAGATCAGGACTATCAATGATTTGTAAGACCTCGAGGCAAGAGAAGGCAGGCAAGAGCTGAATCTTGTGTCTTAAATACTAACACTCATATTGCTGTTTGAAATAATGTAAGTTCTATAGATGATTTTCTTCAGTTATGTGATTAAAAACCGGAATTTCCAAGAAAAAAAATATATATACAATATATGCCTACAAAAGTTCTAATTTCAAGAATGGACTAAAAAAAAAAGCTTAGAAAAATGGTCCTCTAGTTGGCAACTAAAATCAAACTATTAAGTCATTCTTCTATAATAAATTTAGTTTAATCTTTTATCCAAGTGTAAGCAAACAAAGTTTGTGCCTGAAGTATCTTCAGGACTCTCATCAGTGGGTCTGGCTCCCACTGCTTCGACCTCAATAAAGGTCGAAACCGGTCTGAGTAGTGGCCCTTCCCTTAATGCATAGCATTATACATGTCTGCATGCATTACAGGAGATACTAAGACAAGTGATGACAGCTTAGTTCACCTTTACCACGAGTTGCCTCAGTCCTGAAGATACTTCAGGTGCAAACTTTGTTTGCTTACACTTGGATAAAGGATTAAACTAAATTTATTATAGTCTAACCAAGCGGAAAAACTTCCAACATCTTTCTCCAGAGTAATTTAATAATAAGGTGAGACACCGTATGGCAAGTCGTACAGGTAAATATGACTTCTCTATTAATTCCACCTTAGTATCACCACCTCTGGGTCTGGCTTCCACTGATGAGACCTCAATAAAGGTCGAAACCGGTCTGGATAGTGGTCCTTCCCTTAATGCATAGCATTTCTGCAAGGAGATGTGCACATTATGGGAGATACTAAGACAAGTGATGAGAGCTTAGTCCACCTTTACCACGAGTTGCCTCAGTCCTGAAGATACTTCAGGCGTAAACTTTGTTGCTTACACTTGGATAAAGGATTAAACTAAATATGTTATAGTCTAAGCAAGTGGAAAAAACTTCCAAAGTAATTCTTCTGGTAGTCTGCATGGAACAAGCAATGCAGGGCTCAAGGCTATGCAGATCTTATAATATAACATTATTTTATGCTCAAAGATACAACCACCCAAAGAGCAAAATAAATTATTTACTAAGCTAGTAACATTTTGCTGGATTTTCGGTTTATCGAAACCAACTTTTACTGGTAGATACACTCATTCGTCTTCAAACCATCACTCAATCATCGCTTGATATGTATTATCAAGAATCTCATACATAGGGCTCATATGATTTCCTCTTCTGATTCCTTTTGTTAGATGAACTGAAAACTGAAACTACAAATCAAAAAATAATTGATAATTATCATCCATCTACCAAACTACATTCTGATGTGAAAAGAATTTCATCATCATTATGCATATCAAGGATTTAGGCCTAGTATAGCCTGTTCTGGCTTTAGAAGTCAGCATTGAATCTTTTAAGAGGACATCCTGGTTTTCTTTTTTCTAATGGCTTGTATTTTAAGGCTCGTTTTGGTAATCTTTCTATTTTCATTCTTTGAACATGTTCCACCCATTTATGATTCTATTTTTTAATTTTTTCTATTACTGGTTCTTGGTTTAATTCTTTCATAATTTATTCGTTTCTTTTGTGATCAAATAGGGTATACTTTGCAGTTTTTCTCATAAACCATTTCTGCTGTTATTAATCTTCTTTTGTCTTTTTGTTTTATTGTCCAGATTTCGCTTCCATACATTAAGACTGGTAGGGCTAATGTATTGTATACTTTTAGTCTGGTTTGTTTTTGAACTAGATTTGGTTTAAATATAGAGTTAATTACACCTGTTATTTTAAAATATTTTGCAATTTTTACTTTTATATCTTTTTCATTTTCATATGTGATCATACATCCTAGGTAGTTAAATGAATTCACCTGTTCTAAGATCTTGTTATCTATTACTATTTTAGTTATTACCGGATCTTGTCCTTTAAAGGCCATAGTTTTTGATTTTTCTGTTGATATTATCATACCATAATCTTTGACTATCTCATTTAGATAATAGCTTTCTGTAAGTTATCTTCGGAATTTGTAATTATTAATTGGTCGTCGGCAAAAAAGGAGAGTGTCTAAGTTCACAGTAGGAGAAAGTTTAATACCTTGATGGAAATTTGTATTCCATTTTATTATTATTTCATTTAAGTAAATATTAAAAAGAGTTGCTGAGAGGGGACATCCCTGTCGGACCCCTTGGTTTATCTCTCTCATATATGATAGCTCATGATTTAAGCTTATTTGTATTTGATTATTTTCCTATATACATATAATAGCTTTTAGGATATTATTTGGTATTTGTCTTTCTTTTAATATGTTAAATAAAATGCTTCTTTTAACTTTGTCAAATGCTTTTTCAAAGTCAATAAATGTAATATGTGTTTCTAAATTGTATTCTCTTCTTTTCTCAATTATTGATTTTAGGCAAAAGGCGGGTCTATACATGATCGTCCTTTTCTAAATCCATTCTGTACTTCTAAAATAAAGTTTTCAGAATATTTCATTAGTTTGCTATTTAAAATTCTGCTATATATTTTGTAACAGGAATTTAGTATACTTATACCACTATAGTTTTTAGGGTAATCTCTACTACCTTTTTTAAAGATAGGAATCACAATTGCTTTTTTTCATTCTATTGGGGGGTTACCAGTTGAATAATTTTATTTAAAAATAATAGGAGTCTTTCTTTGAATCCTGTTCCTGAATATTTATATAGTTATGAACCTAGCTTATCTTCTCCAAGTGATTTTCCATTTCTTGTTTCTTTCAGGCTGATTTCTAATTCTTCTTTAGTTATTTCCTTTTCATTTTCATTAAATGTTTGCCAGTGGTCTTTTATAAAATATTTATTTGTCCACAATTCTGTGTAGAAATTTAGAAATTCTTCTAATTTCAATTCAGTGTTTAATGTTATGTTTTCTTTAGTATCTGTATTTAAGTGTTTCAAAATCTCATATACATTGGGTCTTATTTTATATAAATTAAAAATAATTTTTTGAAAAGAATTTCAATATCCTATATCCTACCTTAAAGAAACTTCAGAACAAATAGCATACAGATTCTTGGAAAATCAATCAATATACTTCCAACCAGTTCAGTCTTCCTTCTTACCATCTACAAAGGATATATTACCACCTCTCTCCTTAGCAGGTGTCTATCAGGTGCTCTGCTCATGTCATCTTTGCTAATATGAACAGACTAGCCACTGGTCATTCAGCTTTGAATCCAAGAACATCCAAGACTATGCCACATTTTTGGAATCCAACAACGTCTGGCCTTGCTTCTCATGCTATTGACACAGAGTTCACTGGAATCTGACAAAGATTCTTCTAGTAAGTTAAAATTTGATTGGCTTTTCCTTGTAACATGAAACTACAAAATCATCTGAACCTTAACTGTTCAGACTGTATGCTAATCTCTAAGTTTTGGGAAGTTACTATTAATTATTTTAATAGTAACTTCTGCCAGAACTAAAAAAAAAAAAAAAAAAAAAAAAAAACATAACGAATTAATAACTATTAATTCATTATTTTTTTTTTATTATTTTAAATTATATTATATTTGGTTCTGCCAATACTTTATGTTGTGTCATCAATGTGTACATTCTCACAATTTCTTTTGTCTATATATAGTTCTTGTCATACATAAAAATTGTTCTGTTGTCACTGTTATGATTTCTTGGCATTTCCTTTGTCTAATGATTATGATGTCATTTGTTAGGAAACTTAGTTTGTTACAGTTTATAATAATGAGCTGAAAATAGTAGTTCTATGGAACACAGGCCAGGACTTTTCCATTGTTTGTAATACTGCATCATTTGATTCTAGTAGTGTCTGTTATAGTGTGCATTCTGCTGTATTTGTATTTCATACATCACTAACATAATAGATAAAGTTTTAAAAGATGTATGCAATTTGCAAGTGATGCAATTAATTTGAAATATAAATGAGAGATACTCCTTGAAAGTGATTTGAATATTCTAGTATCATAAAAAAAAAAGAGAGAGAGACAACTTTAATGTGTCCAAGTAGGAAGATGCAGGAAAGGGCATATATTAATCAGCATCAACATTTGCACAAATACTGGTTGACCCAGAAGTGAAATAAGTGACCCATGAGAGAAATTATTGAGAATACAGTGAATGATGGCAACAACAGAAAAAATAAACAAAATTACAAACAAGGAATTAATAATCTTTTGTATAGAGGTGGTTCATTCATTATTTTGTGTCACTGTCACCAAACTTGGATTCCTAGGTTTCATGTACATCAGGAAATAGCTAAGAAACTACAAGGATAGGTAATCAAAATGTTATCTGAACATACGAGGTGGTATCAAAAAGTTTCGAGACTAGGTTTGTAACACACCAACAGATGGCAGCACAAGGCTGCACGCACAGTCACAGGGAGCACCTACCTTCATGAGTCAGTGTGCCAAAAGACATCGTCCTGTGTACGTCAGGAGCTCTGCAACTGATGCAATTTTGACCACTTGCATTACCACATCTGCGATTTCATTTGGACAGCAAGTTAGAACAAAGAGCAAACGTGAAATTCTGTATGAAACTGGGAAAATCTGCCACAGAGACGTCTGACATGATTTGGCAAGTTTACGGCGATACTGCAATGAGTCGTTCGAGGTGTTTTGAGTGGCATGCATGTTTCGAGAGCGGAAGAACATCACTGGAAGACGATGAGAGATCAGGAAGACCTTCAACGAGCTCAACCCCCAAAAATATCAAAACCATTCAGCAACTTGTGCATGAGGATCGCCAGAGAATACTCCACAACACTGCTGCCATTGTCGGTGTGTCATACAGAGTCCAGACAATCCTGACGTGTGATTTGAACATGCGCCGTGTTGCTGCCAAGTTCGACCCCAGGCTGGTGACCCAGAAGCAGAAGGAACATAGCGCCGAAGTCTGCCAAGAACTCTGTCAGCATGCCATGAATGACCCATCCTTCATGTCGAGGATCATTACTGGTGACAAAACTTGGGTGTACAGGTACGACCCTGAGATGAAGCAACAGTCTTCCCAGTGAAAGAGCCCATCATCTCCACGACTAAAAAAGGCAAGGCAGGTGCGCAGCTCAACCAAGTGCATGCTCATCATCTTTTTCAACGTTTGCGGCATTGTGCATCGAGAATTCGCCCTCAGGGACCAGACCGTCAATAGCGAGTTCTACTGCCAAGTTTTAAGACGTCTGAGGGAGGACATTCGGCAAAATCGACCAGATCTGTGGCGGGCGAAAAACTGAATACTCCACGACGACAATGCACCCCGTCACTGAGCTCTCCTCACAAGTGAGTTTCTCGCCAGAAACAACATGATCTCACTTTCGCACCCACCCTACTCGCCAGATTTGGCTCCTACAGACTTTGCCCTCTTCCCAAAGATGAAGATCCAACTCAAAGGTCACCGTTTTGCCACCACTGCGGAGATCCAGCGCGAATCGCAGAAGGTGCTGCTTGACGTGCTCCGAAAAGAAGACTTTCAGGACACATTCCAGAAGTGGCAAGAATGCTGGGAGCGCTGTATTGATATGCAAGGGGACTATTTTGAAAGGTGATAGTGTGTAAACGTAGATAAATAAAGCAATTTCTTGTAAACAGAGCTAATCTTGAAACTTTTTGTTACCACCTCATATATAAGAAATAATCAACAGATGTGCAAGAATAAACATTTGAAATTTTCATTTGTTTGTGTAAAAGAGGGGTGCTTAAAGGTCAAAGATGTATAACTGAGAGGAGACGTCCACATAGCCTTTAAAGCAATGCAGAGAACCAACCAGGGCTTCTGACCTAATGTCCAATCCTCACCTTCTTGTGGAGCACCCTGTTAGGTTCAGTACCTGGATACTGAATGAACAAGGATAGGCTAGCAATTTGGGATTTAGCTAACCAAATTGTATTCTTATTGGCTTAAATCACAATATAAAATGATGGTACAACATGACAGAAATGGCATATTCCAGCTGGCATTGCCAGGTAAAATAAGGTCCCTGCTGTTTTCACCAAGGAACCAATGCGAACAGTGAAAATTCAGCTACTGGAAAAAAATCCTGAAACACACACCAACCCAACATAATCAGAGTTCAAGATTGATACTATCAATGTAGGAAGTCTGAATGGCAAAGAAATGGAACTAGCACAAGAATTGGATAAGTGCCACATCGACGTAACAGGAGTGAGTGAAACAAAAAAAAAAAGACAAAAACTGGTGAATCTAAAGCAATTCTTCTTCTTCTGCAGATTCTCCCACTTAAGTGGGGTCACTGTTGATGATGAGTCTCCTCCACATCCTCCTGTCTTGGGCTGCCACCACATCCAAGTTCTTCATCCTCAAGTCCTCTTCTACCAACTGCCCCCATCTCTTCTTTGGCTGCCCACACTTTCTCCTTCCTTGCAAATCCATCTTCATGACCCTTCTTCCCACATATTTGTCCACCCTCCTCATCACATGACCAAACCATCTCAACCTTGCCTGCTGTATCTTCGCTCCTAAGATACAGGAGGTTTGGTGAATTCTTTAGATTCGGTGAATCTAAAGCAATAGAACACAAAATATTATACAGTCATTAACAATCAGGGAAAAAGCTGACTTATTTGCCAGGAACTTTTGATATGCTTTCTTCTTTTCCTTCACTGCTTCTTTAACTTCCTGTGTCCACCATGGAGTTCTGATTTTTCTATCCTTGCAGAACAACCTCACCACATGCCTCACTGGCTGAATCAATCAAGGTTTTCTTCAAGGCTTGCAACTGAATCTCCAAGGTTTGATTCCTGTTCTCAAACTCTTTCATTTTTTCTTCAATAATCTTTGTGTATTTTAGTCTACAGTTCACATCTGAGAGCTGCTCAACTTTTATTCGCTTTAAAACTTTCTTACATGTTATTCTTTTCAATATGAAATTCAATTTTATCCTGCTCAAGATTAAATAGTGATCGCTTCCAATTCCAAATCCTCTGTACACTCTGGTGTCCTGCACAAGGGAGAAAACATCACTATCAACAATAACATAGTCAATGAGACTTTTCCTATTTCTTGCCTCTTCTCTCCATGTGAATTTGTGCACATTTTTGTGTTGGAACATGGTGTTAGTAATAACCAGTCCATGTCCTGAGCAGAAATCCAACAAATATTTGCCATTATTATTAGCTTTGCTCTTTTCTCCAAATTTTCCCAATATATTTTTGTATGTCTGACAATCATTTCCTACTCTGCTATTTAGATCCCCAACAAGGACTAACTTTTCCTTTTTCATTGTGTCAGATGCTTTCTCTAAAGCATTAAAAAATTCCTCCACTTCTACCTTAGCAGAACCTCATGTGGGACCATAGGCACAAATAAGTGTCATTTTCCAGTTCCCATTCTGATATTTACCCACATCACTCTACTTGAGACTGCTTGCCATTCAAGAAGATTAGCCTCGTATTTGAATACAATGGCTACTCCTTCTTTTTCTTGATTGTTATTGCCTGAATATAACATTTTGTATTTATTGCTCAGAAAGATCTCACCAGTTTTTGTCTTTTTTGTTTCAGACCCCCCTATTATGTCGATCTGGTACTTATCTAATTCCTCAGCTAGCTCCATTTCTTTGCCATTCAAGCTTCTTATGTTGATAGTACCGATCTTTAACTCTGGTGATGTTGAGTTGGGGTGTTTTTTCAGATTTGTTCCAGTAGCTGACTTTTCACTGTTCACCCTGGTTCCCTGGTGAAAACAACGGGGGCGTTGTTTAACCGGGTGATGCCCCAGCCGGCATGAAATTTTGTCATGTTGTACCATCATTTTTTATTTTGGTTTAACCAATAGGAATACAATTTGGTTGGCTAAATCCCAAATTGCCAGCCCATCCTCATTCGTTCAGTATCCAGGCAGATACCTAACAGGGTGCACCACGAGAAGGTGAGGATTGGACATTAGGTCAGAAGCCCTGGTCGGTTCTTCGCATTCCTTTAAAGGCGATATGGAGGTCTCCTCTCAGTTCTACAGCTTTGACCCTTAAGCACCCCAGTAGTTATAGTATTCAACACTAAATACGAGGCTAATGTTCTAGAATGGCAGAAAATATCAAGCCGTGAGCAAATATCAGAATGGGGAACTGGACATTGAGATTTATTTGTGCTTTGGTGCCACATGAGGTTCTACTAAGGTAGAAGTCGAGGAATTTTTTGATGTTTTAGAGAAAGCAACTGATACAATGAAAAAGGAAAAGTTGGTCCTTATTGGATATCTAAATAGCAGAGTACGAAATGATTGTCAGACATACAGAAATATTTTGGGGAAAATTTGGAGTAAAGAGCAAAGCTAATAATAATGGCAAATATCTGTTGGATTTCTGCTTATGACATGGTCTGGTTATTACTAACATGATGTTCCGATATAAAAATGTGCACAACTTCACATGGAGAGAAGAGGCAAGAAATAAGGAAATCATTGACTATGTTATTGGTTGATAGTGATTTTTTCTCACTGGTGCAGGACACAAGAGTGTACAGAGGATTTGAAATTGGAAGTGATCACCATTTAGTCTTGAAAGCATATTGAAAGTTCTTGGTGAATAAGTCAGCATGTGCTCTTAGAGAATACAGAGATAAATTTAAGAAAGCTAAGCAAAAGTCAATGCTATTGGAGTATTCGGGGGCTAGGGATGAATCTTTCCTATTTTGCTATTTCATCTTATGTGGAAAGGGCCTCTGCAGCCCTACCACTTTCTTCTTGCAGTGACTTCACTCCAGAATGCTACTATGATTGTGCCTAATAATGCATCTCATGCTGCATCGGCTGTCGCGCAGAATAATCAGAGCTGCATTCAGGGCTTAGGCAGAGGGTCTTGTTCGAGAAGTATATTACAGTCTCCATCAAAAGTCAGTGATACCATGAATGAGCAACACAGAATGTATAAGATTAATCTTAGAAAGGAATTTTACATAGGTACATGGAATGTCCGGGGTTTACAGATGGGTACTCTTGAGATTGTCTCAAGAGTACCCATACTCAAGAGATGGATAGGTATAAAATTAACATCTTGGGAATTACAGAGACCAGATGGAATGGAGAAGGTCACTTCAAAAGACAGGATGGTAAGCTAGTTATTTACTCAGGTGGTGACTCAAAACATCATGGGGTAGTTGCGATACTGAAGACAACTCAGGCAAGAAGCCTTCTTGGTTATAACCCCATTAATGATAGGATGCTCTCCATTAGACTTAAGGCTCAGCCTACCAATGTATCAATTGTGGTAGTTTATGCACCCCACACGGATAGGCCTGAAGAAGAGAGTGAAGAATTCTATGAAAACTTACAAACTGTTTTGGACTGCCTACCAAGGAGAGACATACTGTACATCTTAGGAGACTTAAATGCAAAAGTGGGAAGGAGTATGAGAGTCAGGCCAGAGTGTGGCATGTTTGGTCTGGGTGAACGTAATACCCATGGTGAAAGACTGTTGGAATTTGCCAGTGCTAACAGATTAGTTATTACCAATACCTGCTTCCAGAAACATCCACGACGGACCTATACTTGGACATCCAACATTGATAGGTCAAGGCACCAGATTGATTACATCCTTGCTCTCCAGCGGTAGAAGACAAGCATCTCCAATGTGCATACTTGTCCTGGAGCAGATTGTGGTACAGACCATCAGCTGGTAAGAGCCAAAGTAAGACTAAGACTCCGAAAACTTCCAGGTCAGGCACATTCCACTAGATTGGATGTTAGAGTAATTCCTAGTGGATTCACAGAAGAAACATCAACTCGGCTGGATGATTTTTTGGAGACCAATGAGGAAATCTCACCAGAAATGCTTTGGGAAGGAGTCAAGATGATAATACAGGATACAGCAAAGACGTATCTCAGCCCAATAAGAAAACCAAGAGACCCATGGATATCAGATTCAACATGGGAACTAATCAAAAGAAGGCGGTTGGAAAAACAAAGAGACACAGGGACCGAAGAATACAAGAGATTACATAGAGAAATCAGAAGAGCCATCAAGCAGGATAAGGAAAAGTTCTATACTAATAAATGTGAAGAAATAGAGTTCCAGATGAGAAGGCACAATTATAAAAGGATGTTTTATTTAGTTCGTGACTTAAACAAGTTCAAGCCTAAATTGAATGTCATCAAAGACAGGAATGGATCATTACTAACAGAAGAGTAGTTGGAAATCAAAAACAGATGGAAAGAATACTGTGAGGAACTGTACAGCAGAGTGGATAAAGCAAATGTGGAGTCCTCCCGCCAAGAAAATTTTGATTTGGAACCTCCTCCACTAAGGCATGAAGTTGAAAGAGCAGTTAAGCAGCTCAACAGCAATAAGGCCCCAGGTGCAGATGAAATCCCAGCAGAGTTAATTAAGGCCACAGGGGAATGGAGGGATAAGAGTGTTTCATAGATTGATTACAAGGATATAGGAGACAGGATCATGGCCTAGGTATGAAAACTGGAAGAAGTCAGTTTTCATACCACTACACAAGAAAGTGATATGAAGGCATGCAAGAATTATAGAACTATTAGTTTGATATCTCATGCAAGCAAAATTTTATTAAAGATCATGCTAAATAGGATTGAGGCCAAAGTTGAGGCAGAGATGCCCGAGGAACAAGCAGGTTTTAGAAAAGGTAGGAGCACCAGAGATCAGATCCTTTGCCTTAGACAGATCATAGAAAAATATAAAGAATTCAGACTCCCTCTGGTAATGTGTTTCTTAGACTACTCTAAAGCTTTTGACTGTGTTGAGCATGTGAAACTGTGGGAAGTAATGAAAAGAATGGGTTTCCTCAACACACTATCAGGTTAATAGCTAACTTGTATAGGGAGCAAGAAGCCACAGTAAGAACAGGTGTTGGATTGACTGACTGGCTTCAAGTTGGAAAAGGAGTTAGACAAGGATGTTTACTTTCCCCTCACTTGTTTAGTATATATGCAGAGGACATCATGCGTGAAGCATTGGATGAGCTCAGGACAGGAATTACGATAGGAGGTAGATTGATCAGTAATCTGAGGTACGCTGATGATACAGTACTCCTTTGTAATGACATGGAAGAATTAGGACTAATTCTTGACAAAGTTAACAAGATCAGTAATAACAGAGGACTTCAACTCAATTCTAGCAAGACAAAGATCATGGTTCTCAAAGGAAAAACAAATAGAGAAGCATTTGAGAAACAAATGTATCTTAATGGAGAAAGAATTGAGGAAGTCAGCAAGTTTGAGTAACTGGGATCCATTATTAATGTGAAGAATTGCTGTTCAGAAGATGTCAGAAAAAGGTTAGGAATGGCTAAAACAACAGTCAGAGACCTGTCTAAAATCTGGAAGGATGGATCTATCTCCATGGGAACAAAGTTGAGGATTTTAGATGCAGTTGTTTTTCCAACAGCGACTTATGGATGCGAGACTTGGAACCTAAAGAAGTCAGATAAGAAACGGATATCCGCTTTTGAGATGTGGTATTCCAGAAGGCTGTTGAGGATATCATACACTGAAAGGCGTACAAATGAATGGGTGTTAGAAAAGATTAGTAGAACTTTAAGGCTCCTTAAGGATATTGACAGAAGAAAGTTAAAATATTTTGGACACATAGAAAGGATGGAAGGAGGACTTCTCAGAACAGTAATAAAAGGTAAAGTTCCTGGAAAAAGAGGCAGGGGTAGACCATCAATGAGATGGATGGATGGCGTGTGTGTGGAGTGACTGATCTTCAGAGGGTTAAGGCTGCCAGAAGGGCAAATAAACGGGACTACATGGCAAGGCCTAGTGTGGAACATCATCGAGCATCGGCGTGACCATACGGCATCTGTAGATGCCCAGTGAACACAGACAGACAAACAAAAGTCATGGGAGGACTTTGGTAAGAACATAGAAAATAAACATCAGGATGGTGGCAGATATTCTAGAGGTTGTTGAAAAAGCTCAGAAATGGAATAAAGAGTACTGTAAGTGGATTAGAGATGATAAAGACAACATTAAAACTGGAGAAAACGATATCCTTGATGTATGGGGTAATTACTTCCAAAAAGTGCTAAATGAAACAAGTAGTGATAGCACAGGGTAAAAAACACAAAACAGGCATGCAATTTTAGTCTAGAGGCATGTAAGTAGAAAAACCCATCAAAAGACTGAAATGTGGAAAGGCAGCAGGAGTACATGTTATTCAACCAGAAATGCTAAAGTATGAAGGTATAAAAGTCTTGCAGTAGTTGCACTGCATAATTCAGAAGGCCTGTACAGAGCACAAATTCATGATGATTGGAGTAGAGCATAGTACCCATATATAAAATCCTCCTAATTTCCGATCAAACATAGATCTACACATTTAATCATGTAGTCATTCGAACCAAAATCCTACAGAATAGGTTGTTATTCTTTATTCCTGGCGGTGTCTTATGTCTGTAGAGGTATGTGTTCACGAGGCCAGTTTGCCTATTCCGGAGGATGAAAAACCAGAGTTTCTGGGTGAACCCCCACCCCCTGCATATGAGACCGGTTAACTCACCTTTAGTTGAAAGAGACCAGATAAAGGTTCCTCATGTCAATGGGAATCAAACCAGGTCTTTGTGATCAAATGGCTTCGTCTATACAGACTGAGCCAAGGTGGCTCTCCCATAAAGGGAAATAAAACTGAACATTGAAAATTACTGAGGCATTTTCCTACTGAGTGTTCCTGAAAAGTATAACTTTTATGCGTGTTATACACTTGCATAAAAAGCGTATACTTGAGAAACGGTTGAGATCGATTGCAGAAGGGAAGCTTAGTGAAGAACAAGCTGGATTCAGGACTAATAGATGCTGTCAGGATCAAATTTTCACTTCATGACAAACAGTTGAGAAATATAACAAAGATCAGTATTTAAGTTTTGCAGACCTGCAAAAGGAATATGACAAGGTGTCAAGAGAAAAGCTAATCAAAACTCTACAGTTATATGGTGTCAATGGAACATTATATCAAGCAGTACTTAAGTCTTTATTTGAGTTGTAAGTCAGCAGTTAGAATTGAAGGAAGTAGAGGAAGATGGTTTGATGTTAAATCTGGTGTCAGACAAGGATGTACATTATCCACTCTTTTATTATCCATATGGATCATGTTACGAAGGAAAGCAATATTAAACCTTTACTATAGGCAGAGGATGCTATACTTTTAAATAAATCCAATACAAGTCTGCAAGATTCCCTGATTCCAAGATTCCCTGCTGATGAAAATCATCAATAACAAGACAAAGACAATGAAAATAGGCAGAAACATTGAAAATGTTAATGTATTGTGAATGGAGAACCTATAGAACAAGTAAAACATTTTGGCTACTTAGGCACAATTTTTAGTGAAGATGGTAAATTGAATATAGAAATAGACAACAGAATCAACAAAGCTGGTATGGTGGGAAGTCAATTGAATAAATTCATATGGAATAAGAGAGAAATTGGTCAGAACACTAAATTAGCCATATACAAGACAGTGTTCAAACCCATTTTAACTTATGGATCTGAGAGCTGGGTCAGAAGTAAAACACTTGACCAAAGACTGGAGACCGCAGATATGAGAGTCCTGAGAAGGATTATAAGCGTGAACATATGGCATCAATGACAATATCATATTAAAAATGATGATATTAGGAAAGACCTTGACATTGTTATCATCTAAGAATGTGTTAGCAGAGCTAATCTCAGTGGTATGGTTACTTAAACAGAATGGGAGAGGAAAGATTAGCAAAGCAAGTGTTCTCTGCCAGGTTGGCAGGAAAAACACCCAGAGGAAGACTAAGATATAGGCGAATTGATACAGTAAAAAGTGCATTATAAGACAGAAATATAATATCTAATAATGTTGGAGTCTTGAAGGTAACAGATTGGTTTGGAAAAAATTGTTGATAGGAAGTTAGGAATGATGTAATCTTTTCATGTAGTAGTGTTATAATATCATGTACACCCCTTGAGAATACATCTCAGGAATTTGTTTATGATGAGGATGTGTAAAAAATATAGTTCAATTAATACACGTGAGACTGTTTTTAAGAGTGTGTGGAGGGGAAGAAATGGCTTCTTGTCCTGTATATGATAAGGCATTCACAAAAAAAATAAGCAGCTAACTGTTTGAAAGAGGAATAAGTAAAGTTGTTTTCTGACCAGAAAAGAACCAGAAAATTGGTATAAATTTTGAATGGGTGGTAGATATGACAAGTTTAAATTATTTTAAGGCAGGGCGTTATAAGTGCATAAAGATAATGAGTAGAGATCGATGGAGATTATGATGATGATAATAAATTTCCAGAATTTAGCAAGTGATAATAGCTATAAGGGCAGTATTACTGGTACGCAACTTAAGGAAATAAATTTCTTGAAAATAGTAGGAAATATAGGTATATTTCTTAACAATAAAGCTGAAAGAAGATTTAATACATTTTTTTGAATAAATATATATGAATTGTCAATCATAATTGGATGTAATGATATACATCTTTAGAATGACATGCACTCCCTTTTTCATTTCAATTAGAGGTCTGAAAAATGCCTATTAAAATACATATCATAAGAGAACACATTTTGAAAATTATACTCACTTCCATATTTTGAAATGGCAGTAATACAACTGGTATATTTGGTTTTAGACTTTGTATAATAAATTCTGGTCCATTTAATTTCTAAAGAAAAGCAAAGAAAATATAAGTTGTTAAAAAAAAAAATATATATATATATATATATATGTTATAGACTAAATGATTAATACGGGCATTATAAAATCAGACAAACAAAATCAGCCACTGTAATAAATTTCACACTGTTAATCATAAATGATTACATTGACAAGTCAATATGAATGCTGCTTTCATCTGGTCAGGCAAAGTGATACCGATGATACCTTTTTGGCAGTATTAAAAGCGGTAGGGGTTGGAGAGATTGTTCAGATTTCTTTTTGTCAGGAGACTTGAAGGGAACTTTGCCCAGGTCACTCAAATTTTTACAAAATCAGCATATTTGACAATGACAGAAAAAGTGAAAGAGTCAAAAACCAAAGTGACTTGGCCCATAACATATAAACATCTTATACAGGTATTGTAATATGCATATGGCAATTTGAATTCAACATTATGTTCACACTGAAAAAATATTTCAGATATTGCGTGATGTCCATATCGCTATTGGCCATGGCAGCAGAAACCGCATGGAAAAATAATTAAATGCAAAATATAAAAATGTTACAATGGAGATGATCATAATTTAGGTTAGGAGTTTTTTTTTTTTTTTTTTACAAATCAAATTGCCCATATGGATTGTAGCTTTATTCACAATGTGGTCAATTTAATAAATTGATCAATATTTATCAGGCTGCATGGCCATTTTAGTCATTATTTATAATGGCTGGGCATTATGAATAATGACCTATTAATCACTTGGCCATATATACAGCTAGAAAGTTTTTTGATTACTCCACCTTTACCACGAGTTGCCTAAGACTTGCACTATATGCGGGTCACCAGACTTGCACTACTTGCAGACACAAACTTGACTTTCTTGTCTATTTGCATACTTGGGAAATTGGATTAAAAACAGGTTTAAAATAGCTTGGTATCTTTAACATATATATAGCTATTTACAAATGTCAAAATACTATAAAAGTCAAGGGAGAAAAAAAATAAGAGTATGATCTACTTAGTGTATAATATGAATACGTATTCACAAGAAAGATATTTAATTAGCCAAATATTTCAGTCTGAAAATTGCAGACCATATTTGGCTAATTATATATCTTTCTTGTGAATACGTGTTTATATTATACAATCTTTATATCACAAGTGTCCTTAAAATATCAAATGATCTACTTATTTTAATCACATGACTAGTTTCATTTTACTGGAAGACTTTATCAGGTGCACAAACATACAAGATATGTTTGTGATATGTTCCTTAAAAAACATTCCAAGAATATAACTGTCATTATATTAAAAACTAGTTGCTGGCATTCAAAGTAATTCCAGATCTAACTGTATTGTTGAACACATGAACATTATGTGTTTCATGTTGACTATAGTTGAATAGCAGAAGAGTAACAATTTGATAGGTTGTATCTAAGAAAACTAGTTGTGCTATATAAAATAAAGGTCATTCATCCTAGAGATGATTCACTGAAGAGGTGATTTATCTCCTAGATTTAATGATACCAATTTTTTTAATATTTTTTTTATGTGGTTCCTGCTCACAAATGGCTATTAGTAAACCTATGGTACATTTGTACCATAGGTGAGCTAAGGATTTTTTTTTTTTTTTTTTTTTTATCATTTATATATATTTTTGTCATTTTTTAAAAAAAATTTACACTTATATAGACCAGGAGTCTTTAAGGGTCAAAGCTGTATAACTGAGAGGAAACCTCCACATCAGATCTTCACTTTGCAACAAACAGTTGAGAAAGCATGGGAATATAACAAAGATCTGTATTTAAGTTTTGTCGATCTGGAAAAGGAATGACAAGTTGCTAAGAGAGAAGCTATTTAATACGCTACAGTTATATGGTGTCAATGGGGCATTATATCAAGCAATACTTAGTCTTCATTTGAGTTGTAAGTCAGCAGTTAGAATTGAAGGAAGTACAGGAAGATGGTTTACTGTTAAATCTGGTGTGAGACAAGGATGTACATTATCCCCTGTGTTATTCATTATCTATATGGATCACATTATGAAGGAAAGTGGTATTAAACATGACATCAGAATTGGAGATGTTAATATCAGCTCTTTGGTTTAAGCGGACAATATTATACTTCTAAATAAATCCGCTACAAGTTTGCAAGATTCCCTGACTAAAATGAATAACTGTTGTAATAGATATGGTATGAAGGTCAGCATTAAAAAGACAAAGACAATGGAAATAGGTAGAATTGTTGAAAATATCAACTGTGTTGTGAACGGGGAACCTGTTGAACAAGTAAAACATTTCAGCTACTTAGGCACGATTTTTAGTGAAGACAGTAAATTAAATATGGAAATAGCCAACACAATTAACAAAGCTGGTATGGTAGGCAGTCAATTGAATAAATTCATATGGAATAAGAGAGAAATTAGTCAGAACACTAAATTAGTTGTATACAAGACAGTGTTCAAACCAGTTTTAACTTATGGATCTGAGAGCTGGGTCAGAAGGAAAACACTCAACCAAAGACTAGAAACCACAGATATGAGAGTCCTGAGAAAGATTAGAGGAGTGAACAGATGGCATCAATCAATGGTAATATCGTATTAAAAACAAGGATATTAGGAAAGAACTTGACATTGTCAGCATCCAGGAATGCGTTAGCAGAGCTAATCTCATGGGGTATGGTCACTTAAACAGAATGGGTGAAGAAAGATTAGCAAAACAAGTGTTTTCTGCCAGGTTGGCAGCAAAACGACCCAGAGGAAGACCAAGATATAGCTGGATTGATACGGTACAAAGTGCCTTATACGATAGAAATATAGGATCTGATAATGTTGGAGTCTTAACAAGTAACAGACTGATTTGAAGGAAAATTGTAGATAGGAAATTAGTAATGATGTAAATGTTTCATGTAGTACTATCATATCCTGTACACCCCTTGAGGGTACAGGATATGATAGTACTACATATGATAGGAAGTTAGTAATGATGTAAATTTTTCATGTAGTACTATCATATCCTGTACACCCCTTGCTCTAGAGACTAAACAGGGAACTTTTTTCAGGCCACTTCTGCTCTCCAATAAGCAGGACAGCAGCAGTCTCACATCAGATGATGAAATTCATCTTCCACTTAAGGTCTCAAAATCCATGTCCACAGTGGGATTCGAACCCGCATCCTGTTGATTGGAGAGTGGGTATGTTAACCACTCGACCAACTAGTTTGGTAGTGTAAAATTTACTTTATTTTATAATTAGGTTGCATATCTCTTGTTAATTGCTCTATTCCCCTTTCCTTATACTCCTTGCTAAATAAGATCTTTCGCTGTGCCTTTTTATATAATCCTCAGTGTCCTATTTTCAATAAAAGTCGTGTGCAAACCTTCAAACAAAGAGAATGCCTCAAGCTAGAGCCAATTTTTCCCTGATTGGAAATCTGGTATCAAATCCTTTTCGGAACTAAGAGAATTTATTTGTTTAGCTGGGCAATCTGAGTTCCTATACAAGATAGAATTTCTTGTCAGAGATATGATTCACAGATTATCAAGATTTCCAAAACTATCAGAATCAACTCAAGCCCTTACTAATTTACTCTTAACTGCAGTCTTAACCATTTCCTATCTTAAACTCCCACGCTTCTCACATATACAGGTTCTATATTTATAGCAGGTGGTGCATTGACTTAAATGATCAGACATATTTTGGGTTAAAAGACAAAGAAATTTATTCATACTAAATACGATACATGTTAAGCAAAACTTAAACTAGTTTAAAGGTCCTCAAAATTAAATAAGCTAAACTAACACACAAGATAAGGTTCACAATAGGTATATTTCTCATCAGATGATATATAACAAAATTTCAACCTGCCCATATCCCAATTACTTAATACAAATAAGTAGATTAAGTCTCACTTCCTCCTTAATTGACTTCAATACAATACATCGACCTAAAATTAACGATAATCTTGAAACTTTACACTTCTGATACTAAACATCCTTGTTAGAGAAATGTATCAAAGTCCTGACTTCTGCCTTAATGAGTCTGATTTACAAATTTTATACACAATTGCTCACCCTGGCTTCAAGATATTATACAATAAGTCATAAACTCTGCTTTACTGGCCTGAAGAATTCAATTACATGATACTTCTCATTCTGTTCCTTTAGACTTTCTTCCGATCGCTTCCTTGTCTTTCGATTCCTTGTTCCTGATCTCGGCCAGTTGATAATTCTTTGGACATGTGCTTCCTTCTAACCTTATGCTCAGGAACCCATCAGACGGAAATGTGCATTTGGAGCTACTCGATACCTTGGCGTTCACTGTTTGTCTCATTGAATGGAATACTATGTTTGGACAAGCCTGCTACTTAGCCACATCATCACCACCGAACGACACTTACTCATTTTTGTCACGTCGAAGCAACTACCGACGGAAAACTGCAGGGGACAGCCAACACCCAAAACCTGAACGAGTTGAAAAATAACTACCAAAAAGAAGCCTCGAACTAGCATCGCTACAACTTTTATAGGCTCCGTGTCCATTGATTTTGCAGATCCCACCCAAATTTTGCACATCACACCTTCTCTTCTTATTACATCTTCACAAGGTTAGTTTACAGTGCCTTCGGTTCATATCGCAATCGCTCGCGGTCATGTTATTAATCAGATTACGATTGTTTACGCTAAACTTTGACCTTGTTACAAAGTCTCCTTTACAATACCCTTATTTTCTGTCATTATTTAAGGACCACTTACAATCTTATACATAAAATTTTTACATGAAAAGACTATTAATACTATATGTACAAAGATTCAACTATTATCTATTTATAAGTCTTTTTTTTTTCTTTTCAAGAAGATATTGCATCTCAGTTAAATCCTGAATGAAACACTGAAAGACATTTAAGTGTTCATTCCAGATTTAACAGTAGTACTCGTTCCTCAATTTCTAAGAATTCAATAGCCTCCGAGAACATTTTTTTTCACATTCACGATGTTCATCATGATAAATGAACTATGGAGGCTGGCTGAATAAATGCACATGGAACAGAAGAGAATCAGACAAAACGACAAGCTAACTAGCAGCATATAAAGTAGTGCTCAAACTAATTTTAACATACAGATCAAAAATCTGGTTTAAAATAGAAGCTGATCAATTACTGATATGAAAATTCTGAGGAAAGAGTTTGAAAACAAGAACAAACTACGGATACTTAGTGACAGAACCTGAAAAAATTTCCTCTGAATTAATCTTGTAAGAACCCTTCAGTAATTTGAATGTCTCAATCATATCACCCCTTTTCCACCTATCAACCAATTTCTATAACCTACAGATCTTCAACCTGTTCTCATAAGGTTCATTCCATAGACCAGCTATCATCTTGATCACTCGCCTCAGAATCCTCTCTACCCACCTCTCTATCAAGAAGAAACCCAGGGGGCCCAGATCTAAGCAGAGTAGTCAAGATGGGGTCTTATCAAGGCTCGATAAAGAGGAACAATAACTTGTTTATCTCTGCTCATCAAAGTATTCTTCAGTAACCAAGAGATCTGATGAGCTGATTTAGCCACTTTTGCAATGTGCCCCCTAAACTTCAACTCCCTATCCACCAACACACCCAAATCTCTGGCTTCGTCAACCTCCAGGAGTACAGTTCCACCAATGTGATATACTGCTGCTAATTTTTTCACCCCAAAATGCATAACCTTACACTTTGCTACATTAAACTGACATCCATTCTCATTAGCCCAGACTGTCAATCTATCCAAATCATCCTGCAAAATTTTGACATCATGTGCATTCACTATTGCTCTAGCCAACTTTGCATCATCAGCAAATAAATGAACAGTTCCTCTCAGATCCTTTCCTATATCATTAATGAACAAATTAAATAGCAGTGGTCCAAGAACACAACCCTACAGCTGTTAAAAAACAAGCCTTCTTTTGGACTCCATTCCTGAAAAAACTACTCTCTGATATCTCTTCATCAACCACCCTCCAAATCCACCTCACCAACCCTATATCCATCCCCATGTGCTGCAATTACTGATTAGAATTCCATATTGTATCCTGTCAAAGACCTTTGCAAATTCCAACAGTATCAAATGTAAATCCATATCCTTTATTCAACTCAGCTGTCCAGAGCAAGTTACTGAGGCATGACCTACCCTTCACAAAACTATGCTGCCCTCCAATGGGACATTATATCAAGCAATACTTAGTCTTTATTTGAGTTGTAAGTCAGCAGTTAGAATTGAAGTACAGGAAGATGGTTTAATGTAAAATCTGGTGTAAAACAAGGATGCACATTATCCCCTCTGTTATTCATTATCTATATGGATAACATTATGAAGGAAAGTGTATTAAATATGATATTAAAATTGGAGATGTTAATGTCAGCTCTTTGCTAAATGCAGATGATGTTATACTTCTAAATATATCCGCTACAAGTCTGCAAGATTCCCTGACTAAATTGAATAACTGTTGTAATAGATATGGTATGAAGGTCAGCAATAAAAAGACAAAGACAATGAAAATAGGCAGAATCATTGAAAATGTCAACTGTGTTGTGAACGGAGAACCTGTGAAACAGTAAAACATTTCAGCTACTTAGGCACAATTTTTAGTGAAGATGGTAAATTAAATATGGAAATAGACAACAGAATCAACAAAGCTGGTATGGTAGGAAGTCAATTGAATAAATTCATATGGAATAAGAAAGAAATTAGTCAGAACACTAAATTAGCTGTATACAAGCTAAAAAAAAGTTGTTAAAACCAGTTTTAACTTATGGATCTGAGAGCTGGGTCAGAAGTAAAACACTTGACCAAAGACTAGAGACCGCAGATATGAGAGTCCTGAGAAAGATTAAAGGCATGAACAGATGGCATCAATGGCAATATCATATTAAAAACGAGGATATTAGGAAAGAACTTGACATTGTCAGCATCCAGGAATGCGTTAGCAGAGCTAATCTCAGGTGGTATGGTCACTTAAATAGAATGGGAGAGAAAAGATTATCAAAACAAGTGTTCTCTGCCAGGTTGGCAGGAAAACGACCTAGAGGAAGACCAAGATATAGGTGGATTGATATGGCACAAAGCGCCTTAGAAGACAGAAATATGATCTGATAATGTTGGAGTCTTGACAAGTAGCAGATTGATTTGAAGGAAAATAGAAAGGAATGTAGATAGGAAGTTAGTAATGATGTAAATTTTTAATGTAGTACTATCATATCCTGCACATCCCATGAGGGTACATGGCAGGAATTTGATGATGATCAAAAAACGACCCTGAGGACAATCAGGATCTAAGTGGATTGATACAGTAAAATTGCCTTAAATGACAGAAAAATAAGATCTGATAATACTGGAGTCTAAAGAGATAACAGATTAATTTGGGGAGAAATATTCAATAGGAAGTTAGTAAATATCTAAATTTTTTGTAGTTCTGTCATGATAGCCTGTACATTTCCGAGGGTACATAAATAGGAATTTGATGATGATGATGATAATCTCTTGGAGTGCACTATACATGACAGTCAAACCTAGTATATCATTATTAGTATCCTGAACGGTTTTCTTCCAAATGCTTAGCAGGTCTCTGATTTGATAATTTCTTAAAATTCTGTCTTCTAAAGCAGCTGAATTACATCCCTTGTTTTCCTTCAAACATCTGTTTTTCTAATCTCTCATTTTCTTGTAAACTAATGTAGTTTATTAGTTTACAAGAAAATTGATAATAATCAGGAAAGAATAATAAAACTAATAAAACAGAAAACTTTTGTTAGAGGTTTTATTTGCAAAAATTCATACCCAAGTAACAAGGTTATCTTTAGTAAATTCAAAAATTAAATAAGCCAAAAGTACACAACTGAAAAAATCAGTGCAGTTTTTTTAGTGTAATTTATTTTTCTGCAGCAGCATCATCATTATCAAATTCCTAGCATATACCCTCTGGAGGAGAGGGGGAGGGGGGGTGAGAATATTTATTATGATACCACTACATGATATTACGTCATTACCAACTTCTTGTAAACAGTTTTCCTCTAGATTAATATATCTGTTGTCTGTCAGGACTCCAAATATTGTCAGATCTTATATTTCAATCTTCTAACACACTTCTTCTAACTGCATTGGTCTACCTTGGTCTTCTTCTTGCCATTCTGGCAAAAAAAAAAACACTTAATCTGTTTAAATGAACATATCACCTGAGTTATCTGTACTCACACATTCCTGAATGGTAACAATAATGCATTCCCCCTATATGTTCATTTTTAATATAATTCTGTAATTCACAGTGAAGAATTTATGGAGACACAACACGTGTTAGAATAATTATTTAACATTAACTGTCGTTTCGACCTCTGTATTGAGGTCATCATCTGTAACTATACATACGTACAATATATAAGCTACATGTTGCTGCACTATACAAAAGCAAAATGAATCTAAATGTTTGTTATTCATTTATCCTAGCATGACCTCTGGTGAGGGGGAAAAAAAATGGGACTACATTAAACAATTTCTACAGTCCTTTCATATCGAGATTTTCTTCTTTCTGCGGTTGTTCTGGTTGCTATATGGGTTGAAGATGGGTCCTCCACATTCTTGGAATAATTAATCCATCATTTTGGTTCAGATTTGAATGATGTTTCAGCATTTCACAAGCTTCTTTGAATTTTCTTTCATACCAGGTTTTGGTGCAGTGTAGGGACTTGGTGCCTTTCCAATCAATTCTGTGGCATGTGTGGAATGGGTGGGCTGATAGGCCCATTTTACATAGTGGAGGTATTTAATGTGGCTTTTGTGTTCATCTTTTCTGATTGGGATGGTGTATCCTGTTTCCCCCTATGTAAAGTAGGTTTACAAAATTCAATATATTCAATTTTGTAAACCCCTGGGTGGGCAAGGTATGGAAAAGGATCTTTGAAGGTGCTAAGTAAATTTCTTAGTTTTGCTGGGGTTTGAAGGTTGTCTTGATGTTGTATTTAAGTAGTATTCTATCTATTTTTTCTAAAAAATGGCATTCTTGTAATCTTTTTTCTTTTAATGGCATTTTTATGGAAGATCTTGTGAACTGTTTTTTTTTTATTGTAGCCATTTTTTACAAATGTTTGGTTAATGATTTCAAGTTCTTGGTTCAGAGCTTGTTTGTTGGAGCAAATTGTTAAGGTTTTGTGTCTGAGGGTGCTGATGACTCATAGTTTTTGTAATGGATGGTAGTAGGAATTATTATATATGTATTGGCCTGTATATGTGGGTTTGCGATAGACAGTGAAGCAGAGGCAGCCTGAGGGAAGAAGTGTGACGAGTGTGTCTAGAAAAGGAAGAGAGTTTTCGATTTCGATGGTGAATTGGATACATTTGTGTTGTTTGTTCAGATGGCTTAGGAATGTATTTAATGTTTCGCAGCTGTGGGGCAAAATGGCAAAAATATCAACATATCTGAGCCAGAGTTTGAGTTTTACGCTGGCTGAATCCAGAGCTCGATGCTCGAAATCTTCCATGTAAAAGTTAGCTATTGAGGGAGAAAGTGGTGAGCCCATGGCCGTACCTTCTTTTTGTAAGTAAAAATTATTTTGCCACATGAAATACATGGAGCAGCAGAGTACATGGGCAAAGAGGAGCAGTGATATCGGGTGGAAATATGTTTTGTAAGAGAAGAATAGTATCGTTGATCGGGACATTACCGTAAAGAGCATTTATCTAAGCTGACTAATAAATCTTTGTCATTGAGTGTCATGTTTCTAATCTTCTTTATGAAGTGTTATGTATCTTTTATGTAGGAGGTGGAAATGACCTATCAACTCTTTGAGTGTGGCCACTAATTTCTTGGCTAAGTGATAATTAGGGCTGTCAATTCCTTCAACTATTCGTTGTAGCGGAATGTTTGTTTTGTGTATTTTTGACAGGCCGTAAATTCTGGGAGCATGGACATAATGAGGTATAAGTTGTATGCGAAGGTTTCTGTGGTTTATCAGTTCATAAGAAAGATTCTGGTAATTGAACCACGTGTTTATTACAATAAATAACAATAAAAAACAAACCCGACAAGTTTCTTAAGTCATATGACTTGCATCTTTAGGGGTCAAAGGTAACTGAAAGTTTAAACACATGAAGTGAGAAATTACTCAAAATAGTTCATTCTATGCAGTTATCTAACTGTTCATTAAATTGAATATCCGAATGTAGATTCAGTGCAATGCTAAGTTTGAACAATGCTGGATGCTGTCACGTTGTGTTGTTCACGTTCACATTGTCTGAGGTCTGACTTGGGTATATTTTTTATCAATGCTGACCAAACTTGGTGTAGAATTAGGCCTTCATTTTTGTTGCATTGCGTTGGAATTCTAAGCATGTTTGTAACTTCTTTAAATTTCCTTATGAAACAAGTTTTTTCAATGTAAGACATGTTTGTTTTTTGCCAGAGTACATTATGGATATATGCATAGGACCTTCAGACATCTTAGCAAGTTTGGATGTAATCAACCTGTTTACAAATGTTCCTAGAAATGAAACAGTAAATCTCCTTGAAGACCTTTTTCCTCCAAACATCACAGAACTTTATAAATATTGCATAAAAAATACTTTTTTCATGTATCAAAATAAATTTTGGGAACAAAAAGAAGGACTGGCTATTGGCTCCCCCCTTTCCCTGACTTTAGTTAACCTATATATGGAACATTTTGAAAATAATGCTTTAAACAATTATCATAAAAAAACGCAAATCTGGCTACGCTATGTAGATGATATTTTCATCATATGGCCAGTAACAACAGAAGAACTAACTGCTTTCAAATCAAAGATTACCTGAATAATATACACAATAACATAAAATTTACTTTGGAACAAGAAGAGCATAAAAAACTTCCCTTTCTTGATATCCTAATAGAAGTGAATGAAAAAGATAATAAATTATCTTTCTCCATCTATAGAAAACCCACCAACACAGGAAGATTTCTTAATGCGGCCTCACACCACCACCCCTCATAAATGATAAGTTTAATTAAAGCCTTGAGGGACAGAGATTATAATATTTCCAGCACAGAAAAACAAAGAAATGAAGAACTTCAACATTTAACACAGATCCTCAAAAAAAATGGTTATGAACCGAAGACTATCAAAAAAATCCTGAACACACCTCCTGCAATCATCTCACAAAAGCAAGATTTCAAGAATGCAATCACGCTTCCATACATCAAGAATGTTACAGACAAAATGGCCAAATTACTAAACAAACATAACATCATGTTGAAGGTTTATTTTTCACTTGGTTAGAGTATAATAAATTTAGTTTAATCCTTTATCCAAGTGTGAGCAAACAAAGTTTGCGCCTGAAAGTATCTTCAGGACTGGATTAAGGTAGTACAACACCAGGGAAACTCGTTGCAAAGGTGGAGCAAGCTACCAACACTCCTATCTCAGTCTCTCCTATAATGCAAAACACATCTCTTTGCGGATATGTCTAATGTTATGCATTAAGGGAAGGGCCACTACCCAGACTAGTTTCGACCTTTATTGAGGTCTCTTCAGTGGGAGCCAGGCCCAAGTGGATATCAGGCAGAAGCATTAGCAGGTCATCTCTACCTATAGTAATTGAGAATTGGTGTGCCACCCTTTTTTAATAATTTACTTTCTGAGCTCCCACTGAAGAGACCTCAATAAAGGTCTAAACTAGTCTGGGTAGTGGCCCTTCCCTTAATGCATAACATTAGACATATCCGCAAGGAGATGTGTTTTGCATTATAGGAGATACTGAGATAGGAGTGTTGGTATCTTGCTCCACCTTTGCAACGAGTTGCCCTGGTGTTGTACCACCTTAACCCAGTCCTGAAGATACTTTCAGGCACAAACTTTGTTTGCTCACACTTGGATAAAGGATTAAACTAAATTTATTATACTCTAACCAAGTGAAAAATAAACCTTCAACATCTTTCTCTAAATCCAGAGTAAATTATTAAAAAAGGGTGGCACACCAATTGGCAATTCCTATAGGTAGAGATGACCTGCTAATGCTTCTGCCTGATATCTCCACTTGGGCCTGGCTCCCACTGAAGAGACCTCAATAAAGGTCAAAACTAGTCTGGGTAGTGGCCCTTCCATTAATGCATAACATTAGATATATCCGCAAGGAGATGTGTTTTGCATTATAGGAGATACTGAGATAGGAGTGTTGGTAGCTTGCTCCACCTTTGCAATGAGTTTCCCTGGTGTTGTACCACTTTAACCCAGTCCTGAAGATACTTTCAGGCGCAAACTTTGTTTGCTCACACTTGGATAAAGGATTAAACTAAATTTATTAAACATAACATCAAAGTGGCTTTTCCACCGTTGGAAAAAATTTCAAGATCTCTACATCCCCCAAAACCTCCACATCATCCTTTAAAAAAACCAGGTGTATATAATATTCATTGTTCCTGTGGCATCTGCTATGTAGGCCAGATGGGAAGATCAGGGGAAATTTGCATGAACGAACACCAAAAAGACGTGCACAAAAGAAGAGAACACAAATAATGCTGGCAAAAAACAAACATGTCTTACATTGAAAAAAATTGTTTCATAAGGAAATTTAAAGAAGCTACAAACATGCTTAGAATTCCAATGCAATGTAATAAAAACCAAGGCCTAATTCTACACCAAGTTTGGTCAGCATTGATAAAAAATATACCCAAGTCAGACCTCAGACAATGTGAATGTGAACAACACAACGTGACAGCATCCAGCATTGTTCAAACTTAGCATTGCACTGAATCTACATTTGGATATTCAATTTAATGAACAGTTAGATAACTGCATAGAATGAACCATTTTGAGTAATTTCTCATTTAGTGTGTTTAAACTTTCAGTTACCTTTGACCCCTGAAGATGTAAGTCATACGACTTACGAAACTTGTCGGGTTTGTTTTTTAATTCTTATTTATGAAAATAAACATGTGGTCCAATTATCGGAATCTTTCTTATGAGGCATAAGTTTTTTTATTGTTTCCTCTGGCCATGTGATCACCGATTTGATTAATCCTGTTGTTTTCTTTTTGATCCAGTTTGTAGGCTTGTAATTCACCATTTGGTAAGTGTTGTGGTCAGATACCAATAGGTTCATTTTATCCAGGTATGCTGTCCAATCAAGGACAACAGCAGTATTACCTTTATCTACTTTTGTAATTAAGATGTCAATGTTTTCAACGTTCCTTTTTATTTGCATAGTCTTTGTTTATGGATGATTTTCATACCAAATATCTTACAGCAGTTATTTATTTAGGAATCCTAAAAACTTGAGCTGGGTTTATTTAAGAGTATAACATCATCTGCATAAAGAGATGAGTTAAATATCAATAATTTTGATATCAGATCTAATGCCACTTTCCTTCATGACATGATTTGTGTAGACGATGAATAACTGTGGAGAAAGAACACAGAAATACACAGTCTATATCTGACTTGCAGATGAGATATATAACCGTATTGCTTAATATAATGTAAGTTGTATCTCCCTCATAAATCCCATCAAAAAAGTCACATCATAACCAGCTGAAACATACAAAACCATAGTAGAATCTCTTCACTACAAACTCACTTCCGCATCTATTTTACTAACATCTGTGGCATTATTATTAAACATAAATGGTGTCTGCCATCAATTGCAGTCTTCCAGACCCAAACATCTTATTTCTGACAGAAACTCAGATCGTATCTACATCTACTACAGTCCACCTCTGGTGCCCAAACACACACTTCACAATTCTTATCTCCACAAGGGTTGCACCTGAACCTTTGTGAAATCTGAGATAGCCTGACAGAGAATGGCTAATTTAGAATCTTCAGCTTTTGACCTTCTCTGGCTCAAAGTTTCCTTACTCTATTTAGTAACATTAATTTGTTGCATTTACCAGTCTCCAAAAACTGATAACCTCTCAGACCTCTTCCTTTCTATGAAACTTGACTGCCTGCAATCCAGCTATCCAAATAAAGAGGTATCTTCCTGGGCAACTTTAATGTCCACAATTCCAACATCACTGAAGGAGAAGCAGTTCTCCTTCCAAATGCACTGCAGAGGTTGCCTCTCCTCTCAGCAACTCAGACCACAATCCCACACAAGTCTCCCCTCTCACAGAACAGCCCTCCTCCGATTACTTCCAACCTTGCATCCTTTGGCACTACAAAGGAGCCAACTGGGAGGATCTCTGGAATTTCTACTCCTCCTTTCCTTGGTCTGACTACTGCTTTCATTCACCTGACCCCTAACATCTGCTGTGAACGAGTCAGAGAAATTATTCTCAAATTCTTCTCATCTGGTATCAAAAACATGCAACATATGATCAGTCATTAGCAGACTCAAATCTGATTTCATAAAGACCACCTTCATACCCCATTCAACCCATAATCTGCATCCACTTTCCAAGTCCTGGTTCAACCAAAAATGTGTCAAAACAGTCAAAGAAAAAAAAAAAGTTTGCATTAAGAAAACTCCAGCTTCATACTCTGCCTATATCAAAGCATGCAATATATGGAAATCAGTCATCAGTAGATCCAAATCTGATTTCATAAAGATCACCAGCAGAAAACTTGCCTCATGTCCAAATGGTGACAAGTTTTCTGCTGGTCGCTTGCTAAGGCCGTTGGATGCAACTTCTACTCTCCTGCAATTCCACCTCTGTCGCATCATGATGGCAACACTCTTTTCCTCAAACTCCTGCATAGATGACCAAGAGAAATCATCCTATCATACCGGAATTCAAGCATCATATGTCTCCTATAGTTTTTCGGCAAAAAGTCATCAGAAACTACTAAATAACTTGAATACTAAAAAAGTTCCTGGCATCTTGAATACTAATTGCATCTCCCCAATTGTTCTCAAACACTGTGCTCCAGAGCTAACACCTGTCTGCATTGTCTCTATAATTTATTATATGTATCTGGTACCTATCCCAATGCATAGAAGCAATCTCATAGCCATCCTATTCCAAAAAAAAAAAAAAAAGGGTGATAAAAGTCTACCATGAAACTACCAACCAATTGCCATCACCTCTGTCCTCTCCAAAATAATGAAAAGAGTCATCAATAGTCAACTCCTTTACTATTTAGAGGCCCCACAAATTAACCACTGACCACTAGTATGGATTCCACCATTCAAGATTTACAGCTGACCTTGTAGCTTATATCACTCACCACCAGACAAGTACCATGGAAAGGTTTGAAAAACTTGTGCTGTCGCCATTGATATTTCCAAAGCTTCCAACTGTGTGTGGCATCAAGTCTATTAAACAAACTGCTCGCTCTGTAAAAGAGTCATCAATAGTCAACTCCTTCACTATTTAGAGGCCCCACAAATTAATCACTGACCACTAGAATGGATTCCACCATTCAAGATTCACAGCTGACCTTGTAGCTTATATCACTCACCACCAGACAAGTACCATGGAAAGGTTTGAAAAACTTGTGCTGTTGCCATTGATATTTCCAAAGCTTCCAACTGTGTGTGGCATCTATTAAACAAACTGCCATCCTTCACTCTCTGTAACTGGGTAGTCAGCTTTCTCTCTGATTGTTCTCTGTGAGTCATGGTAGACGGTTCCCTCTCCTCTCTTATACATAAATGACCTACTCACAATAACTACAAATCCCATCGACAGCTTTGCAGATGATAGTACTCTCTACTCATCCTACTCATTCAACAAACCATGCAATACTCTGACATCCCAGGCTACAAGATCATTTACAACTAGTGCCTTAAACATTGATATATACTATCCTCTAATGGGGTGAGGGCAACTGTGTTATGTTCAATGCCATCAAAATACAGACTTGCCTTTTCTCATGCAAAGATATCCCAGTTCACCTACCCTTACCCTCAGTAATACACAAATTACCGAACAAGATCAGATCACTTTGCTTGGACTAACATTTACCTCCAGTCTTTCCCGACATAAACACATCACATCAATATCCTCCTCGGCATCCAAGAAACTTGTATACTGAGGACGATATTGGCATTTCATTCAAGACCTATTTTACACCCAACTAAGTCTTCGCTATATATAAATCCCAAATCCATCCATGTTTAGAATACTACTCACGTCTAGGGTGGTGCACTTAAAACTTCCCTTAAAATCTTTGATCTGCATGCAATTAGGCTCATAGACCCTCTCTTACAGATTCACTTCAACTTCTATCTCATAGGTGCAGTATTTCAGCACTGTGTTCTACAGGTATTTCCATGGTCATTACTCCAATGAATTGGCAACCATCATTTCTCCACTTTCTGTTGCACTTGTTAATGCAAACACACTATGAACCTGCTTTTATTCCTCCTCTTTTATTCCATCTACCTCTGTCTTCTGGAACAGCCTTCCTCAAAAAAAATATTCCCAAATAACTACAACCTGCAACTATTCAAGAAACATCAATAAGCTTCTATCTGCACCTCGTCAGTCCTCATCTGCACCTCTCACATGGCACTGATATGCCAATAGGTCCTTGACCTCTTGTGTACAGGATCAATATAAAAAAAAATCTTATAACAACCACTTCCTTTCTAAATACCACGAAAAATTATTATTATTATTATTATTATTCCTGACACCTCCAAGGAGTCTGAAGACTCATCGCGGGAGGACACCTACAACTGTCTCAACCACTACACAGAACCTCTACAACGAATCAATGCCATCCACGACCCACCTCCATCACAACTGGTATTCTAGTCTGTAAATTGCATGTGTTCTGAAGGGCCGATTTGCCTGTATGCAGGATGAAAAACCCGAGTTTCCGTGAGAAAAAAACCCTGCTACCTCCGTCTGAGATCAGCTAACTCATCTTCGATTGAAAATCGTCCAGATAAAGATTCCTTCCATCACGACGAGAATTGAATTTAGCCCTATTCCAATCGAAGGGCGCAATGTACCATCGTTCTTCCAATTGTGCTACGGAGGCAATTTGCTCAACAACATCTGCTCAACATCTTCCTAAGCAGAACCTTCTATGGAACCATAAGCCACAAATAAGTCTTATTGTTCAGTTTCCCATTCTGATATTTGCCCACATCACTCTATTATCCTCATATTTAATACTATAGCTGCTACTCCTTTTCTCTTATCATTGCCTGAACAGAATATCTTATATTTGTTGGTGAGAGAAATCTAACCTGTAATCTAATCTTATTTCAGTAATACCAATCATGTCAATCTGGTACTTATCCAATTCTTTTGTTACTTCCATTTCTTTTCCATTGATGCTTCTTATGTTGATGGTGTCAGTCCTGAACTCTGCTGAGTTGGGATTTGCTTCAGTACATGACCTTTCACTGTTTGTCCTAATTCCTGACAAAAACGATGGGGTCTTTTTTTACAATAAGGGTTAAGTTAAACAAGATGTCCCATCTGGCATGAAATTCTGTGATGTTGCACCACTGTTTTGGATTATCATCATCATCAAATTCCTGCCATGTACCCTCAAGGGGTGTACAGGATATGATAGTACCTACATGAAAAATTTACATCATTACTAATTTCCTATCTACAATTTTCCTCCAAGTCAGTCTGTTACTCGTAAAGACTCCAACATTACCAGATCTTATATTTCTATTGTAAAAATAATCATAATTAAAATTCTGAATATTTTTATGTATTGTTTATGTTAGTATGTTTATTAGTTTTGTTTTCATAACACGCATTGTCGGCACTTGCGATGTGCCCATTATGGAAATTGTTTTGTTAAAAGTGATATGTAAAGAAGTTAAAAAATTGATGTACTTACTGGATTTGAATAGTTGTATTACTTACAGGAATTTTATTGTAATTGAAAATATTAAGTTTTGTGTTTTTATGAAGACATTCTCTCTTGTCGCTAACGGAGACAACGTGTCAGCTATTATTTATACCTAACTTCTTGCTTACCAGTTTCATGGAGTGCGCATGCTCGCCGAGAAGTTTGATGACTGATTAACAGCTGACAAGAAAGCATCCGGTATCTGAGTAATGGCTGTAAACAAGAAAGCATTCGGTATCGAAGCAACAGGAGAGTAAACAAGAGAGCGTTCGGAAGGAATTTTAGAACACAGGCCAGCAGATATTTAGATTCAGAGGAACTGAAGTTTTTTTAAGTGACAGTCGGAAGAAAATTAATAGTATATTCCGAAAAAGGAATCGTGGAACTATTAAGTTTCAAAGTGGAATAAGTATTGATGAATAAAAGGAAAATATTGCTATATGCGTTTTAAACGGAATATTGGAGGAAACACTAATGAAAGATTAATAGTAGATTCTGAAAAGGGAATCGTAGAACTGTAAGTTTTTTTTTATTGGAAGAGTTAAGACTGTCAATAAGCATTTAGTGAATAAAAGAAGAATTTACTATTTACGTTCTAAAGGAATGTTCGAGAAAACTCTGATTAGGAAGTTTCATCTGTATTAAGGACGCCAGATCTGACTATTATTTCTACTGAAGAAAAGAGAAAGAATTAAGTCAGGAAGAATTATGTGTGTTACATAAGTGATGAGAAAGGATCATGTAAAGATGAAGAATAGAGTCATATATCTATTGAAAAGGGCCTTGACAGAGAAAGAAACTGGCTATGAACATTTTGTGATTTTGCAAACAAAGTGTTTAGTCTAAACTAAGTGTAAGTTTATTTTTAGAAGGCCTTGGATCCAATTCATTTGTAGTTAGTTATGTAATATTTGTTTGAAGTGTATATATTGTTTTTGTTACATTAAATGTGTTTATTTTGTATTTGGGTCAGTGATTGTTTGGATTCTGAAAGAAAGAGTTAAGATCATTGCACCAACTGGAGTGAACCTTTGTGCATATAGGTACGCTTGGAATAAAAAAATAATTGTTAGAAACAGAGATCATCTCTATGGTAGGATTAATAATATTATGATAATATCTATGAATAATCTCCTCAATATAAAAATCCACCAATTATTAACACTATCATCTAAGGCACTTTGTACCGTATCAATCCACCTATATTTTGGTCTTCCTCTGGGTCGTTTTCCTGCTCAGCTGGCAGAGAACACTTGTTTTGCTGATCTTTCCTTGCCCATTCAGTTTAAGTGACCATACCACCTGAGATTAGCTCTGCTAACGCATTCCTGGATGCTGACAATGTCAAGTTCTTTCCTAATATTCTCGTTTTTAATATGATATTGAAATTGATGGCATCTGTTCACACCTCTAATCTTTCTCAGGACTCTCATATCAGTGGTCTCTAGTCTTTGGTCAAGTGTTTTACTTCAGACCCAGCTCTCAGATCCATAAGTTAAAATTGGTTTGAACACTGTCTTGTATACAACTAATTTAGTGTTCCGAACTAATTTCTCTCCTATTCCATATTAATTTATTCAATTGACTGCCTACCATACCAGCTTTGTTGATTCATTGTCCATTTCCATATTTAATTTACCATCTTCACTAAAAATCGTGCCTCGGTAGCTGAAATGTTTTACTTGTTCCACAGGTCTTCTGTTCACAACACAGTTGACATTTTCAATTCTGCCTATTTTCATTGCCTTTGTCTTTTTATTGTTGACCTTCATACCATATCTATTACAACAGTTATTCAATTTATCAGAGAATCTTGCAGACTTGTAGCGGATTTATTTAGAAGTATAACATCGTCCGCATAAAGCAAAGAGCTGACATTAACATCTCCAATTCTGATATCATGTTTAATACCACTTTCCTACATAATGTGATTCATATAGATAATGAATAACAGACGAGATAATGTACATCCTTGTCTCACACCAGATTTAACAGCAAACCATCTTCCTGTACATCCTTCAATTCTAACTGCCGACATACAACTCAAATACAGACTAAGTATTGCTTGATATAATGCCCCACTGACACCATATAACTGTAGCGTATTGAATAGCTTCTCTCTTAGCACCATAAGCCTTTTCCAAATCGACAAAACTTAAATACAGATCTTTGTTATATTCCCATGATTTCTCCACTATTTGTCGTAAAGTGAAGATCTGATCTTGACAGCCTTTATTTGACCTGAATCCAGCTCGTTCTTCACCAAGCTTTTCTTCCACAATTCTTCTCAAACGTTTCTCAAGTATACTTGCATATATCTTGCCAGGAACACTCAATAGGGAACACCTAATAGTTTTATTTCACTTTTTATACATAAGTACTATGAGAGCTCTACTCCAATCATTGGAAATTCATCCCTCTGTCCAGACTTTCTGAACTATGCAGTGCAGCCACTGTAAGACTTTTATACCACCATACTTAAGCATTTCTGGTCTAATCTCATCTACTCCTGCTGCCTTTCCACATTTCAAGTCTTTGATGGTTTTTTCTACTTCAAGTATGCATATGTATTCCTGACTGCAGGTCTGGTCAGTGTTTTTTATCTCATCACTGCCTGTTTCATTTAGCAAATTTTCAAAGTAATTACTCCATACTTAAAGGATATCTTTTTATCCCGTTTTCATTTCACCTTTATCATCTTTCATTTCACCAGCACTCTTTCCTCCATTCCTAAGCTTCTTCAACAACCTCCAGAATATTTTGCCACCTTCTTGATATTTATTTTCTATGTTCTTGCCAAAGTCCTCCCATGACTTTTGTTTAGCTAGTTTTACACACTGTTTAGCTTCTTACATTTGTCTCTGTATTCTCTAAGAGCAAAAGCTGACTTATTTGCCAGGAACTTTAGATATGCTTTCTTCTTTTCCTTCGCTGCCTCTTTAACTTCCTGTGTTCCCCCATGGAGTTCTAATTTTTCTATCCTTGCAGACAACTTCACCATATGCCTCTCTAGCTGAATCAATCAGGGTTTTCTTCAAGGCTTGCCACTGAATCTCCAAGGTTTGGTTTCTGTTCTCAAACTCTTTCATTTTTCCTTCAATAATCTTTGTGTATGTTAGTCTACAGTTCAAATCTGAGAGCTGCTCAACCTTTATTCGCTTTAAAACTTTCTTACATTTTATTCTTTTCAATATGAAATTCAATTTTATCCTGCTCAAGACTAAATAGTGATCACTTCCAATTTCAAATCCTCTGTACACTCTGGTGTCCTGCACCAGGAAGAAAACATCACTATCAACAATAACATAGTCAATGAGACTTTTCTTATTCCTTGCGTCTTCTTTCCATGTGAATTTGTGCACATTTTTATGTTGGAACATGGTGTTAGTATTAACCGGCCCATGTCCTGGGCAGAAATCCAACAGGTATTTGCCATTATTATTAGCTTTGCTCTTTTCTCCAAATTTTCCCAAAACATTTTTGTATGTCTGACAATCACTTCTTACTCTGCTATTTAGATCCCCAACAAGGACCAACTTTTCCTTTTTCATTGTATCAGTAGCTTTCTCTACAGCCTCAAAAAATTCCTCCATTTCTACCTTAGTAGAACCTTCTGTGGGACCATAGGCACAAATAAGTCTCATTGTCCAATTCCCCATTCTGATATTTGCCCAAATCACTCTACTTGACACTGCCTGCCATTCAAGAAGATTAGCCTCATATTTTGTGTTGAATAGTATGGCTACTCCTTCTTTTCTTTGATTGTCATTGCCTGAATATAACATTTTGTATTTATTGTTCAGAAAGATCTCACCAGTTTTTGTCTTTTTTGTTTCAGTCACCCCTATTATGTCGATCTGGTACTTATCTAATTCCTCAGCTAGCTCCATTTCTTTGCCATTCAGGCTTCTTATGTTGGTAGTACCGATCTTTAACTCTGGTGATGTTGAGTTGGGGTGTGTTTTCAGATTTGTTGCAGTAGCTGACTTTTCGCTGTTCATTCTGGTTCCCTGGCAAAAACAACGGGAGCCTTGTTTAACCGGGCAACGCCCCAGCCGGCATGAAATTTTGTCATGTTGTACCATCATTTTTTATTTTGGTTTAACCAATAGGAATACAATTTGGTCGGCTAAATCCCAAATTGCCAGCCCATCCTCATTCGTTCAGTACCCAGGTAGATACCCAAAAGGGTGCACCATGAGAAGGTGAGGATTGGACATTAGGTCAGAAGCCCTGGTCGGTTCTCCGCATTCCTTTAAAGGCTATGTGGAGGTCTCCTCTCAGTACAAATCAATACAAATAAAATTGGATTGGCCAAATCACAAACCGCCAGCCCATCTACATTCGTTCAGTATCCCAGTAAATACCTACTAAGTGTACCACGAGAAGGTGAGGAGTGGACATTAGGTCAGAAGCCCTTTTCAGTTCTCTGTATTCTTTAAAGGGCAATGTGGAGGTCTCCTCCAAGCTTTGTCCCTTAAGCAACCCCTCCAACTATAAACAAAAGAAGCAATAAAGCAAATGATCATACAATTTAATTACAAGCTCTGTAAGTAAATCCTTTCTATTATTCCTAGGTATATATTAATGATTCAACAAATGCAATATCAGTTGTTCATTAATACTCCACCCATAACCTTCCTCAATCATTTCTATTTGAAAGTAGCATTTGAGGAAGATTACTTAGAGGTGTTTCATTAAATACTAATAACTAAAATAAAAGGAAAAGTTGTGTAGGTGTCTAAAATTTAGGTAACATATAATATTAAAACAAATTTAATTTGCAAAATTTGAAATCTAAAATTTTAATTATAGTAATAATCCAAAAATGCTTTAATGAAAACAGATGGCATTTTGAACATACCTTTGATGTAACTGTATCACTTCTTGCTGAATCTTGTCGTTCTCGAACAATAGTGTCAATAGAATAATATGGTTTACTGACAGTAGATTTTAGTGTTTGAGATTCAGCACAACAGGAATGAGGTGAACCAAGCAGAGAGCTAATCATTTTTTGTTCGAGGTTATTAGCAGCATCAGTACTGACAAGTCTGAAAAAAAGTTTCAAAAATTTTTAAATTAATAATTACATTTATGTATTCATATCAGACATCCCATCTTAGATATACAGGAATACCTCGATTATCATGGTTTGTAATTTGATACCAAGTGGTATCTTGGTTTGCGAGCATAATTTGTTCCGGAAATGTGCTTGTAATCCAAAGCACTTGTATATCAAAGTGAATTTCCCCATAAGATATAATAGAAACTCAGATGATTCATTTCAAAACTCAAAAATATTCATATAAAAATGATTAATACAAAATACATAAAGTAATCGAATTTATTAATTACATTACAATTACATATTACAGTAATTGTATTGGGTAGGATGACTTTCATTGTCACTAACGGAATCACTGCTATCTGTTGACTCTTTTTCTTTTTGTGTGACTTTAACAAGGGACCTATCCAATGACACTTGCTTTTGCCTCCTTTTCAGGATTTCACGGAAATATGACATTGCATTGTCGTTAAAAAAATTCATTGCATGTACTGCCACAGCCTTACTCAGGTGGTGCTTTTCTACAAACTTTTGCACTGTTTCCCACATTTTACACACCTCCCTAGACTTCTTATAAAATCTTGCGATAGTGGCCATACCTTGTTCGTGCTTCCTGATGATTTCCTTCTTAACTTCCACCGTAATCATCTCCTTCTTACTGCCCTTCCTTTTCAATCCTTTTCTTCATTGGGGCCATTGTCGCAGTACAGTTAATAAAGAACAGTCACTACATTTGGACACAAAATAAAAAAATGCTTTACGCACACACGTGGTCACAACGCTAGCACGAATGTTGACTATATGAATGAGGCATGCCAACTGAGACCACACATGTGAGATGATTACCCACAATCCCGAGCGGCTTGTGATCACGTGACGCTCGTTTATCAAGAGCACGCAATAAGAGTACTGTAATACCTATACAAAGTGTATAGGTATTACAGTACTCGTATTGCAAGACGTCGCTCATTTATTGAGTTAAAATTTATTAAAAATTTTTGCTCGTCTTGCAAAACACTCGCAGACCAAGTTACTCGCAATCCAAGGTACCACTGTATTGCACTCCAAATTTGAATTATCGTGGCCGCGAGATGTAGCCCACTACATTTGCAACCAGTTCGAGTCACCACTCTCCAGGTATTGCTCTCTTGTAGCATTTCTTTTTATCTGACAGTGTCTGCTCACCACTCACCAGTAACTGTCTGCCTTTGCCTGAAGTACATGTGGATATTTATTTCTCTTCTTATTTACCCCTACAATGAATGCTAAAAGAAACAAGGATGATATCAATTCTACAGCTATCAAGAAGAAACGTAGAATGATCAGTTTAGAAGATAAGTTGCATATGATAAATAAGTATGAAGTGGGCATAACCAAAGCCAAAATTGCAAGAGAGTACGGTCCAAATTAATCAACTGTTCACCATATTTTAGACCACGCTGCAAACTATAAGCAACTAGGACAAAGTGCATCGACCTCGTCTGGGTCCCAAACTATGAGAAACAGAAGCCATCTTATGATTGAAATGGAAACGCTATTGTCAGTGTGGATAGAAGATTGTAACCAAAAGAGAATTCCTCTTAGTCAAATGACTATAAAAACAAAAGCATTGAATTTGTTTGAAACTTTAAAAAGAAAACAATTAGAAAGCGAAAATGATTCGACGTCAGTAGTGGAAGAAACTTTCTCTGCAAGTTCAGGGTGGTTTGATCGGTTCCAAAAGTGATCGAGCATTCATAGTGTTCGTGTACAAGGTGAAACTGCAAGTGTCGATGAAAAAGCAGCAGCTAGTTTTCCTGGTGAATTGCAACAGATCGCTGAAGAAGGAAATTATACTGATGATCAGATATTTAATGTTGACGAAACAGGCTTATTATGGAAAAAAATGCCCACTAAAACATTTTTAGCAAAAAATGAAAAATCACAGCCTGGCTACAAGGTTTCGAAGGAGCGTGTAACACTTTTACTATGTGGCAATGCTTCTGGAGATTATAAGATGAAGCCTCTCTTTATTTATCGTTCACAAAATCCTCACCCGCTTAGAAGTTTAGATAAAAATTTTCTCATTCATTGGAGATTCAATAGAAAAAAAGCTTGGATGACAAAAACTATTTTTGAGGATTGGTTTAAAAGCTATTTTTGTCCTGATGCTGAAAGGTACCGCAAGTCATTAAATCTTGTTGATATTAAATAATGCACCTAGTCATCCAACGGCACTGAATGATTTGTGCGAAAATGTAAAAGTTATTTATTTACCACATAATACCACTTCCATCATCCAGCCAATGGATTAAGGTGTAATCGCATCCTTTAAGGCATATTACCTATGAAGAACTTTTTCACAAGCAATAGAAAAGACTACAGGAGATGAAGCTATGACTTTGACAGAATTCTGGAAGGCATTCAATATCAAAAATTGCATTGAGAATGTCAAGGAAGCATGGAGTGAAGTAACTAGCAACCTGAGAGCAGCGTGACAAAAGATTATTCCTCATTGTGCAAATGATTTTAAAGGATTTGAAAATGAAGTAACCTGTGTTATCAATGACATAACCAAGCTTGGCTTCGATCTAGGACTAAAAGAAATTGAAAAAGGTGATGTTCAGGACCTGCTTCAGTCACATGATAAGGAGCTGGATGATGAAGACCTAATTAACCTCGAGAGAGAACGTGCTTACGATGCTCAAATCGATGATAATGACGAACAAATTGACGTGGCACCGAAGGAATTTACCATCAAAGAAATGGATGAAATGTTTAGAATTGCTGAAAATTTTAAAGAAAAAAAATCTTGAACGGCAATCCTAATCTCGAGCCATCAATGAAAGTTCATCAGGAAATTGAAAATTCCATCCGTTGCTACCGAGTTTTATACAAAGAAAAAAGAAAGAAAAAATTCCACTAGACAACTCTACACCAATTTTTAACCAAGGTATGTACTGTATATACTCCTTATATATAAACAAAGATTAAAGAATAATCTTGTTTTTCTAAATGAACCTTCATTTTTTGCTTAACACATTTCTTTTTTACTTCATATATAAAATTTAATTAATAGATTTGAAAAATCCTTGACAATGATCACCCATTTTACACGCATTATTTATCCCGATTATCGCGAATTCGATTATTGCGGTATTTTTCGTGGCAACAATAACCGCGATAATCGAGGTATTCCTGTATCTGATAACTAAATTTACTAAGTATAATGTAATACAGACAGTGAATTAAAATCTGTCTGATTTTCTGCCTTTGTACAGTTATAATCAGACAGAAGAGAACCATCAACAGGAAATTAATAACAATGTAAAGTTTTCATGTAGTACTATCACAGCACCATCAACAGGAAATTAATAACAATGTAAAGTTTTCATGTAGTACTATCACAGCACCTGGTACATACCCTGACGGAACATATCAGGAATTTCATGATGAATGAAAACAAGTGTAACCAGAATCTGAGGAAAGAGAATGCATGTATAATACAAGCACCAGATGATCACAGTGGAAGAGGGTGTCTTCCTAGTAGTTGTACAGAGGGTCTGCAAGAAAACTGGCTTCAGTCAGACCATTTCCAGTGGGATCAGTACTTTTACCAGATGAACATTGCTGTTGATTGGTATTTGATCAGTTTCTGCAATGCTGCATACAGGACCAATAACTTCTCTCTTGTGTGCTTTTCGCAGACCAACTGATATTCTCTTGATATGATATTTTCAATTATCACAACAGCCACGTGGATCAGTAAAAATTCACATGAAGTTATTCAATACATCAGCAGCAATACTACATCAATGTATGAATGTTTAACAGAAACATTCATACATTGATGGAGACGTGAAACGACAGAGATATCCTCTTCACAGATGAGAAGATTTTCACCATTAAAGAGTAGTTTAACCACCAAAACAAACAGGTATATGTAAAGGATGATAATCAAAGACACTTCTCTGGTGGTACATGAAAGGACAGAGTCATCCTCTTCACAGATGAGAAGATTTTCATCATTAAAGAGTCGTTTAACCCAAAATGAACAGGTATATGGCCTGGATGGTCACATGCAAGTTGCCAATAACACCCAGGATTCAGAGAGGTCATCACACTGCATCAGTGATGGTGGTGGAGGATGATGTATTGGGGGCATACAAGTTGCATTTCTGTGAGAAAGGAGTCAAAACCTTTGCCAAAGTATATCAAGACACTGTATCAGAACCTGTGATATGGCCTGTGAATAACACCTTGTTCCAGAGTAAGCAGTAGACCACACAACAATGGTTAAAGGAAAATGTGCCTGACCACATATCACCATCTGATCGCCTGTGTGGAAGTCCTGATCTGAATCTGTTGGACTTCAATTTGTCGTCAGAGCTTGAGAGAGTAGCCTGCTAGACACAATGCCTGGCATTGCCAGCCTGAAGGTGGATTTCGAGTGAGCAGTGGCAGCATTTCCATTGGATGTTGTGCATGCCACCACTGATATGTGGCCTTACAGACTTTGTGCCTGAAGTCTGCGAGGTCATACTTTATGCATAAAAGCAAAAGGGGGTTATTTCGAACATTGAGTGCTGCTATATGCGTATAATATGTGTGGTTCATTATATGCTAAAAGCTGTAAATGATTTACTAATAGATTAAAAGACTATAAATGAATCAAGTTGTGACAGTATTTATGGCTATACTAGGTAATATGCATGTATGAAAATTAAGTTAAGTAATGCAGTATCTACATATAAATAAAATTACAGTCATATGCATTTGTACAAATTAATTCTTTGTAAAAGGTTAAAAACATCATGCAATCTGAGTCTGATAACATCTGCCTTAGTGCATATGGTTTGGCTAGAGAGGTAAAAATTTCATTCCTCTCTTGTGTAAAGTGCTGGCGCTCCACCAGATCATAACAAATAGTAAGATGTGTACTGTATTTTTTACACACACAGGTGGGTCGACAGCCTTCAGTAAATAAAGTTGTTATGTAGGATGTTAGTAGGATGTTGTGCATGCCACCACTGATATGTGGCCTTACAGACTTTGTGCCTGAAGTCTGCGAGTTCATACTTTATGCATAAAAGCAAAAGGGGGTTATTTCGAACATTGAGTGCTGCTATATGCGTATAATATGTGTGGTTCATTATATGCTAAAAGCTGTAAATGATTTACTAATAGATTAAAAGACTATAAATGAATCAAGTTGTGACAGTATTTATGGCTATACTAGGTAATATGCATGTATGAAAATTAAGTTAAGTAATGCAGTATCTACATATAAATAAAATTACAGTCATATGCATTTGTACAAATTAATTCTTTGTAAAAGGTTGAAAACATCATGCAATCTGAGTCTGATAACATCTGCCTTAGTGCATATGGTTTGGCTAGAGAGGTAAAAATTTCATTCCTCTCTTGTGTAAAGTGCTGGCGCTCCACCAGATCATAACAAATAGTAAGATGTGTACTGTATTTTTTACACACACAGGTGGGTCGACAGCCTTCAGTAAATAAAGTTGTTATGGTGAAATTATCAGATGGTGGAATAGACATACATGTATACATGTTTGAGATGAGATGCTGTTGACATTTTCTTAGCTGGCATCATAAGAGTAACTCAAAATACATGTAGAGGTATAAAATATTTTGTTCAGTTTTAATTTTTTTCATCTTTCCATTTCTGACATGCAAGAGAGTAACCAAAATGATCTCGCTGACTGTTAACATATTTAGATTTGTTATCATGCTGGCAGGAAGTTTTTCCACTTGGTTATGCTATAAATTAAAGACGCCAAAAAACTATATTCGAAGTGCTTAAGGGTCAGAGCTGTATAACTGAGAGGAGACCTCCACATAGCCTTTAAAGGAATCCGGAGAACCGACCACAGCTTCTGACCAAATGTCCAATCCTCACCTTCTCGTGGTGCACCCTGTTGGGTATCTACCTGGATACCGAACATATGAGGATGGGCTGGCAATTTCGGATTTAGCCGACCAAATCGTATTCTTATTGGTTAAACCAAAATAAAAAATGATGGTACAACATGACAAAATTTCATGCCGGCTGGGGCATCGCCTGGTTAAACCAGGTCCCCGTTGTTTTCGCAGGGAACCAGGGAGAACAGCGAAAAGTCAGTTACTGGTACAAATCTGAAAACACACCCCAACTCAACATCACCAGAGATAAAGATGGTTCTACCAACATAAGAAGCCTGAATGGCAAAGAAATGGAGCTAGCTGAGGAATTAGATAAGTACCAGATCAACATAACAGGGGTGACTGAAACAAAAAAGACAAAAACTAGTGAGATCTTTCTGAGCAATAAATACAAAATATTATATTCAGGAAATGACAATCAAGGAAAAGAAGGAGAAGCCATAGTATTCAACACAAAATACAAGGCTAATCTTCTTGAATGGCAGGCAGTCTCAAGTAGTGGGCAAATATGAGAATGGGGAACTGAACAATGAAACTTATTTGTGCCTATGGTCCCACAGAAGGTTCTACTAAGGTAGAAGTGGAGGAACATTTTGATGCTTTAGAAAAAGCAAATGACAAAATGAAAAAGAAAAAGTTGGTCCTTCTTGGGGATCTGAATAGCAGAGTAGAATATGATTGTCAGACATATAAAAATATTTTGGGAAAATTTGGAGAAAAGAGCAAAGCTAATAATAATGGAAAATACCTGTTGGATTTCTGCTCAGGACATGGACTGGTTATTACTAACACCATGTTCCAACATAAAAATGAGCACAAATTCACATGGAGAAAAGAGGCAAGGAATAAGAAAAGTCTCACTGACTATGTTATTGTTAATAGTGATGTTTTCTCCCTGGTGCAGGACACCAGAGTGTACAGAGGATTTGAAATTGGAAGCGATCACTATTTAGTCTTGAGCAGGATTAAATTGAATTTCATATTGAAAAGAATCACATGTAAGAAAGTTTTAAAGCGAATAAAAGTTGAGCAGCTCTCAGATGTGAACTGTAGACTAACATACACAAAGATTATTGAAGAAAAAACGAGAGTTTGAGAACAGGAGGTTGTCTGCAAGGATAGAAAAATCAGGACTCCATGGTGGACACAGGAAGTTAAAGAGTCAGTGAAGGAAAAGAAGAAATCATATCAAAAGTTCCTGGCAAATAAGTCAGCTTTTGCTCTTAGAGAATACAGAGACAAATGTAAGAAAGCGAAACAAGTCATGGGAGGACTTTGGCAAGAACATAGAAAATAAATTTCAAGAAGGTGGCAAGATATTCTGGAGGTTGTTGAAGAAGCTTCAAAATGCAGGAAAGAGCGCAGATGATGATAAAGGTGACATGAAAACAGGAGAAAAAGATATCCTTGAAGTATGGAGTAATTACTTCGAAAAATTGCTAAATGAAACAAGCAGTGATAGCACAGTGGTAAAAAACACTCGACAGGCATACAGTTAGGAATATATATTCATACTTGAAGTAGAAAAAGCCATCAAAGGCTTGAAATGTGGAAAGGCAGCAGGAGTAGATGATATCTGACCAGAAATGCTGAAGTATGGTGGTATAAAAGTCTTACAGTGGCTGCACTGCATAGTTCAGAAAGCCTGGACAGAGGGACAAATTCCCGATGATTGGAGTAGAGCTCTAATAGTGCCCATATATAAAAAGTGAAATAAAACTGAATGTGAGAATTACAGAGGTATACCGGCAAGATATATGCAAGTATACTTGAGAAGAATTGTGGAAGAAAAGCTTGGTAAAGAACAAGCTGGATTCAGGCCAAACAGAGGCTGTCAGGATCAGATCTTCACTTTATGACAGATAGTCGAGAAAGCATGGGAATATAACAAAGATCTGTATTTAAGTTTTGTCGATTTGTCAATGGAGCATTATATCAAGCAATACTTAGTCTGTATTTGAGTTGTAAGTCGGCAGTTAGAATTGAAGGATGTACAGGAAGATGGTTTACTGTTAAATCTGGTGTGAGACAAGGATGTACATTATCCTCTCTCTTATTCATTATCTATATGGATCACATTATGAAGGAAAGTGGTATTAAACATGATATCAGAATTGGAGATGTTAATGTCAGCTCGTTGCTTTATGCGGATGATGTTATACTTCTAAATAAATCCGCTACAAGTTTGCAAGATTCCCTGACTAAATTGAATAACTGTTGTAATAGATATGGTATGAAGGTCAGCATTAAAAAGACAAAGACGATGAAAATAGGTAGAATTGTTGAAAATGTCAACTGTGTTGTGAACAGGGAACCTGTGGAACAAGTAAAACATTTCAGCTACTTAGGCACGATTTTTAGTGAAGATGGTAAATTAAATATGGAAATAGACAAGAGAATCAACAAAGCTGGTATGGTAGGAAGTCAATTGAATAAATTCATATGGAATAAGAGAGAAATTAGTTCGGAACACTAAATTAGCTGTCTACAAGACAGTGTTCAAACCAATTTTAACTTATGATTAGAGGAGTGAACAGATGGCATCAATCAATGGTAATATCATAATAAAAACCAGGATATTAGGAAAGAACTTGACATTGTTGGCATCCAGGAGTGTGTTAGCAGAGCTAATCTCAGGTGGTATGGTCACTTAAACAGAATGGGTGAGGAAAGATTAGCAAAACAAGTGTTTTCTGCCAGGTTGGCAGCAAAACGACCCAGAGGAAGACGAAGATATAGCTGGATTGATACGGTACAAAGTGCCTTATACGATAGAAATATAAGATCTGATAATATTGGAGTCTTGATAAGTAACATATTGATTTGGAGGAAAATTGTAGATAGGAAGTTAGTAATGATGTAAATTTTTCATGTAGTACTATCATATCCTGTACACCCCTTGAGGGTACATGGCAGGAATTTGATGATGATGATGATGAGAAACTATATTATTGATTTAATCATTTATCCAAGTGTAAGCAAACAAAGTTTATGCCTGAAGTAACTTCAAGAGTGGGCAACTCGTATATAGAAGCCGGTGACTTCTCATCACTTGTCTTAGTATCCTATAATGCAGCATTATACATGTCCATACGGATATGTGCTTTGCATTATGGGAAGGGTCACTACCCAGACTAAGACAAGTGATGTGAAGTCACTAGCTTCTATATACAAGTTCCCCAGTCCTGAAGTTACCTCAGGCACAAACTTTGCTTACACTTGGAAAAAAGATTAAACTAAGAATATAATTTCTTGGCATCTTTAATTTATCTTACCATGCTCTTTACTACCACATCTGGTGCAGGTTGTAGAGCCATGACAGGCAGTTTGGGCATGCCCATTTTTCTCACAGTTAAAGCATCTTAGTTGATTAAGGATGTCTGCTCTAACATACATGCTTTTAAAGATGAAGGTTTAGTTGCATCAGGATGCACTTCACACCTGTCACTTCCTGATCTTTAATCTCTGAACACTGACTGGTATTCCACCCATTGATGTTTCTTGAGTAGTTTCTTGGAAATGTTGGTAACATGATGTTTCCACATCATTAGAACATAATTTCTTAACAGTTTTGAGAGATCGTGCCAGTCCTTTAAATCCTTTTGAATAAAGAAAGGTGACATTTTCCCTATTGGCTTTTCACCTGTCATACAATGATCAAAAACACTGGTACATTTATACTAGCATCATATAGTTCCTTATTTCTGTTACCAAATATTGTATCTACAGTTTCAGTACTTGGTTGGGACTTTGTTAGGATCCCTAAAATGTTTGAGGATGAAGAAATCATGCTCAAGGGGTTTCTGGTTAGATGACAGAGCTCCCCACCCACCATGGAGCCAAAGATGCATGCCCACCGACTGGCAAGCAGCAATGACTGTGCTCAGGAGTGGAACACCAGGGCTACCCTGGATGCTATACTAGCACCATAACAAGCCTTGGTTCCCAACCCCAGACCATGGGGTGAGAGACTTACTACAGCATAGGTTTATCCTTACAGGCAAGTCCACTATCCAATTGATCATGGCCAGGTCATGATCAATTGACAGGTCATCCAGGACCATCCATTTTACCAAAGTAGAAGCCAAAGTAGTGCAAAACTAAGATCCCCCTTTCCAGATATCCACAACAGTACAGGCATCAGATCCATGATAGTGGTCCAGAAGAAAGAATAGTAAAAAAGACTTGGAAGAAGTAGAGCAAAGAATATGGGAAAAAAAGCAAAGAAAAAGAGGAAGAATGAAAAAGGTGGCCAAGGATTGGGAAGGAGATTATTTTTTTTCCCCATTTCATCCATTGGATAGGAAGGCAATGTGTATATAGTTGAGTTCTGTTGAAAGAAGTTACAGTGGAACAAAGATTGTAGGCTCTCTACTGGTTAGAGTTTTAATGATGTTGGGATCATTTTTTTGGGATCATTTCCACGACCCCTCCCATACTGTTGGGAGGGGTCATGGGAATTTTTGTTTGCGAAATTTATCTGCTTGTGTGAGTGGGTTTTCTGTATACAGTGAAGGAGAGGTTACCACTCAGAAGGTGTCTAAGGAAGGGTAAACTACTGTTATTTTCCTTTTCCATCGTAAACTGAATTCTTGAATCTAGACTATTGAGGTGACATAGGAAGGAGTCTAATGTGGATGGGCCATGAGGCCAAATAAAAAACAATCATCTATATATCTTAGCCATTTAGAACATTTGAGTGGGACTGAGTCTATGGTTCGTTTTTTTCAAAGTTTTGAATAAAATAGCCAAGTCTAAAACAACACAGCCTCTACACAGCTTTTAAGTCTCACCAGAAACTTGCTATCCTTATCTGCATTCTACAAAGATCAACTCCCTCTTCTCTAATGCCTAGAGTATATGAAGTATTCCTAAAAGTTAGCTTAATTTAAACAGACTGGTAGATCAGCCACCATCTATTTAGATGAACACAAAACTTACATCTACAATCACAACTATGGTCAATCTGGTTTTACAGGCCATGTATTGGATCTACTCAGAGGATCTTCTGGAAGAAAACTACCATGCTACATCATAGTAACTTTAAAAAAGAAAGACTACTTTTTGGAATCAGCAGGGACACTCAGAAATCAACTAAATTTAAACAAATACAGGTACAAATATCTTCCCAAAATTTGGGAAATGTTAATTGTTAGAGGTTCCAGTTTATATCCTGCAAATGTGCCCATAGAGGGCACACTACCTAGGGTCATCATAGCTATGTGTTTCAGGAAGTACTGTGTTGCCTTTGTGTATTACACTCGTGTTATTTGTCCTCCCTGAAGATTTCTCAGTGACTGAAATGAAATATTTGCAGCATTACAATTTTTTTTTTTTTTTTTTTTTTGGGGTGCTTAAGCATCAAAGCTGTATAAGAGGAGACCTCCACATAGCCTTTAAAGGAATGCAGAGAACTGACCAGGACTTCTGACCTAATGTCCAATCCTCACCTTCTCGTGGTGCACCCTATTGGGTATCTACATGGATACTAAACACAAGCGAGGATGGGCTGGCAATTTTGGATTTAGCCAACCAAACTGTATTCTTATTGGCTTAAACCAAAATACAAAATGATGATACAACATGACAAAATTTCATGCCAGCTGGGGCATCGTCTGGTTAAACAAGGCCTCTGTTGTTTTCGCCAGAGAACCAAGACAAGCAGCGAAAAGTAAGCTACTGGAACAAATCTGAAAACATACCCCAACTCAACATAACCAGAGTTAAAGATCGGTACTATCAACATAAGAAGCCTGAATGGCAAAGAAACTGAGCTAGTTGAGGAATTAGATAAGTACCAGATCGACATAATAGGTGTGACTGAAACAAAAAAAAAAAAAACTGGTGAGATCTTTCTGAGCAATAAATACAAAATGTTATATTCAGGCAATGACAATCAAAGAAAAGAAGGAGTAGCCATAGTATTCAACACAAAATACGAGGCCAATCTTCTTGAATGGCAGGCAGTGTCAAGTAGAGTGATGTGGGCAGATATCAGAATGGGAAACTGGACAATGAGACTTATTTGTGCTTATGGTCCAACAGAAGATTCTACTAAGGTAGAAGTGGAGGAATTTTTTGAGGCTTTATAGAAAGCAACTGACACAATGAAAAAGGAAAAGTTGGTCCTTGTTGAGAATATAAATAGCAGAGTAGAATATGATTGTCAGACATATAAAAATATTTTGGGAAAATTTGGAGAAAAGAGCAAAGCTAATAATAATGGCAAATACTTGGTGGATTTCTGCTCAGGACATGGACTGGTTATTACTAACACCATGTTTCAACATAAAAATGTGCACAAATTCACATGGAGAGAGGTAAGGAATAAGAAAAGTCTCGTTGCTATGTTATTGTTGATAGTAGTGTTTTTTCCCTGGTGCAGCACACCAGAGTGTACAGAGGATTTGAAATTAGAAGTGATCACTATTTAATCTTGAGCAGGATAAAACTGAATTTCATATTGAAAAGAATAACATGTAAGAAAGTTTTAAAGCGAATAAAAGTTGAGCAGTTCTCAGATGTGAACTGTAGACTAAAATACACAAACATTATTGAAGAAAAAATTAAAGAGTTTGAGAACAGATTAGTGGCAAGCCTTGAAGAAAAGCCTGACTGATTCAGCCAGAGAGGCATGTGGTGAGGTTGTCTGCAAGGATAGAAAAATCAGAACTCCATGGTGGACACAGGAAGTTAAAGAAGCAGTGAAGGAAAAGAAGAAAGCATATCAAAAGTTCCTAGCAATAACTCAGCTTGTGCTCTGTGCTCTTACAGAATACGGAGACAAATGTAAGATAGCTCTACTCCAGGAGACTGATGAGGCCAGGGATTTGGGAGTGTTGGTGGATAGGGAGTTGAAGTTTAGGGGGCACATTGCAAAACTGATTAAAACAGCTCACCAAATCACTTGGCTTCTGAAAAATACTTTAACATGCAGAGACAAACAAGTTGTTGTTCCTCTGTATTGAGCCTTGATAAGACCCCATCTGGACTTCTGTGCTCAGTTATGGGCACCAGGGTTTCTTCGTGATGGGGAGGAAGTGGAGAGGGTCCAGAGACGAGTGACCAAGATGATAGCAGGTCTGTGGAATGAGCCTTATGAGAATAGGTTGAAGATCTGTGGGTTGCAGAAATTGGACGATAGGCGAAGGAGGGGTGATATGATTGAGACATTCAAATTACTGAAGGGTTTTTATAAGATTGATCCAGAAGATATTTTTGAAAATATGACTGGTGGTGGGAGGACAATGGGCCATGCATGGAAGCTGGGCAAGAGCGTGGTTTGACAAGGATGTTAGAGCTAGGTTTTTTACTTGGAGAGTGGTGAATGAGTGGAATAAGCTTCCAGAGTCTGTTGTGGGTGCTACGACCGTGAATGAGTTCAAGGCAAGATATGATAGATACTGTGTGAATGTTGAATAGTTGTTCCAGACATGATGTTAGGGCCTCCCTCGATGAGTTTGTCTGGAGTTTCCTGGAACAATAATAATAATAATAAAAAAAAAGCTAAACAAAAGTAATGGGAGGACTTTGGCAAGAACATAGAAAATAAATATGAAGAAGGTGGCAAAATATTCTAGAGGTTGTTGAAGAAGTTTAGAAGTGGAGGAAAGAGTGCTGTAAGAGGAGTTAGAGATGAAAAAGGTGACATGAAAATGGGAGAAAAAGATATCCTTGAAGTATGGAGTAATTACTTTGAAAAATTGCTAAATGAAACAAGAAGTGATAGCAGAATGGTAAAAAACACTGTGCTCTCACTCAACAGGCATACAGTCAGGAATACATATCCATACTTGAAGTAGAAAAAGCCATCAAATGGTTGAAATGTGGAAAGGCAGCAGGAGTAGATGATATTCAACCAGAAAAACTGAAGTATGGTGGTATAAAAGTCTTACAGTGGCTGCACTGCATAGTTCAGAAAGCCTGGACAGAGGGACGAATTCCCGATGATTGGGGTAGAGCTCTAATAGTGCCCATATATAAAAAGGTAAATAAAACTGAATGTGAGAATTACAGAGGTATTTCCCTACTGAGCGTTCCTGGCAAGATCTATGCAAGGATACTTGAGAAACGGTTCAGAAGAATTGTGAAAGAAAACCTCGGTGAAGAACAAGCTGGATTCAGGCCAAACAGAGGCTGTTAGAATCAGATTTTCACTTGACGATAAATAGTTGAGAAATCATGGGAATATAATAAAGATCTGTATTTAAGTTTTGTCGATCTGGAAAAGGCATATGACAAGGTGCCAAGAGAGAAGCTATTCAATACGCTACAATTATATGGTGTCGATGGGGCATTATATCAAGTGATACGTAGTCTTTGTTTGAGTTGTAAGTCGGCAGTTAAAATTGAAGGAAGTACAGGAAGATGGTTTAATGTAAAATCTGGTGTCAGACAAGGATGAACATTATCCCCTCTCTTATTCATTATCGATATGGATCACATTATGAAGGAAAGTGGTATTAAACATGATATCAGAATTGGAGATGTTAATGTCAACTCTTTGCTTTATGCGGATGATGTTATACTTCTAAATAAATCCGCTACAAGTTTGCAAGATTCCCTGACTAAATTGAATAACTGTTGTAATAGATATGGTGTGAAGGTCAGCAATAAAAAGACGAAGACAATGAAAATAGGCAGAATCTTTGAAAATGTCAACTGTGTTGTGAATGGAGAACCTGTGGAACAAGTAAAACATTTCAGCTACTTAGGCACGATTTTTAGTGAAGATGGTAAATTAAATATGGAAATAGACAAGAGAATCAACAAAGCTGGTATGGTAGGAAGTCAACTGAATAAATTCATACGGAATAAGAGAGAAATTAGCCAAAACACCAAATTAGCTGTATACAAGACAATATTCAAGCCAATTTTAACTTGTGGTTCTGAGAGCCGGGTTAGAAGTAAAACACTTGATCTAAGACTAGAGATGACAGATATGAGAGTCCTGAGAAAGATTATGGGCCTGAACAGATGGCATCATTGGTAATATCATATTAAAAATGAGGATATTAGGAAAGAACTTGACGTTGTCAGCAACCAGGAATGCATTAGAAGAGCTAATCTCAGGTGATGGTCACTTAAACAGAATGAGCGAGGAAAGATTAGCAAAATAAGTGTGCCAGGTTGGCAGGAAAACAACCCAGAGGAAAATATAGGTGGATTGATATGGTACAAAGTGCCTTAGAGGATAGAAATATACGATCTGATAATGTTGGAGTCTTGAGAAGTAACAGACTGATTTGGAGTTAAATTGTAGATAGGAAGTTAATAATGATGTAAATTTTTCATGTAGTACTATCATATCCTGTACACCCCTTGAGGGTACCTGGCAGGAATTCAATGATGAAATTGGTTTTTAATGCTGTTAATGCTCCATTAAACCTCTAACATGATGTCCTTCCAGCATTTAAGCACAAGATTTCTTGAGCTGGATTGGTTCAGCTGGATCAATTACATTTGCTTCTTAGTCACCTGACCTAAATCCTGAAGATTTTTAATTTGTGGGACTATTTCAAATCACTGTATACACTACAGTGAAGAATGCTGATGAATTGCAGGAATGTTGGGAACTGGTATCTGATGGCTTGCAATGTCATCAGACACCAATTTTTGATTGCATGAGGCTGTCAATGACGAGACATCTCAAAGGTTGCATGTATACAACAGAGGTAATTCTGAATACCTATCCTGAGATATGTTCATCCTACAATGTTTTGTTTTCCAGGGATTTTATGCTTTTGTTTTTTTTTATATATTAGACATGTTCTGAAAGGATACGAAGTCATTAGCCTCTATATACAAGTAGCCCAGTCATGGGCTACTTGTATATAGAGGCTAATGATTTCATATCAATCGCAAACTTTGTTTTCTTGCACTTGGATAAAGGATGAAAACAAAAATAAATTCTTGGCATCTTTAATTTATAATATAACCAACATCTATCTCTAATCCAGAGTATTTTAGTAATAAGGTGTGAGATCTTTTGATTACTTGTATATGGAAATATGACGTCCACATTACTTCAACCTTGACCTTGATATCGCTTCTGGATCTAGCGCCCACTGATGAGACCTCTATAAAAGTCGAAAATGGTCTGGGTGGCCCTTCCCATAATGCATAACATTCTAGATGTCCATAAGGATATGTTCATTGCATTATGGGATACTACGGCAATTGATGAGAAGTCATTAGCCTCTATATATAAGTAGTCCAGTCATGAAGTTACTTCACATGCAAACTTTGCTTACACTTGGATAAAGGATAGAACCAACAATTATCACTTCTTGGCATCTTTAAATTTTTTTTTATGCTTATTTCTTTACATTTTGCCTTCAATCTGCATTTCAGAATTTCGTTCTGCAACTACAAAGGGCTAGAAATACAAGGTTTTGGAACCCATGTTTACTGGTCCCTTTTTGTTAGTATTGAGAAAGAATATACCTTAAATGTTTACTACAACAGGAGTGTTGGAGATTTTATTTCATTTATTATTATTATTTTTTTTTTTTTGAGAAAAAGATTCCATTTTAAAGAAATATTATACTAATTAATAAGGATTAAAGAAACAAGTGCAAATTCAGAAAATTTTGGGGTGAATCAAAATAATAAATGTAACTGATATCATATAATTTATAATTACTTCTGAAATCCAGAAAGCAGTACTTACTGACTATTCATTTGATATGCAGATTTTGCATGACTTTTCTTTTTACTACTTATAATTGGCGAGACTGGTTTTCGTGGATGGAGTAATATAAGAAGGTCAGTCAGTTCTTTATGAGTAAGGCCTACATTAAACAACAATAAATTCAATGTGATTTTTAATTTTTAACATGCTTTCTGCATAATTTTAGAATGATATTAATTCAAAGCTAAATGAAATAAAAGAAAAAGCAACTAGAAATTGCTATCATATGATCCAACTGTAAAATTATATAACAAATTGACACAACTTTCTATAGTATAATCACATAGCATATTTTTCATATCATGTTTACTTTCATACATACCAACATTCTCTAACTATCTCCACTAGCACTTCCCAATTTCTGTCTAGTTATCCAGGAATTCATCTTCCTTTGTATGAATGCCACTGGCTAACTGTCTTTCCAATGATCACTTTTCATCAGTGCAATATGTCCTGCCCATTTCCATTTTAATATCCCTTCATTTATATCCAATATTTCTGTTTCTTTCCTGATATTTTTGTTCATTATTTTGTACTGTAGTATGATATTTATAATGGCTTTCTCCATTTTATGCTTATTTTGTCTAGTATTTGTTTAGTTATAGGCTACATCTCTATCTGTATATCATAAATAGGATGAATATTGGTTGAAAAGTTTAGCTCCATTTTCATGTTTTATTTTACTACATAGGATATTTTTCAGTTTGCTAAAAGCCACACAGTCCAGCCAAATTCTTTTTATTTCTTCACAAATGCTCTTTTTTCCCCCTAGTTAAAAAAGTTCTTCCAAGATATGCATATTCTTGTACTTGCTCTCTTGTTATTTGTTCTTCTACATCTGTCATAATTATTTTTTTTATAGTTTATATATAATCCTCTTATTTAATTTGTTCATATCTTCTAGCTCTATTTTGTTGTCTGTTATTACAAAATATAATCAATGTCAAATGATTTAGTTCTTATCACTGATATTAATCCCTTTGTCAGAGCCTCCGTAGCTCAGTCAGCATAGACAAAGTCCTTTTGTCGGAAAGACCTGGGTTCGATTCCTGTCTATGACATGAGGTACCTTTATCTGTTCTCTTTCAACTAAAGGTGAGTTAGCCAGTCATATACAGAGGTAGAGGGTTTTTCCCCCTCCTGGATATTTTGTCCCTCAAAACAGGCAAACCAGCCCATGAACGTACGAATCTACAGTCAAAAAAACATAGAAGTCCTTCATTGGAGGGCACAATCTCAAACAGTCCTAAGGGGCAGATGAAGAAAATTGGGGGACCTCCACACGACAACAGCAATCCCTTTGTCACTTTAATCTGGTCCACTTAGGACAGTGTTTCCTGAACTTTCAGTACTCACATACCCTTTTTAAAATTTTAGTTCCACCACATACTCCATCTTAGGCAATGGCAATTTGGGAGGAGTTATATTAATACACGGGGGTTGTATTAATATTATTAATACAACCCCCCATGTATTAATAATATTAATACATGGGAGTTGTGGCACCTACGACACACAACCCCCCGTGTTCCGGACTGGTAGGCCAATTCTCTTTGAATTCTGATGACTCGAAGGGGGGACATACCCCCCTTCGAGTATGAATAAGAAGGTTTGTAAAACATCTTTTCCAGGTGGAACAATGAAACAAATAAGGTTTTGCATGAAAAGAGGCATCAGAATTAGTAGTAGCAGTTGTGGACACAAATAACTTGAATAGCAATTTGAAGAAAATTGTTGGGGAAGGTATAGGGTAATAGTGTTGTTGGGAAAGTGATTAGTGCATTGCCCAGATATGATAGTAATGAATTAAGAAAAGGAGAGTAGAGATAATGAATGACAAGATGACTGAGTTATATGAGGTGATTTTGAAGGGAAGATGGCATGGTTTAGGTTGAGGATCACATTTGAATGAGTTCAGTATTTAGTTTGGAGTTTAAAAGCTGGATGATTTGGAGATGAAGTTAGTGTGGCAAAGGATTCAGGAGAGAGAGAGAGAATCAAGTTGTGGAAAGATAAGAAGATAGATAGATAGATGGATACAAGGCTAAAGATATAATTATGGCAGGACAGAGTGATGAAATTAACAAGCTGTAGATAAGAGGAATACAAGATGAATGGAAATCATAGTCAGAATTATGGAAATAGGAGGGTCAAAAAGAACAGAGCAGTCTACCACAGCAGCTAGTAGTAAGAAGTGATGATATTATTGGGATGGCCTCAATCACAGTGGGACTGCTTATATACTAATGTAAGGAGTATCTATATCTATAAGGATTATACTGATTGCATCAGTATGCCAAAGATAACTGGTGTTAGAGAAACTTGGTTGTCTGAGAATGACAACTGGAAGGTGAAAAGAGGAGGGAGCATACTTTTAGTGATATAGAAGAATTGGGCTCACTAAGAGTGAAAGCTGAAAATGGTAATACACATGAATATTTTGAATCTGTTTGGTGTGAAGTTGAATAGAACAGTATATCTAATAGGATGTTGTTATAGGCTAGGGCATGTAGAGAATACTGACTGTGTAATGTTTAGGCAAACTGGTTGGACATATAAAAAAGAAGGTAATCCTAATGGGATATTTAATTGCAGGAATATAGAATGGAAGGAGGAAACAGTGTATGGGAATGAATAGAGTGAATCTGTTGAATTTCTGAGGGATAAATATCTTAGGCAAGATGCTATGGTAATAACTCAAGGTTTCAGAGTTCCAGATTTGGTGATATTCTCACAGGATGTAGTTGTTAAAGAGGGATCAACACTTCTGCTGGCTGGTGAGAGTGATTATGAAATACTGGTTTGGGTGGTGGTCAAATAAGAAAAGATTACTGTCAAAAAGGGATATATGTGGAATTATATGATGGGTGATTATGAGAAGCACCAGAATCAATTAGCATCAATATCTTAGGATGATGAACTAAGAAGAGAATTCGATGATATATATCATCATCAAATTCCTCGTGTGTACCCTCAGGGGGTGTAAAGGATATTATGATAGTACTACATCATGAAGAAGTAACATCATTACCAACCTCCAATCACCAATGTACCTCTAAATTTATCTGTTATCTGTCGAGACTCCAACATTATCATGTATATTTCTTTCTTCTAAGGCACTTTTTACTGTATCAACCCACCTATATCTTGGGCTTCCTCTTTATCCTGTCAACCTGACAAACAACACTTATTTTGCTCATCTTTCCTCTCCCATTCTGTTTAAGTGACCATACCACCAGAGATTAGTTCTGCTAACATATTCCTGAATGCCTAACAACAGCAAGTTCTTTCAAAATATCCTTATTTTTAATATGATACTACCATTGATGCCATCTGTTCACTCTACTAATCTTTCTCAGGACTTCTCATACCTGTTTTCTCCAGTCTTTGATAAAATGTTTTATTTCTATCCTAGCACTCTGATCCGTAAGTTACAATTGGTAGTGAACACTGTCTTGTACAGAGCTAATTTAGTGTTTGATGTACAAGTGTTGTACAAGGGAGCACCCAAAAACAAACTGGAATCTGAACTTGGCAAGGGTGCATTTTCTAACTATAGATGATGCCGCTAGGCATCGTGAGTGTGCAGTTTTCCAGTTCAACTTTCAAGTTGAACAGCTCCAGGACCAGCAGTGGAAAAAATAGTTGGGACAAGTACGCTGACTCACATGGAGAGTACTTTGAAGGAGACTAAAATATGGCATTATAAACTTTAAAAAATCTTTTTAAAAAAATAATTCTGGTTATTTTTGGGTACCCCTCCTCATTTATAATTATATAATTATTACATAAAGTATATAAATATATAAAGTATATATACACACTCATGTTCATTGAAACCACATCAATCCAAACCAAATCATCATGTTGTTACAGCAGGTGATGTAACAACATGGTTACATCACCTGCTGTAACCATGTTGTTTTGGTAATTGAATTTGAATGCCTTTTTGAAATGGGATAAGAACAGAATAATTGTCATAAAAAATGAAGAAATATAACATTTTTATTTTTAATTAATATTTGGCTCTTTTTAGTACAAGATGTGACATAATTAGGAAATGACAACAAACTTGACAAATTTGCAAATATTTCAAAATGGAGTGGACAGTGATTTCTGGAAAAACGAAATACCAGTATCAAAATTTAGTTCAACTACACAGTTTTACTAAAATTCAAAGTTAAAAATTAACTTTTTGCTGTTTAGCACTTTGTGGCTTCCTCTTGCCTTTATTAAAGCTTGGCATCAGCAGGGCATTGACAAAATCAATTTCCTGATGGATGCAACAGTCAATTCATGGTTCCATACTTATAATGCTTCTTGGAGCTCCTGAAGTGATTTCGGCTTCTTCTTGTGTATTTTATTTAATTTGGTATCAAAAATTCTCAATGGGGTTCAGATCTAGGCTGTTTCCTGGCCCTGGTAGTTCCTGAATTGAGTGTTCATTGAGCCACTTATTAACCTACAACAAAAATTACAGCTCTTTATTTTTTTTAAGTATTAAGCTAAATTTGCATGGTACATTTTAGGGCTATAATAGCATTACTTTATAATAGGCAGTTACTTTATGCCCTATGACAAGGGACAGACTCATCCTGAAAGATACAGTTCTTCATTAGGGTAAAATGGTCTCTGATAGTAGGCAGCAATTCTTCTTCTCAAATTTTCTGGTACACTTGTGCATTCAATGAATCTTTTGTGAAATGTAAGCGACCAACACCACAATATGACATGCAGCAGCATATGACATTATGATATTTCAACCCTAACTGTCTGGGTTGAAAGTCAATCCAGACAGTTAGGGTTGAATTTTTCCCCTGATCGTCTTAAAAATGTCTGTCTGCCATCGGCATCCTGAAGGTTAAATTTTCTTATCAGAAAAAATTACTTTTTTTCCACTGACTAGGAGTCCATTTGACAGGCTCTTTGCATCAATTAACTGAGCCAATCACATTTTTTTTGGTTAACAAGAGCTTCTTTTTAGGGAACCTGGTATCAGTTCCTGTTGAATGAATCTTCTCCTGACAGTTACAGAGCTTGCCACAACTCCTATTTGTTCTTCTCAGTCTCATTTCAGTTCTCCAGATGAGGACAGCAATTTTGAAGCAGAGCTGATCTTGATCTTGGCATGGTGTAGACAGTAGATTTCTTCCTGTCATCTTCTTCCTTTCAGCAAATCTGGTTTCCTTCACTTTTGGCAGCAGCTGTAAAACAGTAGATTGACTGTGTTATGGCTGCTATAAATTTGTAAAATTAATTAATTTGTATTAATTTATAAAATTGATGATGATATATATCATCGAATTCTCTTCTTAGTTCATCATCCTAAGATATTGATGCTAATTGATTCTGGCACTTCTCATAATCACCCATCATATAATTCCACATATATCCCTTTGAATAGTCTTATCTATTCAAAGTTTGAATTACACTTTTTCTGTGAGATGTTAACTACACATAACTAGCCATAGCAATCTCAGCATGAAAATGCAAAAACTAGCACTTGCTGTTTTTGCATTTTGCTGTCTATTTATAGTATAAAAAATTCTGACGCAATTGCAGCAACTATTACATTATACAAAAAAAAAAAAAAAAAAAAAAATGGGAATGATAGCTGATGCAATACAATGAAATATCTAATGATAAACTAATGAAAATTATCATTTAACTTCTAAAAACTATATTTATATAAGATGATGCAGCAAAATTTATGCAAGCATACTTGAGATTAAGCTATAAAATAGTAACAGAGAAGAAACTTGTAGAAGAGCTAGGTTCAGGCTGAATTGGGGAGGGAGGGGGCTGTCGGGATCAGATCTACACTTTAAGACACAGAGTTAAGAAATCATAGAAATATAACAAGGATCACTAATTTTTGTAGATCCTCAAATCTGAGTAAGCACAGGATAAGGTGCAAAAAGAAAAATTGTTCAAAACACTACAGTAAATGGGACATTATACAGAGCAATACATGGTTCATATATAGGCATTATTAATCAGCAGTTAGAATTGAATGAGATACAGATGATGTAAAATCAAGTGAAAGATAAAAGTGTACCCTATCTCCACTGTTATTGTTATTTATCATCATAGGATCACATTATGAAAGAAAGTAGCATTAAATCACCCAGTATTAGACCACAACAGCTTTATTACAGGCCTAGTGGCTTAAAAAGTTCCATTTTGGTCTCTATGACAGGGTTTCCAGACTATGCAATAAATATATCAAAATACAAAAAAACACAGAAAAAAAAATCCTTACTTACCCATGGCATCAATGTACAATAGGTTTTAAAAAAAAACCTTTCATGGTTGAGAGTCATAAAAAAATAAATAAATAAAGCCAGTACAAGTGTGCAGGATTTCTTAAATAAATGGAAGAACAAATTGAAGAATTCCTTAACCAAATTGAGATAGAACTATAAAATCTCACTTGATAAATAATTTATCATGTTCATCGTTACAAGTTTTTCTTTAGGAAATTACTCATAAAAAATGTCATTGTTTGCATTATTACTATAAATCCTTTTGTATGTAATAACTTAATTGTGAAACTTTGTTAAACTAATGTGACACATGAAATATGACATCATATTTCATGTGTCATCATATACAGATGTCGATATGTCATCAGACATCAATATGTCATCATCATATACAGATGTCGACCTATGACCATATATGGAAGTTTCATGAGGCATGCATGTGAGGTCTGGGCCATTATAAGCTACAGCATCGGTAAGGACTTCGTCTTAGGTTTCTAAGTCTTCTCTTACCATTTCATGACACTTAAAGCCTATAAGAAATAAGATTAAGATGAAGGAAGAACAAATATTACAGAACAAATGCATAGGATTAAAATCAGCAACAGAAAGACCTAAACTATGAAGACAGGCAGGATCATGAAAAACTTCAACTGCATCCTGAATGCAGAACTTATAGAACAAGTAAAACATTTTCGCTATTTACTTTAATATCTTTAGTGAAGTGCAATCTTTATGGAGATAGATAACAGAATAAACAAAGTAGGTACTTGTGGACTCAATTGAATAAAGTTATAATGGAATAATAACAAAATTAGTCAAAATACTAAATTAGCAATACCAGACAATGTTTGAACCAATTTTAACTTATGGATCTCAAACCTGGGTTAAAAGTAAATGTTGATCAAAGACTAGGGAGCACAGATATGACAGTTCTTTAAACTCTGGGGAGAGAACAGGCGTCATCAATGGAAGAATCATTAAAAATAAGGATAACAGGAAGTATATGACCAATAATTTAATAATTAAATAAATTTAGTTAATTTTTATCTTCAGATGTTTTCTCTTCTAAGCATCAACATGTCAGCAGATGAATCTAACTGAATAGATCAATCATTGCTCATTTGCCATTCTCTGGCAAGTATGATAGCCACATGCACCACTGTTATGGTGAAAGGAATCGTGCAGTATGTAATTTGGATACTGAAGATGGACTGTAGTGGCTCTGACTGTTAAGAATAAGAGGCCAAGTCTATTTATAATTGGGAATATAAAATATAAATATATTTTCTGCATGTATATACATACAAATGTCAGAATTATCTATAAAAGATAAAGAAAACATTAAACTAAAATTTGCAGGAAATGTGACTGTACTTGCCATTAGTTGGACCTATGTTAATACTAATTTGTAGCAATTCCAAAATCTTCCTACGTTCTTGCAATTCATTACTAATTTGATTACACCAGTCTTTGAGAGTATCATTTCCATTTTTCTCTTGAAAAGTGTGTTTTTTTTCTTTTATTATCTTTGAAATTGCTGTCTTCCATCTCTCCTTGGGACTAAGAATATTAACACTGGCCAGACAATTATTCAATGGCTGCTGGTTAAAATTTAGCTTATAGTTATCTGTTATCTTCTCTTTAAGAATTTCGTTCGACAAGAAAGATTCGTCATCTCCTGAAGCTATAAAAGTATATTTTAAATGATTAAGCTACAAATATATTTTAAATTAATTATGTGATATACAGTATGCTCAAAATATTTCAACAACTAGAAAAATGTAATTTTTTTTTTTAAATTTATTAAAAATCACTTTTAATGGAAATACAAATATTAAAAAAAATTAATGTCTCACAAAAGTTATTAATTGCATTGTCTAAAACTCAATCACATCATTTAATAATAATTTAAAAAAAAACATGCTTGCTCTATAAAAGAGATATTCATTAGCACAAGATCAGCTAAAAAATTGGACTGCCATCATTCAAACCATCATGTTTATCAAGAAAAAATTTGGGACAGGGGATGTGAAGAGAAAATCTGGAAGCAAAAGGAAGAGGCTACTGACACAGAGAGGAGGAGCATTATTGTATCACTACAAAATCAAACTCAAATGAAAAATACCAGTGGGAGAGGAATCACAGCAAGTAGTGCTACTATTGGAAGCTGGTTAAAAAACAGTAATCTGAAAGTATATCATTCTATCATGCATGTTGCATGTTCAAAATGGGGAAAATGAACATAATAAATGGAATTGATTACAATTCCACTTATCATTAGTACATATATGTGACATAAACCTGGTGAGGTTTTTTCCTCCAAGGATGGTCAAATTTTCTATATCTTATGATAATTTAATGCCCCATTTTGAATAAAAGGAGTTGGATAATGGTTTCTTCCAAGGAACAGTCAGGATGAATGGCTATTAGCATCCAAAACAGAAAGTTATCACCATGCATAATGAAACAGTCTACTGCATTTGAAAATATGTTATTTGAGGATGATTCTAGACCATTTCATTGAGCTAAGAAAAAAGGTAAGCATTGTTTTATACTCACGCATCTAATGATTACTTACTAAAAGTATGAATTGTTTTCATTCACATTTTCACTAACATTTTGTCCTCTCCATTCCTCCTCTATTTTTTTTTTTTTTTTTTACATGATCTGTTACCATGGCCTGGTAACAGACTTAGATCTTATCCTATCAATGAGTAGAACAATAGGAATGAAAGCACAAAAGAGAGAAATGCAGGAAACAATAATACAAGTGCAGTATCATACTCAGTATGAACATTGTATACAGCCTGATTTCTAGCATGATACAGAGATGTATTACAAAAGGTTCAATGAAGAAATAATGGTCATCCAAACTTTGGTCAAACTTTGGTATTCCAATGCAAGCAATCACTAAAAGTGTAATGTGTCATTTGGATAAATGTCACATTGCTTTAATTTTTGATTTTGTTAACATGACACAAGTGTATGATGATATCATGTTATCAAAAAAAAAGTTCACAAAATTTTTAGAGTAAAATTGAAACTTTTGCAAAAAAAAAAAAAAAAATAATAATTTTATTTGGGAAAATAAAGACCTTCACTACCAATAATTCCCCCCCCCCAGTAAAATAGAAATTTATAAATACTATTCTTATAAAACTCCCAATTAGGAGAGAAATGATTAACTCTATTAATCAATCTCAGTTCTGAAATAGACTAGCAATAAGAAATGACAATAATTAATGGTGAAATGTATTGGGAATAAGCAAGGTGGGATAGAATTTCCCAACCAAGGTTTGCGGGCTATGTGCCAGGTCACTTATGCCATGAGAAGCTCTGCAATGTTTTGAAGGAATATGAAGTCTCTGAAGTTAACCAATGCATTAGTTTTTTGCTCTTGTTTTTGAGAAGTACATTATAAATGGATTACAATTAAGCCAAGTAAATGTCCTACTATCATTTGGTCAGAAAAGAGAAGCTCGTAATGAACAATACCAAGTGACACGTCACTAGATAAATTTTTTTCCTTTTTCTGCTGTACAATGACTATTATTTTCTCCAAATGCTGTTCATATTTTTGGCAGTTGCATATATATTATTTATGTTCCATTTATCCAACACTGTAATAAAAGTAACTGGAGCACTGAATGTGGTTCAGTAAAATAGCATAAAGTACATAAATGCAAATTCTGCTTTAAGTGCTGACATAGAAATGTATGGTAATTCTATGGTGAGAAAATTGGGGAATATTTTATGTGGATTACTTCATAAGAACATCACAATATTCTTCGGAATGCTGTAACGTCATTAAAGTTTTCTTCAAAGGAAACAAAGAAATTTTGTAGTGCTTATTCTATATCTTCGTAATCACTCTAGTAATACTGATAGATCTATAGTTAGACACATCAATCTTTGCACCACACTTTGGCAATGGAATTATCATACATTCTTTTCATTCCTGTGGAATCCTTCCTGAGCTAAGACAAATTATATTATACAAACATCTCACGGGCCTGGTTAGTTTAGTTGAACAATCCTTTAGCATACATGCTGATATCCCACCTGCCCCTATTGCTGAATAGATGCAGATATACAGATATAGAATCCACCAATATATGCTGCTGAATATCTCATCATACCAAGGTGCACAACTTTACATTTACTAACACTGAATTGACAGTCATTATCATTTGTCAACACTTCCAGCCTATTCAAATCACCCTGTAAATGCTGTATATCAGTAACATCTCTGAGTGCCCTTCCTATCTTTGCATCATGAGCAAACAACTGAAGATCTCCTGTAAGATCCTGCCCAATATCATTAATTTATAGATTAAATAACAATGGTCCAAGGACTGATCCCTTAGACACACTACTGGTCAACTTAATTTGTGGCAGATTCACATTCCTCATATACCACTTTCTGACACTTGTCCAGCCACCCACTTATCCATGCCAACAGTTTATATTCCAATCACATATTGGCTAGCATATGCAACAGCCTTTCATGTGGTATCCTATCAAATGCCTTAGCAAAGCAACAGTATCCCAGCGCATTCATTCTCTTTATCCAACTCAGCTATAACATTATTATAAAAGAGTAAATACTCAAACATGACCTCCCTTTAGTAAACCCATGCTGTTCTTTGCAAACTATAGCCAGTTTGTTCACACATTTCTGTGTGCAAGTTCTCACTAACTTCCCTAAAATCTTCATCACTCCAAAGATGCTGATAGGGCAATAGTGAGGCACATCAATCTTTGCATTCCACTGTGCAATGGATTATCATACATTTTTCCATTCCTACAGGATCTTTCATGAGTTAAAACTCAAATTATACAAACACATCAAGGGCCTAGCCAGTTCAGCTGAATATTCCTTATCCAATTCTTATGCAGGTTAGGCAACATCTCTTGAGCCTCCTTCTCAAGCACCTCAATATATTGGCCTGCACAGCCATTTTCCTTCCATACTCCAACTTAGCTTTCCGTATAATACTCATTAAGTTTTCTGACCTGCACTTTATATATTTCATAACTTCTCTCATTCTCACGATATTCCTTCCACAACACCTTCTTCTTATTAATTTCTTGCTTAATAAGACTGCACATCCATTTCACTCCCATTATTTGTTCTTCAAACTCTGGAGACTCATTCAGATACCACACCATTTAAGCATCCTTCCCATTCAGTAACTGATACCATGGAACCAAAGATAGTACATTAAAGATAGTACCATAAATTACGGCACAAAGAGGGAAATCACAGTAACTTAAAAACTACATGATGAATTTTTAAGCAATTTAGTTTTATTTTTTTATTTATGTGGGGTTCCCCCTGTTTCTCGCCCACCCCTTAGGACTGGTTGAGCCCTCCTAATGAGGGATTAAGTATGTATTTTTTTACTGTAGGAGCAGTGTCACGGGGCTGGTTTGCCTGTTCTGGGGACGAAAACCAGAGTTCCTGGGGGGGGGACCCCTCTATCTCTGTATGAGACCGGCTAACTCACCTTTACTCGAAAGAGACCAGATAAAGGTTCCTCATGTCATAGATGGGGAATCAAGCCCAGATTTTTCCGACCAAAGGGCTTCGTCTATACTGACTGAGCTATAGAGGCGCTAGGCAATTCAGTGAAAAACAGTATGATATCAGATGTGAAAGAAACACCCATAAAAATTGCAAATAAACAGTTTAATTCACTAACAAGGTCAAAAGAATGTCAAAGTGCCTTAATATGGAATGTTGACACCCCTTGCATCATACACAATGATGTTTCATACTGTTTATAATGGTGTCCAGGACTTCTGTAATAACAACCATTGCTCCTGCAAAGCTCTCCTAAGTCCCTCAAGGTTATAAGGAGAGGGACTGAGAGCAGCAGCACATCTACCTAGAGCAGTAATGGCAAACCTATGACACGCATGTCAGCACTGACACACTTGAAAGTTTCAGGTGACACACCTTGGATGTTGAAAAATATTAGCATTCTGATGAAAAAACTGCAATAAATCGTGTAAGATCACTTTCACTTAAGGCGAAGGTAGGTTTGTTCATTGAAAGAACTTTCTACCAGTACTCAGTAACAGACAAGTCATTAAATGTAATGCAAGTTTGTAATTTCAGTTTATTAAATTAATTGTATAATATGAATTCATAGATTTTATATCAATGTCCTATTAAATAAATTGCCTAATATGTATAAGTCACCATCTATGATTATAGTTACATTTATAATGCATATATGCAAGTGGCACATCAACGTCAATATTTAAAAAAAAAAAGTTTGACACACCTGGGTAAAAAGGTTCGCCATCACTGACCTAGAGCATCCCAGATATCTCAATAAGATGAAGGCCGGGAGACTTGGCCAGTCAGATCTTTGACCCTTTGTCTGCCCAATGAGATGCCTTCCCAAACCGCCACACCAACTCTACCATAAGTGTCTCTGGTTCTCCTCATATCAGAGCACACCTGGTATCACTTTGTAGGACAAATTGGGACTCATCTATAAACAATACCAACCCCCATTAGTCTAGGGTTCCAGTTGATGTGGAGCCTGGCCCATTTCAAATGTTCTCTCCTGTGACAGCAGGATAGGGATATGCAGATTGCAGTTGCCTAGCATATAGACTACTTTCCCAAAGCATTCTGCACACAGTGGAAAGAAATAAAGTTCCTGTAGCCAATGCATGGTCAGATGATAGCTGATTTGGGTAGCACTCCAGTTTTGGTGAGCAGATAATCAGAGATATCGGCCACCCACTGCAATTATAGCCTGTGGTCTTTCTTCACTGTATCTTTGGGATGCTATTTGTGACTACTGGAATTAGTTCCAGTCTATGAACCATGGAATAACTCACATGCAATCATCTGGCTACTTCTTCCCGATTTTGCCCAGCCTCTAGACTTATAATGGCTTGCTATCATCAGTTAAATGATGTCTTGTAGCCAGATCCAAGAATTTTGCTATCACAACTATGGTCAACCTGTTCTTGCAGACCATGTATTAGATATCGCTCACAGGACCTTCTAGAAAAAACCAACATACTTCACAGTAAATTTTAAAAAAGAAAGACTGTTTGTTTGTTTTTTCCTGAATCTGCAGCAGCACTGAGAAATCAACCAAATCTAAATAAACAGATGCAAGAAACTTCCAAATTTGGGAAACATTAATCTCAGATATCCCAATTTATAACCTAAGACACCTATTAACACCCTAAGAGAGCATCCCACCTAGATAGGACTTAAACGTCAGATCCATGTGTTTCATTTATTACTGTGTTGCCTTTGTGTGTTACAAGTGTGCTTTTGTACTCCCTGAGAATGTGTCGGTAATTGAGATGAAATATTGGAAGAATTAAAAAAGAAAGACTGTTTAGATAGTTCATAATCATTTTTTAGTGCTGTTAACACATTAAACCAACAGCATTGGCAAATTAATGAAAGCATATTTGCTGAGGTTGAGAGAGTGCTTCGTAACAGATGCTGATTCTAAAAATAATCTTTAAGACATACATCAATTTCTATGTAATACTAATATATTTTTCCATTTAATCCTATGTGCAGGAGTATCCAAGGCATGGTCTGCCAGTCTTGACTTGCCACACAGATGAGGAATGTAATTTTTGCATTCTTCAAGTCAGATGTTAACTGAGCTACCAGTCTGTCCAAAGTAGGCTAAACTGCAGGCACAAGGAATTTATATACTCCAGGATATGCAAAATAATGAAGCTGATCTTTAAGAGAATGGATAAAGGTGACTAGCTGAATGAGTGAAGATCATAATTGCAGAGAACTTTATCTTTCCATATGTAACCCTATCTACAAACTGGTCAAACATTTATCCAAATCACTTTCTCTCCTTATAGGAAGCACTCCTTTTATTAAAAATTCTCTACACTTTAAAACATTAATAAAAAAGGTATCCTTCACAGATTTCTGACTCATGGTCAGCCTTGACATCACTTCACTGTTCACTAATGTACCTATGGCAGAGACCCTTAACCTCATTCAGGCACATTTCCCCTCTAACATAACTGAATTATTCAAATTCATTATTTATTTTGGTTCCTTTTGGTTATTTCTTATGGAAAGGAAAAACAAACAACTGGATGGGCCTGCTATAGGTTTCCCTGCTTTTTTGACCCTCACTCTCCAAGTCACTAAACAACTTCTACATGAAAAGCAAGCACTCAACACAACTATACTTAGATCAATCGTCTGCCTGTGTTATGCTGATGATGTGTTTTCTATTCAACTTCATGACCCAGACACACTGGATACATTTTTAGCACACCTCAAAAGCCAGCATCCTAAAATAAACTTCATAATAGAAAAAGAAGGCAACATCTTTCTAATGGCTCAGTATCCTTTTCCATTTAGAGAAAACTAAAACACACAGAAAGGTATTTATAAGCAATCACACTACCACCATCCATCCCAACAGTATGGCATCCTCAAAACACTTAACTCACCGAGCCAGTTGTTCAGATGACGTAGCCCATGAAACTGAGTAAGGGACTTCACAGTAAAACTATACCCACTCATATATTAAAGGTACATCAGAAAAGGTAACTAAGGTTCGCTACAAATATGCTCTCCATGTTACTTTTGAACTAATCATTCAGCTAGATACAGTCATCCACTCCTAAAGATAAACTTCATTTTCTTGTACATCATAGAGTGTATAAAGTTCTTTGTACTTGCAGTTTTGGCTTGCAGCCTACTTTGGACAGAATGGTAGATCAGTTAACACACACCTCAAAGAATGCAAAAATTACATCTGTGATAATCTGTATGGTAAATCAAGACTGGCAGACCATGCTTTGGATACTCTTTCACATAGGATTAAATGGATGAATACACTGGTATTACATAAAAGTCACTGTAGGTCTTAGAAAATATTTTTAGAATCAGCATCTGCTATGAAACACTTTAATTGGACAACGATCAGGGAGACAGTCATTCTGGGACCAGAATGACCAACTTCTCCAAATTCACTTTATGGTTATACAACCCATAGTGGGCACCATATCAGTATATTAGTTCTGTCTGAGTTACAATTTGAACTGTTTCTAATAATTTACAGGAAATACCTGACTTACATAAATTTGAACTTAGACAAATAATCTTAAAAAATTTTACTTCACCTACCTATGTAATACACACACACCCTCTAATAGGAGTCTTATCAAGGCATGCACTTTGTTCAGTCTCCCTACAACAGTGACAGGCTATATTTTAGTGTTTCAGTGTTTGCATGTTATATGTATTTAGTATTTGTGCAGATTCCAATGCCCCACAACTCTTATAAGTCCAAAGAGAAATAGATGACATGCTAGCCCAGTGGTTGATATAACATTTTAGGGGACGATTCGGGGTCAGGGGATTGATAGAAAAATATAAGACATCATTGTACGGGTAATATTTAATTTGGTTAACTTGGATTACCTCCATCCTGAATGACAATGCAATTAAGAGTGAATCGTGGGAACAGTGACATGAATAGACCTATAAGATGGAGCAAGGTCATGAAAATAGTTACGGAGGCCAATCAAGTAGGCCAAATGGCGTATTTACCAATAAATGAATGTCGGTGGTTTCTGCTCAGCCGGTGCGGCGGAAGCGAGATTGCAACACGTGAGCGGTTGCTTATTTACTTATACTTACATATTCGATCCCAGTCTCATTTTTGTGCATCAGCATACAAGTGAACGTACATGGTTGAAGTACCTGGTTTCAGCCATGTTAATTCCATTTTAACAAAACAAAGAAATAAGCTACATATAGAATTCCGTGGTGATTTAAGGCTGAAACTTACTAATTTTGAACCCAACATTGCTAATCTTGATAAGAGTCACTAAGCACACCCTTCACATTGACAATCCTTTCTTTTAATGTTACACAGCGATCAGCATTCATTTTTGAAATTATGGATTCTACAACCGTGTTAGAATATTTTATTATCCCGACGTTTTGATATTTATTTTCTATATTCTTACCAAAGTCTTCCAATGACTTTTGTTTAGCTAGTTTTACACAGTGTTTAGCTTTCTTAGAGTTGTCTCTGTAATCTCTAAGAGCACAAGCTAACTTATTTGCTAGGAACTTTTGATATGCTTTCTTCTTTTCCTTCGCTGCCTCTTTAACTTCCTGTGTTCCCCCATGGAGTTTTTTCTATCCTTACAGACAACAACCTCACCACATGCCTCTCTGATTGAATCAATCAGCATTTTCTTCAGGACTTGCCACTGAAGCTCCAAGGTTTGGTTCCTGTTCTCAAACTCTTTCATTTTTTCTTCAATAATGTGTGTATTTTAGTCTACAGTTCACATCTGAAAGCAGCTCAACTTTTATTTGCTTTAAAACTTTCTTCCATGTTCTTCTTTTCAATGTGAAATTCAATTTTATTCTGCTCAAGACTAAATGGCGATCATTCCTAATTTGAAATTCTCTGTACACACTGTAGTATCCTGCACCAGTGAGAAAACATCACTCTCAACAATAACATAGTCAATGAGACTTTTCATATTTCTTGCCTCTGGTCTCCATGTGAATTTTTGCACATTTTTATGTTGGAAGATTATATTAGTAATAACCAGTTGATGTCATGAGTAGAAATCCAACAGGTATTTGACATTATTATTAGCTTTGCTCTTTTCTCCAAATTTTCCCAAAATATTTCGATATGTCTGACAATCATTTCTTACATTGCTATTCAGATCTCCAACAAGGACCAACTTTTCCTGTTTCACTATGTCAGTTGCTTTCTCTAAAGCTTCCAACCCAAAAATTCCTCCACTTCTACCTTAGTAGAAGTGGAGCAATTTTCTGTGAGACCACAGGCACAAATAAGTCTAATTGTCCAGTTACCCATTCTGATATTTGCCCACATCACTCTATTTGATATTCCCTTCTATTCAAGAAGGATTAGCCTCGTATTTAGTGTTGAATATGTGTGGCTACTCCTTTTTTTCCCTGATTGTTATTGCCTGAGTATAACATTTTGTATTTATTGCTTCGAAAGATCTCACCATTTCTTATCTTTTTTTTTGTTTCAGTCACTCCTATTATGTTGATCTGGCACTAATCCAATTCCTCTGCTAGTTCCATTTCTTTGCTATTCAGGCTTCTTATATTAATTGCATGAATACTGAACTCTGGTGATGTTGAGTTGGGATGTGTTTCAGGACCAGTAACTGACTTTTCACTGTTTGTTCTGGTTCCCTGGTGAAAACAGCAGGGGTCTTGTTTAACTGCATAAGGCCCCCCAGCTAGTATGGAATTCTGTCATGTTGTACCATCATTTTACATTGTTGTTTAAGCCAATAAGAATACAATTTGGCAGACTGGTTGGCCAAGTGGTTAGTATATCCACTCTCCTCTCAAAAGGCTGCAGGGTTCGAATCCTGCTGTGGGCATGGATGTCTGTGAATGTCTATGAAAATAGTGGTGGTGGTGGGTTGGTAGATGCTGTTGGTATAGTTACGGTTCACTGTAGTTAGTGGACTGAGTGGAGACAGAGAGTTATAGAGTAGGTACCCTCCCTTGATGAGTCTTTGGACTCCCTGGAGGTTTCACGTAATAATAATAAATCCCATATTGCCAGCCCATCCTTGTTTGTTCAGTATCCAGGTAGATACCTAACAGGTTGCACCATGAGAAGGTGAAGATTAGACATTAGGTCAGAAGTCCTGGTCATTTCTCTGCATTCCTTTAATGACTATGTGGAGATCCCTTGCAGTTATATAGCTTTGACCTTTAGCACCCCTTTTATGATGATTGCAATTAACAGAAATAACCATTAAAACACGTAAATGCACTAAAGCATATTCATATACTGTAAACATATAAGTAATAGTGTGTTTAATGGGTGATGGGATTAAATCAAACTTATATAAAATTTGAGTTATGCAAAGTTTACATAACGTAACTCTTGGGGACTGCCTGTGTGCTTGTCACAGTTATAATTTGTGTTCTAAAGATGTTGGGTAGAAGATCAGTGAAACATTAGTAAGTTCAATAAATTAATTTATTTGTTACTCTATTGGTGTTTATACTGTGAAGTGCTATTACAAACCATTTTTTAACTTTTGATTTGTTTCCTTTAATTGATACAGTAAAGCTCTCTTGTTATTTAACTTACATCTATAAAAAATATCCCAAAAAAAGTGAAACTAGTAGAGAAATATAGCACTAATAAAGTTTTTTTTCATCTCTCAAAATTATGTGGTCTTTATACTAGAACACACTGAAACGGTTTATACCAAAGAAAATGGAACGTTCTTTATATATGTGCTATATACAGCATTGACAGTCATTTTTTCTTACTGTTAATGCTGAAGCATTAGCAATAAGAACTATTCCATCGGTTCCTTAGTATAATGGAAATAAAACAAAAATGCCAAGTTACTTGGTCACAACAAACCAGTGAGCCTGATACATTAATGGATGCTGAGGCAAATGTTTCTTAAGCAATTTTAAATATTGAAATCCATTACTTACCACTTCTGAATGAATATTCATCATCTGGAGAAACATCTTTCTTTTCCATGCTATCAATCTAAATAAATTATCAAGAAAAATCATGACACTGTAATGTTTTATATTATGCTTATATAAAAAAGTTAACAAAATTAGATCAGACATTATCTTATTTTACTTATCTTTTGCAATTTATTTATCTTCTTAGATAGCTGAGAATGGCTTCTAATAAATATGATCAATGGTAATGTTCATGTGGTTTACAAAGTAGTGTCGTGAGTGAACATAGCAGTAGAATTGAAGTGTGTTAAAAAAAAAGTGTTTTTAAATAGCATATAGTGTAGTTTTTTATCGTAAATTGTGCTGGATTTTTTTTCAGTCTGGATACAAGTGCCCTTGTTGTTGGAATTTTTGTTTGTTTATAACTGTGTTTTGCTATTTGTATGTTTTTACTGCTTCTGCTTCAGAAAATGGCATCTGTAAAGAAGCACACATCAGTGGCACAGAAAGCTTTGGCTCGGCATAAAGATCAAGTTCTGCCTTGAATTTTTCTCAGTGGATGCATTGTGAAAATTGCTTCATGTATGCACTGAAAAATGTGAAAAATTTGTGGACTGCTAGGATAAACAAAAAGAAGGAAAGCATTAATGTATGTATGTGAAAAGTGTGTTGATAGATTAGAGCAATTAGAAATGGGAACAAGAGTCAGGACCATAGAAGAAGAGCTCAGGCAAGAGTTAAGAGGAGATTTGCTGATGAGAATGAGAATTAGTACTATGAAGAAAGAGTCAAAAGATAACTGTATATCATTGTATAGGAAGGACTCGATCATTAGAGGTGAGAAGTGCACAAAACATTCTTCTCTGGTGCAATGCAGAGAAGGAAAGAGTAGGCATCAAAATTAGTAGTAGTAGTTGTGGGCACAAAGAGACTTAGTTGGTGTAAAAAAGAATATTGATAGAGACTTCAGGAAACTGTTAGCTGGTAAAGGATAACAGTTGTTGGAAAAGTTGTATGTTGCCCAGATATGACAATAGTGAAGTGAGGAGGATAACAGAGATAATGAATAGTATGATGGCTGAGTTCACTAAGGGGATTCAAGTTTGTAAATGTATGGAGTGAATTTGAAGGAAAGTTGGAATGGTTTTTAAAGTTGATGGATTGCATTTGAATGGGTTTCGTGTTGAGCATTTCGAAATGCTATTGTTTTCTGAGAAGGCACAGAGTTAACAAGATAATGAAATAAATGATCAGAGTCTATTTGTGAAGCAGAATAGCACAACTAAACAGATTGTATGACAGGAATAAGATGGATATGAAGCTGAAGATTTGGTTGCAGCAGCACAGGGTGATGGAATGCATAAAGATGAGGATGAGACAGGTAGGAATGGAAATCAGAGTCAGGATCAGGAAAAACAGGAGTGTTCAGACAGAAGAGAGAGAGGTTTAGTATAGCAACTAGAATAGAGAATGTTGGTGCTGGCAGAATGGCCTCAAAGACACAGTGATCGTTATGTTTGTACACAAATGTAAGGAGCATTCCAAATAAGAGAGCTGAGTTTGTTGCATTGATTGAGTCAGTATGCCCAAATATAACTGGAATAAGTGAAACTTAGTTGTCTGAGGAGAATGTGATGTCAGGAATAGAAATGGAAGGATAGGAATGTGAAAAGAAGAAGGGGGAAGTGCTGTTAATGATTGAAGGAATTGTGTATTTCTGTGTGGCATGAAGTTGAAATTAACAGGCTAGTACATCTGATAGGATGCTGTTATAGGCCAGAGAATGTAGAGAACACTGACTATGAAATATTTAGGAAAATTGGTTGGACTTGTAAAAAAAAAAAAAGTGATCCTGATAGGAGAATTTAATTACAAAAATATACAACGGAAGGAGGAGACAGTATATACAGGAACAAGAAGAGTAAGTTTGTTGAATTTCTGAGTAACTAAAGGCTTTCATGTTTTGGATTTGGTGATAACTTCACAAGATGGAGTTGTTGGCGAGATATTAATACTGTTACCAGTTGGTGAGGGTGATTATGAGGTACTTGTTTGGGAAGTGGTGAAACAAGAAAAGGTTACTGTTAAAAATGGATATATGTGGAAGTATAAGGTAGGTGATTATGAGAAGCTTATTAAGAGATTAATAAGTTTATAAATTTCCTTATAAATTTCCACGAACTGTCAACATCTTTTACTGCATACTCATCAACATGTTGGGTAGATGAGTGTGCAGTAAAAGATGTTGACAGTTCATGGAAATTCATAAGGCAGCATCTGACACAAGCAATGTATAACTGTAAACTAAAGTTAAGCGGGTAAATAGAGTAGGAGTGAATGGATGAACAGTGCAATCAAGCAAGCTGTGCTGGAAAAAGAAAAGGAGGAAGTACAAGACAGTTGGTGATGATCAGATCCATGAAGAGTATAAAGCGCAGGCTAGGAAAAGTGATGAGCATGGTAAAGAAAGAAAAGGTGCAGTACAAGAGGAGACTGGCTAGTCAGTCCAAGGTTAATTCAAGGGAATTTTTCTGCTATATCGCAAGCAGAAGAAAGAATAATTATGGCAGGTTGACATTGGTGGATAGTCATGGCAGCAGAGTGACCACTGCAAATAATTAGTGGAATTATTGAATGAGCATTTTATCAGTGTATATCGTATTGGTGTAACTGATGCTGTGCAATATATATATACAGAAGGGAGGCAAGTATTAGGAGAATTGGAAGTGAAAGAAACAGAGGTGTATCAGATGTTTATTGGGTTAGATGTTAATAAAGCTGTGGGAATGGATGACATATCACCATTTATTTTTAAGGAATGTGCGCAACAGTTAGCCATGCTCTTACCTGGTTGATTAATGAAAGTCTTGCAGTGTGTAGGGTTCCTACCCACTGCATTCTTTCCTAAGGAGTAGAAAGAAGGCAAAATAGTACCATTCCATAAGCATGGTTCTAGGCAGAAGTTTTCAATAATAGACCAGTCTGTATAACTGCAGTTATAGCAAAGATGTTGGAGAGATTGGTAATGAATAGAATACAGGATTGGGTTGATGGATATAGCATTCTTTATGATGATCAGTAAGGGTAACCAGTGGAATCCCCAGGGTTCTGTTCTTAGGCTGCTGTTGTTTAACTTTTTTTGTAAATGATATATCACATGGACTGACTGGGGATCTTCAGTTGTTTGTAGATGCAAGTTGGGGAGAATTATAAGTGGCAATGTTAATGTTAAATCCCTTCAGGAAGATTGGAATAGACTTTTGACTTGGATAAAGGAGTGGGGTTGTAGTTTTAATATTAGTAAGTGCAAGGTTTGCATTTTGGAGTAGAAATATAAGGCAGTGTACTATACTGATGGTGCAGTACTGCAAGAAGTGGATGAAATTCAAGATTTGGGAGTGATGGGTGGCAGTAGACTGAAGTTTAGAGTGCATATTGCGAGTGTTGCAAAGACTACATGTCATAGTGCTGCCAGGATAAGAAGTACGCAAACATGCAGGAATAAGGAAGTGTTGTGCCAATGTATAAAGCACTGGTCAGACCACACTTGGACTATTGTGCTCAAATTTGGTTACCTGGTTTTCAGTGTGATGTGGAAACATTGGATACATTCCAATATCAGGACTGTGGAATGCTGGCTATGGAGAAAGGTTGAAGGTTGAAAAGGTTGAAGAAATATGGATTGCAGAGTTTGGTAGATAGGAGAAAAAGAGATAATAGGAGAGACGTTTAAGTTAGTGAGAGGATTTTATTGGATTAATCCAGAGGGGATTATAAAAAGGGTAGCAGGCGAGAGGGGAATCAGAGGCCCTCCCTGGAAGTTACTTAAGAGTGTTGTGAAGAGGGGTGTGAGGAGTAGATTTTTTTACATAGATCACTGCCAGTGAATGTAATGCATTACCAGAATTTGTTGTTAATGCAAGAAGTGTATCATAAATATGTTGTAAATTGAATGAACCTCATATGATGAGTCTACTGAATGCATGGAGGCTATAATAATAATAATAAGTTTGGTTCATGGACACAAAAACGAAATTTCATTGTTCTTGTTTATGCCATCCTCATCCACAAAAGAAATGAAAACCTATAGTACATATATATATATGTGGTTTTATGCCATGTAAAACAAGGCATAAAACCAGCAGGTTCCTTCCAAGAAAATCAAAATCACTTATGAGAGTTAATTCAACTTATTAGTGAGGGGCAATACCAAAAAGACATCAACAACATATTTATTTAGACTCTTGGTGTCCAACTCAATTAGCCACACATGATGTAAAGGAAGGATTCATGATGAACTGGTACTTCTAGTGTTGCATATGTAAATATATATTAAAAAATATTTTGCATTAAAAAAATTCTTTAATAAAAATAATACACTTATGATATATTTGTAGGTCTACCAATGTCACCAATCGAGTGGTGTCATTTTGAATGTTCAACCAAGAAAACTTCCACTCTCTGCTTTCCACATTTGCACATTGTTCCTACTCTATTGTTATAAAATATTATGTTGCAAAAAAACCTTTAATTATTATTTAAATCTCTTGATTTCAAAGTCAAAATCACCAATTATCACATTAATGACAATAAATATTAAATATAAGTATGATTTTCTTTATTAAAAAAAAGTGTAACAATATTACAAATTAAAATATATATATGAATGGAATACTGTCCTACTACAGCCAAACAGGCAGTATCAGAATATCTGAATACAAGGACTACATCAAGTTCCACCAATACAGCCACTCAGGACTTGCTGACCATGCTTTGGACACCCACAACAGGATATGCGGAAAGGCCACCTTATTATACTGCAGCAAATACAAATATGAAAGGCTATTCCTCAAAACTGTCTCAGTCCTGAAAAACTTTCCAAATCTCAACAAATTTCAGTGCCTGAGACCGTCCCAAATTTGGGAAGCATTCATCCTAAGATCTTCAGCCCAGGCCAAGACTACCTAATTTAGCCCCACTCTCTAGGTCTGACTTTGGTTGCCTTTCTTCAGCCTCATCTGCCCAGTATTAGTGCCTACACGCACATATCATTGCTTTTTTGTGATCCCTGATGATGGCAATGTAATGTTGCTAAAATATAGGAAAGTATTAATTAAAGTCTTTTATAATTAATATTTTAGTATACATCATTGTTTCCCGAAAAATAATAGTCACGAGTAACCAATGTATAAGTCTATCTACCAAAATAGATATATGTAGTTTTTATAATATGCATACAATTTAATTTACAATATAATTTAATTTTTATTGCAACAATTACAATCTTGATATTCACTCATATAAAAATCACACCTCTCTTTCAAAAACGAAATAATCTGATATTTGATTACACATAGCAAATGCATGTCATGACAGAAACTATTGTGGTGAATATAAAAAAAAAAAAAAACTGATTTAGACATATAGATACAGAATAACAAATATATTCTAGGTGTTAGATCTTGAATGAGAACCTTTTCATCAAAAGGATCATTCATTCAAGATTTAACAAGAATACAATACTGACCAAGAAATGTAATTTTTGTCATATAGTACTATCATATCCTGTACACCCCTTGAGGGTACATGGCAGGAATTTGATGATGATGATGAAATACTTGTACTATTAGTGAAGAAAACAAATTGTAAAAAGAGAACATATTTGAATTACCTTAAAGGAAGTAATAAGGAGGAGAAATTTGTCTCTAAATAGAAATTTTGTTTAAAAGCATTAGTGATTAAAATATACGCTATGCAAAATGTCAAAATGCTAACAAAGGTCACATGCGAGTTACCTACAATAGCGTAACGCCCGAGGCGAAAGCATTCGCAGAAAGCGAATCGAACTCGTGTTCCATGAAAAGAGCGTTCTTCAAGGAGAAGTGTTGAGACGTAACAATGTAAGGGTGAATAGGAAGGCGGCATGAGAAAGTTCTGTAACCAAAAGAGGGCACAACGAGAGAGAGAAAATAAATGTGGGTTCACGCGGGTTTGAACGCCCAGTTTTTTTCTGTTCCCGTTAGGAGCTATGACGCTGATGAGTGGAAGGAAGCTTTACGATGACCAACGGCAGGCCTTTCCCCGTTGCTGACTGACGAGTATCAGACGAGCTGCACGCGAGATGACAGCGTCCACCAATTCAGGCCATCGGTAAAGGTTTTTACCGGGACGAGACAGCGGAAGGTTCCCTCTGGCAGACGGTCAGGCTAATGACAATGACCAGCGAGACGAGCATTTGCCAAGCAGAGTGCAGGAAATGGCTATATGTGATGAGCATGTGACCTGCTGAAGCAGAAAGGTATCTAAAGACAAAGGACGGATGAAAGGGACACAGTAACCTCAAGTGGCAGTTGTAATGTACAGAAATTTCTTATTCAATTAACAATTAGCTTTAGAGGAAAAGCGTGAATGAGAATTAAGTTGGAAAGGAAGATGGACAATTATTTAGAGAACTTTTGAGTGATTAATGTGCTGAGTGATTTGTTAGTTCCATTGGACTGGTAGTCTGAAGATTAAAGATTTTGTGTGAGACCTAATTAATGTGGAGGGGGCCTATGTGGGCAATTGAAGTTAGGAATTATGAATTTGTATTTTATGCTAAGTGTGTATTTATTTATTTAACCTAAGGATATGAGTTGTATGTTCATTAATTAGAGTGTTCTTTCATTGTTTGTCAATCGATTTAATAATGATAATGTGATATGCTTTTGATATGTTTAAACCTATTTGTAAACTCATTAGATTCTTAATAAACATGTTTTGCTATGTAAGCCTGAGCATGAGACTAATTTTACCACTCATAAAAGTTTGAACCTATGCATAAGGGGAAGATAAGGGAATTTTAGAGTAATAAGGCCATGACTGCAAGCTAAGATTTCTACAGATGCTTTAAACCTTTAACAAGATTAGGTAGCTCTAGAACTCTGGAAGGTTTCTCTAAGGCAAGAATTCTTCTGTGCTAGAACTCTGACTGGCGCAGCTTAAACAAACAAATTTTGTCAGAGTTCGAAAAGGAAACGATCCCAGAGATAGATTAGAGATCTCACTCTTAGTTGGCATAAAAGGGAATAATAGAAGTATAGTTTATAAGAAAAATCAACAACATAACACTAGGACTTGAGTTTGTGGAATGTCATTTGGATTGAGTGAGAATGGTTAGCAACAATGAGTTAAATTCTTTTAATGCAAGGGTTTGATGGACATATTTAGGGTAGTACTTTTGCTGTGTAAATAGACTTCATGGAGATCATTATGTTACAATAATACTAAATATTTATTTATATATCAATCCAATTAACTGTATTTTTTTTTTTACATTAAATTTGCCATCATGTAAATAATAAAGGTAGAATGAAAAAGTAATGTTGGTTTTTGAAATAGAAGCAGAAATACTTTATCAGTTCCTGATATGTATCCTCATGGGGATATAGAGGAAGACTTACTGTATATAATTTCTATTTTATATATATTAAAGGAAATTTCAGATGCCAAAGCTCAATCTTCTACATACACAGGAGACTGAGAACTGGACACCTTTATCCTGGATATATTTTTATCAGCACTAAACCCAGAGTTCGAAAGCATTTTGGAAAAATTAATACATGGTCATGATTCTATATCCCCATGAGGATACATATTAGGAACTGATAAAGTATTTCTGCTTTTATTCAAAAACCAACATTACTTTTCATTCTACCTTTGTATTTATATGACAGCAAATTTATTGTAAAAAAAAAAATACAGTTCATTGGATTGGTATATAAATAAATATTTATTATTACTGTAACATAATGATCTCCATGAAGTCTATTGACACAGCAAAAGTACTTTCGAATCAGTCTTTAAGTATCTAATGTTAAAGTGATGTCCATATCATCATCATAATTGCCCATGGGTGGTCTAATGCCTATTGGTGTCTGATGCTTGTTTCACCATTATTTGTCATTTCTCTGGTCCATTGCCAGGTGATTCAAATACTGCAAACTATTTCCACACCACTCTTGCCTTGGCCATCCTGTTCTTGTTTGTACTGATCACTGTAGCAAGCATCAATATTTTGATCTTTCTTTCTACTGTTATCCATTCTGCAGATATCTAAAAGATGTCATATAGGTAACCAAAAATAAAAGTAAAAGGGAGCTAAGTTCAGACTGCAAGCTGTCTGAACTTAGACATCAAACTGTCCATGAAATTTCATGGACAGTTTGATGAGGAATATGCAGCCTAGCATTATTATAAAGTAAAATCATGATGATTTCAGATTAGCTCTTTTCTTGGTAGGGATTTTTTTTTTTTTTTTTTTTACTTCAAAATCTCACAATACTTATCGTCGTTGAGAGTATAACCTACATTTAAAAACTGTCAAAATACAAAAATAATAGGAACAGGTTCAATTCATAGATCTTTTTTAATCACACATGTATATTATGTACATGTGTGATGTGCCTAATGTTATACAATACACACAATACACCTAATGATATATAATATATATATATAATGTATATTGTTGTGTAAAACTTAAAGGTGAATGCTGGCATAACAGAGGTTTAAGAATAGAGTTAACGAGGTGATTGTATTGGCTAGCACAAATGATTTGAAAGGTGAGAAATATGCAATGAGAGAAGATATGAAAAAGCTGTTAATGGAAGCAAAAATGATGAGCAAGAAAGTAAAGATTGTGTCTTCTGCCTCAGTATGACAGGACAGAACTGCCACAATTGCCAACAAGTCAATGAGAAGATTGTGCAGGATGAATAGTGTGCAGTTTACTTATGTATAGAGTGAGTTTGATGAACAAAAGGACTTGTATATGCCTGATAGACATTTGAATGGTTTTGGAGTTAGATGTTTAAGAAAGTCTTGGTCTTGTTTAGTGAGAGTGTGGTAGTGCAAAACCAGGGAAACTAGAGATATTAAAGAGGATGAAATCTAGCATGTGTCTGGCCACCTCTGTGATAAATGAGTATGGGTACAGTAATAGTTATGGAATGCCGAACAAGATTTCACAGGTCTCCAATTTAAATGGGCTCGTAATGACATTACAAGGGTAACTATAGGCACAAAGGGACAATGAAATGCATGTACACAAATACAAGAAGTATGAGGAATAAAGGTGAGGAATTTTTGGCATTGGTAAATTCAACTTGCCAAAAACTATAGGCATCACTGAGACCTAGTTGACTAAAAATGATATAGTTACAGGGATAGAATGTAAAGGGTATTGTATTTTCAGGGAGGATAGAAGGAACAGGACAGGGGGTGAGGCATTGCTGATGATAGCTGCAGAATTACAACTAACAAAATTAGAAGTTAAAGAGGATATTAGATCTGAGAGAGATGGTTCATTTGAGGGTGTCTGGTGTGAGATAAAGGCAAATAGGAGAAAATATATTGTCGATCACTGCTATAGACTGGGGGGGGTCACAGGAAGATGTAAATGATATTTATCGGCAAATCAACACGAGTGTAGGTCAAACAATTATTATTGGAGACTAACTGTGGGAGCATTGACTGCAGGAAGGGAAGTGGGGGCATGTCAAGATAGAAGTGGATTTATACAGCTAAGGGATAATTACTGAAATCTCTCTATAATATGAAACAACATTATAGAGAGGAGAAAGGGTTTGAAATTGTTGTATCTGATAATAGCATCAGAAGATGTATCCATAACCAAGGTGACACTCTGCCTCCAGTTGGAGAGAGTGACCATGCAGTGTTATTCAGGGAAGTTAACAAACGCGTGGAGTTCTCTGTCAAGAAGTGGTTTATGTTCAGTTATAAGGCTGGTAATTATGAGACTCTGGAGTCATCTTGGAATAGTGCCATAGCTTGAGAAGCTACAAAAAGAATGTCAGCAGTGCATGGCAAATGGTCAGAAATTGCTTGAGGCTAACAGTATCAGACTGCATACCCAAGGTCAGGAGGATAAACCAAGTTAGAATTAAGTGGATGAGTAGGGATATAAAGCAAGAGCTGCAAAAAAAAAAAAGAAAACACTGTGGAAGAATATAAAGAAAAAATGATGAGAGGATGAGTATGATAATAAGGAAGGCCAAATCAGATTATGAGAGAAACATGTCAAAGTAAATCCAAAAGAGTTTTTCGTTATGTAGCAAGTAAGATGAAAAATGACTATGGTAGAATGATTTTAAACAATGCTCATGGTAGGAAGGTGACTGAACAAAAAAAGAAATAGTTGAGTTGCTGAGTGATCATTTTGCAAAGATGTATCATCCAGGTGGTGATTTTACAGTTGCTGATGATACAGATGTTACAGAGATGCACGTCAACATTGAGGAAGATGAATAGGAGGTGTTCAGCATATTAAAAAATATGAATGTGAACACAGCAATGGGGCTGGTTAGCATATCAGCCTATGTTCTACATGATGTAAGAGATGTGCAAGAGAAATGGCATTGCCTGACAAAGTTGTTCAATCTGAGTCTCAGCTCTGGCAGGGTTCCAAGGGAGTGGAAAGAGGGTATGATAATACCATTGGATAAAGGTGGCTCCAAGACAGAGATAACAATTACAGACCAATTAACAAATCAGGAATGGTTGTTAAAGTATCGGAAAAGTTGAAGAAAGTTAAAAACAAAACAGTGGGTGGATAGGGATGCGATACGCTATAGTGGGCAACATGGCTTTGTAAAAGGTAGGTCCTGTCTTAGTAACTTATTCACATTTTATAATAAAGTGACAGCAGAATTGGACTAAGGTAATGGCTACATCATGATACTGCTCAACTTTGCAAAGGCATTTGACAGAATACTACATGGAAAACTATAAAAAAAAAAACTGGAGAGGATGGGAATGGATATGATGCTAGTAGCATGGCTGTCGGACGGACACCAGAGAGTTGTACATGGTGGAGTGGAGTCTAGGAGAATGGTGGTGACTAGTGGAGTACATCAGGGTTCGGTACTAGGGCCACTACTCTTTAATTTGTATATCAATGACATATGGAAAGATTTAAGAGGGGATATTCAGTTGTTTGCTGATGATGCAAAGATGGGGAGAGCATCAGTTAATAAAGGTGATGTAGATATCCTGCAGGATGATTTAAATAAATTGGCATTGTGGGCATAGGATGATGATTGTCAATTTAACGTTGCAAAATGTAATCACTTTATGTTATGCTGGCAACAAGTTAAGACAGATAGCCTGATTATTAAAATCCTTCAACATCAGAGCAGTCTTCAGGCCTGTTAACACCTGACAAAGCTTTCTACATTCCTCTAAAGGCAGCATTCTGTTTTATAACCACCCAGAGGTATACAAGATCCCTTGTTTTTGCTGAAAAGTGTACATGGGCCAAAGTGGGAAAAGTTTTGAAATCTGCAAAAAAAAAAAAAAAAAAAAAAAAAGCAGTTGAAACCAATGTTGAAATTGAGGGAGAAAACAAAAGAGTTGTCTAGTTGCACACCACACAGATGGCCAAGCTTCACTGTAAACTGGCCATCTGCCACCATGCCTTACTTAGAGGAAAACACATTCTCAATATACATGACTGACTGTTCATTATCTTTCAATTTGTAAAATAATGATGTTAGAAGTACTTTAAATCTTTTTGTATGCACCTTGTAACTTTTCCTGAAAATGAAGAGATGTTTCCTTTTATTGACTGATGAAAACCATTGATAAATATTTAAAATTGTTCGTCATCTTCAGGAACTGAAGAAGTTTTGCATTAACTTGAAACAGTGGCCAGTTAATTGTGAATTAATTTTGCAGTTAATATCAGACTAACTAATACAATATAAGCATTATAATAAAAGAAGTAGTAATTATAAATTTACATTCTTTTATGCTCAAACTGCTGAGGGAAGTAGTAGTAGCTCTTTTTAAGCAGATATCTCATGATGTCTGCTTTTGTTGCTGTAGAATACTCTCTTTCCCCACCTTATGTCTTTTCTTTACTCAAGTTACTTTTATTTGTCTTTATGATTTGATTTTTTTTTTCTTTGAATTTTGGGTAATTCAAATTTTGAGTAATTTTAAAGAAATAACTACTGCTTGTAATTTTAGTCATTGAATATTGCATAATAATTATCTGGGTTTGGAGGGAGGGAGGCTAACAAAATGAAATATGCAGTTCGATATTGTTATAGATTACGAACTGTATATATAGCTTAGCTTAATGAACACAAAATGAGTAATCATTATGAATGATTTAACTAAGATAACATAGAAATGAAGAAGTGTGTGAGGGTGAGGGATTTGATAGATCTTCTTCTACCCGATGTAGAGGTATTACAAAGAATATGCTGATTCTTTTTATCTCTATCATCTTTCCATCCTACTCTTCTATCTTTCAGTGTGTTTTGCATGTTCCTCCTCCATATCTGTTTAGATTTTTCTTTGAGTCTTTTCTCTTGCAGGTTTTCTTTGGATATCTCTCATTTTTCATTTTATGAGCATGGTAAAACCATCTGAGTTGAGTTCCCTGGATAATTGTTTTTAGTGATTCTACTCCTAAACTTTTTTTATGGCATATCTTATCTCTTGTGATTTTGTCTTCTATCTCTCTGAGAGATCTCATTTTTATGGTTTGCAGTTAGCTGAAATTTAAAAGACAGAACAAGATTGTTAATTTTTAATGACACGAGACATACACTAAGTACAGTATAGTACACAGAGACGTGATGGGGGGGGGGGGGGTTTACTGCTTATAACTAATTTAGACACTCTCAAATTTTAGTTAAAGAAAGACAGTCATTTATGGATCAGATTTGGGTGATGTTTTAGCACTCTGGCACTCTCTTTGAACAAACACTCAAATCTACAGCAGCACCAGCAGAGTAAATGAGCATTAGGCCAGGAGATTCTGTGACCAGTGTCAATATGCTAAACCAGACTTCTTAGACTTACAGTATTATTACAGACGATACAGGATTGGTGTTCTGTATGAAAATAGGATGTTCTATTTGTTCACAATAAAAGAGATGGCAATTACAAGGAAACTTGGTAGATGTTTGGATAGTGATAGAAGAGGCTGTTTATTCTTAGTGGAAGGTAACCAAAATAAGAGTTTGTTGATAGGAAAAAAATGTGGGTACTAGGTTATATTTCTTAAGAATCTTAAAAATTGGTTCAGTGATTCAAGCAACATAGGAACTCTCTGTACAGGTTCAGAGTTTTGAGGAGTAGACACATATGAGTCAAAAATGTACTGAATCTTCCATGGGGAGAAGCCATTCTGAACTCTAGACCAAACTGTTTTGACTAATATTAATGGCCCTGAAAACTATAGGTTATCATGGCCACAACTGCATATACACAGACCGGCTTATAATTCAAAGCCCTAGTCTTATCACCTCCCTTATAAATTGGAACAATTTTACCCTCTTAAAATTATAATTTTAAAAAATATTATAAAAAAATAATATTATAAAATATTACATTTTATAATATTTTCTAAAAACAGTCATTTCATTTATTTTATAAATGAAAATGAAGTAAAGCATGGACAATAACAGAAGGAAATAAGAAAAGAATCACATAGCAGAAATGAAATATATGAGACTAGCAGGTTACATTATACAATACAGATAAAAAAGCAAAATGAAGACATTGAAGGAATTAAATCAGATATCAGGAATATGATAAATTACAGACCAAAGGGTTGACGAAACAGAGGCAGACTGGCGAAATGCTTGGCTCAGATTCATGAAAGGAAGAAATTGAAGCCACTGACTTCTCACTACTTTTCAGCTTACTCTAATAATAGTGCAAAATCTTTCTCTTAACATATTACAATTATACCTCAAAATAAGTACTGAACCAGCAACATACTTTAGAAAGACCTAAATTGCACAGGCCTCAAGAGCATCTGGATCCTTCATTTGCAATGATTACACTTTCCATCATTTTGGGCATCTTCTCTATTTGTGATGAGTTGGATATTTCAGATCGCTCTTCCGTCACAGTGATAATTTCTGCAAGTACCACTGCTGGATGCACTCGTATGGCCTGCACTTGTGTGTGGCTTTGTGGCCACACAGACTGCATAGCTCTTTATGTAGTCACCTACTACTAACCTGTACCCAATGTACATTCTCCAAACTGTGACTGATTATTTAAACAGGAAACTGTTGAGATTTTTATCCCAGCCTTTCAAGCATTCACTGATTTCTTGGTGTTAGTTTCCTGGTCTTCCTGTGATAACATTGCCTGCAGAATGATATAATTTAGATGATGCTCTCTTTTCCCAATATCATGAACAGACAGGACACTGACAGTTTTCTATGATAATACATTATTTCAAAGTGCATAAGTCTCTTCTTCACAAGCCACAGATGAATAGCCATTATAACGGTATATCCATTTTCATTATATAACAGCATGGGCACAACGTGACAGCAGAATATATTATTATTATCACTACTACTATTATATGGGTATCTCCATTGAGTCAGAAGACTCATACCTATAGTGTCTCTCCTTAAACACACTCACCTTCAGTGTACTTACAACCACCTCTGGCAATCCATTTCATTCATTCACCACTCTCTAAGCAAAACATCTAGCCCACACATCTTTACTAACCACATTCTTACACAATTCGAAGGGGTGACCACTAGCTCTCTCTATCTCCAATGCATCATGTACTAAAAATGTCTTTTCTGCCAATCTTATAGAACTCCTTTAGTAACTTATAGGTTTTTATCATGTTCTCTATTATCTGCATATCAACTAAATTTTGTAACTCACAAACCTTCAATCCATCCTCATAAGTAGCATTCCACAGACATATTAGCTTAGTCACTTGTCTCTAGCTCCTCTCCACCACAACTTGCTTCCCAAGAAATTCAGGTGACCAAATCTGTGCACAGTAAAGATGTGACAAAATCATAGCCTTATAAAAAGGAAAAATAACCTGCCTATCTTTACTTGTTAGTGTGTTTTTCAATATCTTAGTAATTCATTGAGCTAATTGACTAACTTGCAATATGCCCTCTACCTTCAACTCTCTGTCTACCATTATTCCCAAATCTCTAGCTTCTTCAATTTCCTGTAATCCAGTATCATCAATGTGATAAACAGTAGGTAATCCTTTCAACCCAAAATGCATAACCTTACCTTTTGCAAGATTAAATTAACAATCATTACATTTGCCCACAATGCCAATTTATTTAAATCAACCTGCATGATATCTACATCACCGCAATCAACTGTTGGCCTCTTGAATTTCGCATCATCAGCAAAGAAGTGAATATCTCCCCAGCTTAAATCATTTCTCTATATCATTAATATACAATTAAAGAGTAGTGGCCTAGTATAGGGCCTTGAGAAACTTCACAATCCACCTCTATTCTTCTAGATTCATTCCACCATGTGCTACTCTTGGTGTCTGTCTATCTATCAGTCATCCCCCATCCATGATACCTTCATATCCATTGTGATCTGTTCCAACTTCTGTAATAGTTTTCCATGCAGTACTATGTCAAATGGCTTTGCAAAGTCTAGAAGTATTATGGTATAGCCATTTTCCTTATCTCATTCTGCTGTTACTCTATTATAAAATATGAGCGAATTACTAATGCAGGACCTACCTTTTACAAAACCATGCTGCACACTCTAGAGCAGGGGTCTTCAATGCACGGCCGTGGACCACGTGTGGCCCGTGGAGCTCTTTGCCGTGATCCGCCGGCCATTTTGAAAAAATAACTACTTAACATTAAAACGCAATTAAATAAAAAATAATTTCAATGAAGCACATGGGCCACTAAGCTATACTGCGGTATTTAGAATTGTAAGATGCTTTCCAAATTCACAAGGAATGCTGTGCATTTCTTTACATAAAGTCGTGAACAGTGTGATATCTGTCTATAAGCACACGCAGGTTCGTCATGTCAGCCATAACCTATTGTGGTTTTATATTGGCAGACTTTTTTCATCAGTGAGACATATTCAGTGGATAATAACTGTTACACGGCCATTTTGGATCATTTTTTGGGCTCACCTTCCATCATTATGGTGTCTATGAGTAAAAAGCATATCAAGCGATTCTTGTCGGGGTTTTTAATGAAAAGTGAACCAATTTGTACTTTTTCGTGCTGATCGATGATATGCCAGTCTATTTAATTTGTCGTGAGTCAGTGTCAAAAGAATGCAATATAAAATGACACTATGAGACAAAGCATGAGTCCAATTTCAATCACTTCAAGGGCAGCTTCGTGTGGACAAAATCTACCATCTTCAAATTGATTTAAAATGCCAGCAGGGTATGTTTAAAAGGCAGAGGGAAGAGAGCAAAGCGTGCATCAAAATAAGTAATGTAATAGCTGAAAAAATTGCTAAAAAATCAAAAGCCTTCTTGGACGGCAAGTTTGTGAAAGATTGTCTCATCGCTGCTGGGAATATTCTGTGCCCAAATAATAAGGAAATGTTTAAAAAACCAAGTTTGCCTGGGGTAATAACTGTAGCACGACGTATCGAAGAACTTGCCATTGATATTGAAGGAACTTTAAAAAAACGGTCGTCCGAATTTATGTCATATTCACTTGCTTTAGATGAGAGCACATATGTGAAGGATACAGCACAACTAGCTATCTTTGTTCGTGGCACTGATCAACAATTGACAATGTGACAGAAGAACTGCTAGCGCTCATACCTATGTAGAGAACAACGAAAGGCACTGATATTCTTGAAGCCACCAAGAAAATGCTCCAGCGTTTCAACCTCAGCTTAACCAACCTCGAGGGTGTGGTAACTGATGGTGCCCCTGCTATGGTGGGAAAGAACAAATGGTTTGTTGCACTGCTACAGAAAGAACTGGAACTAAAAGGAAAAGATTTCATCCATTACCACTGTTTAATCCACCAAGAGAATTTGTGAGCGAAAACTATTGGATTTGAGAATGTCATGAAAGTTATTGTGACCATTATTAGGGCATGATTCAGTAATCATACCCTAATAATGGTCAACATTATTAGGGCATGATTACTGAATCATAGTCAATTCCAAGAGTTTTTGACCCAACAGTACAAAGTGGATCACAGCAATGTGGTTCATTACAGTGATGTGCATTGGTTGAGCAGAGGGAAGATTCTTAAAAGAGTCTTTGACTTAAGGAGCGAAATACAGCAAATTTGTTCTTTCCCACCAAAGGTAATCCGATGGTGGAATTTAATGATCCGAAGTGGATGACAGACTTCGTCTTTGTGACTGACATCTCGCTGCAATACGAATGACCTAAATAGCGGATACAATCCAAAGATCAACTGGTACATCACATCAATGCTTTTGAGGCCAAGCTCAAACTTTGGGAGGCACAACACGCAAAAAAAGACTTAACTCATTTTCAGCTTCTCGCTAAGTCCAACTGTTCATCTCTTGATGAATACCCTAAAAAATTAGCTGTGTTGCGAAGTGAGTTCAAAGAGAGATTTAGTGATTTTCGTAACCAACATTCTTCTTTAGATTTATTTTCAATGTCATTCAGTGTCAATGCTGCCGATATGCCAGGCTCAGTACAAATGGAGCTGCTTGAACTCCAAAACAACTCTTCTTTGAGAGAAAAATTACTCAATGTGCCCTTGCTTACATTTTACAGACACTACATTTCTGAGGACAGCAATCTCTAGTCTTTGGTCAAGTGTTTTACTTCTGGCGCAGCTCTCAGATCTATAAGTTAAAACTGTTTTGAACACTGTCTTGTGTAAACTAATTTAGTGTTCCAACTAATTTCTCTCTAATTCCATATGAATTTATTTAATTGACTTCCTAACCTACCATACAAGCTTTGTTGACTCTGTTGTCTATTTCCATATTTAATTTACCATCTTCACTAAAAATCATGCCTAATTAGCTGAAATGTTTTATGTTCCATAGGTTCTCCGTTCACAACACAGTTGACAATTTCAATGATTCTGCCTATATTCATTGTCTTTGTCTTTTTATTGCTGAACTTCATACCATATCTATTACAACAGTTATTCAATTTAGTCAGGGAATCTTGCAGACTCGTAGCAGATTTATTTAGAAATATAACGTCCTCATAAAGCAAAAAGCTGACATTAACATCTCCAATTTTGATATCGTGTTTAATACAACTTTCCTTCATAATGCGATCCATATAGATAATGAATAACAGAGTGGATAATGTACATCCTTGTCTCACAACAAATTTAACATTAAACCATCTTCCTGTACTTCCTTCAATTGCAATTGCTGACTTACAACTCTGGGGTGCTTAAGGGTCAAAGCTTTATAACAGAGAGGAGACATCCATGTAGCCTTTAAAGAAATGCGGAGAACTCAGCAGGGCTTCTGACCTAATGTCCAATCCTCACCTTCTCGTGGTGCACCCTATTAGGTATCTACCTGGATACTGAACGAACGAGAATGGACTAGCAATTTGGGATTTAGCAGACCAAATTGTATTCTTATTGGCTTAAATTAATATACAAAATGATGGTACAACATGACAAAATTTCATGCCAGCTGGGGCGTTGCCTGGGTCCCCCCTTGTTTTCGCCAGGGAACCAGGGGGAAAAGTCAGCTACTGGAACAAATCTGAAAGCACACTCCAACTCAACATCACCAGAGTTAAAGATCGGTACTATCAACATAACAAGCCTGAATGCAAAGAAATGGAAGTAGCTGAAGAATTAGATAAGTACCAGATCGACATAATAGGGGTGACTGAAACAAAAAAGACAAAAACTGGTGAGATCTTTCTGAGCAAAAAAATACAAAATGTTATATTCAGGAAATGACAATCAAGGAAAAGATGAAGTAGCCATAGTATTCAACACAAAATATAAGGCTAATCTTCTTGAATGGCAAGCAGTCTCAAGTAGAGTGATGTGGGCAATTATCAGAATGGGGAATTGGACAATGAGACTTATTTGTGCCTATGGTCCCACAGAAGGTTCTACTAAGGTAGAAGTGGAGAAATTTTTTGATGCTTTAGAAAAAGCAACTGACATAATGAAAAAGGAAAAGTTGGTCCTTGTTGGGGATCTAAATAAGCAGAGTAGGAAATGACTGTCAGCCAAAAAAAAATATCATCATCATCAAATTCCTGACATGTACCCTCAAGGGGTGTACAGGATATGATAGTACTACATGAAAAATTTACATAATTACTAACTTCTTATCTACAATTTTCCTCCAAATCAGTCTATTACTTGTCAAAACTCCAATATTATCATTATCAGATCTTATATTTCTATCGTCTAAGGCAATTTGTACCGTATCAATCCACCTATATCTTGGTCTTCCTCTGGGTCATTTTCCAGCCAACCTGGCAGAGAACGCTTGTTTTGCTAATCTTTCCTCGCCCATTCTGTTTAAGTGACCGTACCACCTGAGATTAGGTCTGCTAATGCATTCCTGGATGCTGACAATGTCAAGTTCTTTCCTAATATCCTCGTTTTTAATATGATATTGCCATTGATGCCATCTGTTCACACCTCAAATCTTTCTCAGGAGTCTCATATCTGCGGTCTCTAGTCTTTGGTTAAGTGTTTTACTTCTGACCAAGCTCTCAGATCCATAAGTTAAAAATGGTTTAAACACTGTATTGTATACAGCTAATTTAGTGTTCTGACTAATTTCTCTCTTATTCCATATGAATTTATTCAATTGACTGCCTACCATACCAGCTTTGTTGATTGTGTTGGCTATTTCCATATTTAATTTACTGTCTTCACTAAAAATCGTGCCTAAGTAGCTGAAATGTTTTACTTGTTCCACAGGTTCCCCGTTCACAACACAGTTGATATTTTCAACAATTCTACCTATTTTCATTGTCTTTGTCTTTTTAATGCTGACCTTCATACCATATCTATTACAACAGTTATTCATTTTAGTCAGGGAATCTTGCAAACTTGTAGCGGATTTATTTAGAAGTATAATATTGTCCGCATAAACCAAAGAGCTGATATTAACATCTCCAATTCTGATAATGTTTAATACCACTTTCCTTCATAATGTGATCAATATAGATAATGAATAACAGAGGGGATAATGTACATCCTTGTCTCACACCAGATTTAACAGTAAACCATCTTCCTGTACTTCTTTCAATTCTAACTGCTGACTTACAACTCAAATAAAGACTAAGTATTGCTTGATATAATGCCCCATTGACACCATATAACTGTGGCGTATTGAATAGCCTCTCTCTTGGCACCTTGTCATATGCCTTTTCCAGATCGACAAAACTTAAATACAGATCTTTGTTATATTCCCATGCTTTCTCGACCATCTGTCGTAAAGTGAAGATCTGATCCTGACAGCCTCTATTTGGCCCGAATCCAGCTTGTTCTTCACCAAGCTTTTCTTCCACAATTCTTCTCAACCGTTTCTCAAGTATACTTGCATAGATCTTGCCAGGAACATTCAGTGGGGAAATAACTCTACAATGCTCACATTCAGTTTTATTTCCCATTAGAGCTCTACTCCAATCATCAGGAATTCGTCCCTCTGTCCAGGCTTTCTGAACTATGCAGTGCAGCCACTGTAAGACTTTTATACCACCATACTTCAGCATTTTTGGTCGAATATCATCTACTCCTGCAGTCATTCCACATTTCAAGCCTTTGATGGGTTTTTCTACTTCAAGTATGGATATGTATTCTTATAGGTATACCACTGTGCTATCACTGTTTATTTCATTTAGCAATTTTTTGAAGTAATTACTCCATACTTCAAGGATATCCTTTTCTCCTGTTTTCATGTCACCTTTATCATATCTAAGCCCTTTTACAGTACTCTTTCTTCCATTTCTAAGCTTCTTCAACAACCTCCAGAATATCTTACCACCTTCTTGATATTTATTTTCAACGTTTTTGCCAAAGTCCTCCCATGACTTTTGTTGAGCTAGTTTTACACAGTGTTTCGCTTTCTTACATTTGTCTCTGTATTCTCTAAGAGCAAAAGCTGACTTATTTGCCAGGAACTTTTGATATGCTTTCTTCTTTTCCTTCACTGCCTCTTTAACTTCCTGTGTCCACCATGGAGTTCTGATTTTTCTATCCTTGCAGACAACCTCACCACACGTCTCTCTGGCTGAATCATTCAAGGTTATCTTCAAGGCTTGGAACTGAATCAATCAAGGTTTTATTCAAGGCTTGCAACTGAATCTCCAAGGTTTGGTTCCTGTTCTCAAACTCTTTCATTTTTTCTTCAATAATCTTTGTTTATTTTAGTCTACAGTTCACATCTGAGAGCTGCTCAACTTTTATTCGCTTTAAAACTTTCTTACATGTTATTCTTTTCAATATGTAATTCAATTTTATCCTGCTCAAGACTAAATAGTGATTGCTTCCAATTTCAAATCCTCTGTACACTCTGGTATCCTGCACCAGGGTGAAAACATCACTATCAACAATAACATAGTCAATGAGACTTTTCTTATTCCTTGCTTCTTCACTCCATGTGAATTTGTGCACATTTTTATGTTGGAACATGGTGTTAGTAATAACCAGTCCATGTCCTGAGCAGAAATCCAACAGGTATTTGCCATTATTATTAGCTTTGCTCTTTTCTCCAAATTTTCTTATATTCATACAATGATTGTATGACATATTTTTGTATGTCATACAATCATTTCCTACTCTGCTATTTAGATCCCCAACAAGGACCAACTTTACCTTTTTCATTATGTCAGTTGCTTTTTCTAAAGCATCAAAATATTCCTCCACTTCTACCTTAGTAGAACCTTCTGTGGGACCATAGGCACAAATAAGTCTCATTGTCCAATTTCCCATTCTGATATTTGCCCACATCACTCTACTTGAGACTGCCTGCCATTCAAGAAGATTAGCCTCATATTTTGTGTTGAATACTATGGCTACTCCTTCTTTTCCTTGATTGTCATTTCCTGAATATAACATTTTGTATTTTTTGCTCAGAAAGATCTCACCAATTTTTGTCTTTTTTGTTTCAGTCACCCCTATTATATCGATCTGGTTCTTATCTAATTCTTCAGCTAGCTCAATTTCTTTGCATTCAGGCTTGTTATGTTGATAGTACCAATCTTTAACTCTAGTGATGTTGAGTTGGGATGTGCTTTCAGATTTGTTCCAGTGGGTGACTTTTCGCTGTTCGCCCTGGTTCCCTGGTGAAAACAACGGGGACCTTGTTTAACTGGGCGATGCCCCAGCCGACATGAAATTTTGTCATGTTGTACCATCATTTTATATATTAGTTTAAGCCTATAATAATACAATTTGGTTGGCTAAATCCCAAATTGCCAGCCCATCCTCATTCGTTCAGTATCCAGGTAGATACCCAACGGTGTGCACCACGAGAAGGTGAGGATTGAACATTAGGTAAGAAGCCCTGGTCGGTTCTCTGCATTCCTTTAAAGGCTATGTGGAGGTCTCCTCTCAGTTATACAGCTTTGACCCTTAAGCACCCCACCTCCCTAATATCTTCAATTTTAGTAAGATTCTTCTATTGATGCCATCTGTTCAACTCTCCTAATTTTCTCAAAATGCTCATATCTTTACAACCTCTATTTAGCTTAAAACACAGCTTGTTCTTCTTCAAGTTTCTCTTGCACAATATTTTTAGCATCTTCTCAAATACACTTGAATAAATCTCATTTGGAACACTTAGTAGTAAGAGAATTCCACTATAATTCTCACATTAAGTTTTATTTCCCATTTTATAGATGGGTACTATGAGGTCTCTACTCCAATCATCTAGAATTTGGCCTTCTAAATCATGCAGTATAGCCACTGTAAAACTTTTATACCTCAGTTGAGCATTTCTGGTCAAATATCTACTCCAGCTGCCTTTCCACATTTCAGGCTCTTGATAGCTTTTTCTACCTCAAGTATTGGTATGTACCAATGAATATTTTGACTACTGTTCTGCAACTGACTGCTTGTTTCATTTAACAGTTTTTCAAAGTAATTACTGTGGACATTTAGAATATCTTTATCTTTAGTTTTCATATTGCCTTTATCATCTCTGATTCCTTTTCCAATACTCTCTCCATTTTTAAGGGTTTTTTTTCAACAGCTTCTAGAACATTTTGCTGCCTTTGGTATATTATTTTCTATATTCTTACCAGTCTTTCCATGACATTGTTTTGCTACTTTTTTTGCATAGCATTACATATTTACTAGGTTAATTTACTTTACACATTTACTAATTTGAAATAACGCTGGATTTAATAGCCACTTGATTTATATAATTTAGCTTTACACGTTTATCTGTATTGTTTCAGTGCGCCTGATGATTATTTGCTGGGAAGTTTTGGTATGTTTTCTTCTTTTCCACAATTGCTTCTTTAATTCTTGTACTCACCATGGCATTCTTATTTTTCTATCCTTATAGATAACTTTACCACATGCCTCTGGCTGAATCAATCAATGTTTTCTTTAGAGTTTGTCAGTGAGACTCCAAAGTCTGTTTCATAACTTGTGCAATTTTTTTTCTTGAATAATGTTTGTATAATTGAGTCTACAGTTCACCTGTGAAAGCTATTCAACTTTAATTCATTTTAACTTTCTTATATATTGTTCTTTTCTATGTGATATTCATTTTTATCCTATTTAAAACTAAGTGATCATCATTTCCAATGTCAAATCCTCTGTATACTCTTGTATCCTCAACTAACAAAAAGATATCACTATAACAAAAACATGGTCATTGAGGCTTTTCATATTTCTTGTGTCTTCTCTCCATGTGAACTTCTGCACATCTTTTTCAGTATTTCAGAAATTCAGTAGGTATTTAGCATTATTATTAGGAATGCCCTTTTCTCCAAATTTTCCCAAAATTTTTCTATTTGTCTGGTGGGAATCGTTTCCTATGCTGCTGTTCAGATCTCCAACTAGGAATAGCTTTTCTGTTTATATCAGCTGCCTGTTCCAATGACTCAACAAATTCCTCCACTTCTTCCTTAGGAAAATGGGCTGTGGAACCATAGGCACAAAAAAGTTTCATTGTCATTTCCTCACTTTCAAGTTTGATCACATAACTGTACTTGAAATTTTCTTGCAACCAAAAAGTTTATCATCATGTTTGGTGTTGAATGCTATTGCTACTCCTTCTTTCCTTGATCATTACTGTCCAAACATAACATCCTATATTTATTTATCAGGATCTCACCTGTTTTAATCTACATTATCTCAGTAACACCAATTCCATCCAAGTAGTACTTTTTCCAGTTTTTCTGCAAGTTTGATTTCCTCTCCATTTATATTCCTTATATTGATGGTTCCTATCTTCAATTCTTCTGACACTGGGTTTGCTTCAGCAATTGATTTTTCACTCTTCATCCTAGTTCCTTGATTAAAACAGCACAAGTTTTATTTAACTGGTTGATGCCCCATCCAGCATGAAATCTCATCATGTTTATTTCTGGTTTAAGCCAACAGAGAGTGCAATTTGGTGGCTAAGAAATATGTCTCAATTGGCTAAGTCCCAATTTCCATTCTTGTTCATTCAGTACCCAGTGGATACCTACTAATGAGGCATACCACATGAAGCTGAGGACTGGACATTTGGTCAAAAGCCCCAGTCACTTCTCTGTATTCGTTAAAAATGATGCATAGGTCTCCTCCCAGTTATCTGGCTTTGATCTGGTATATCTATTTTATTTGCATCATTTTTGTTATATCTATTTTATCTGTGCCATTTGTTACAACCCTTATAACAAATGGCACAGATTTTTTTCAAATAAAAAAAACATAAGATAATAAAAGATTATCCTATGTTTTTTTTACTCTCATTCACACTCTGTATTTAACTTATTTGTTTATTGACTGCGCCACTTAAATTTTTATGAGTATGAATTTGTGATAGTCTTAAACAGAGATAAAATAAATGTTATTCCCCTTTACCTCTGACTATTACTCTTGTGTCAGTCATGGCTTAAACTTATTAACAAGCATAATTTAAATTTACCCTTCATTGTTCAGATACTTCCAGGTTTGTAGTTTTAGGATTAGTGCATTGACACCCAGCCTCACTGTGTTGTTTCACAAAATTTAATGAAGCCTGTAAAGCTTTTTAGAATGTTTAATCTAACTCTAAACACAGGTACAAAACAAGCAGTCATGCACAATTCCATGAGAATCTATCTCGATCTTAATTTTCCTAAATTCCTCACAATTCTTTCTCATATCCCATCTAAAGTCTAGTACAATTTACAAAACAATTCTACTTATAAATACTTAGGCATGACAAGAATGAGCTCAAATAATATTAATTAAGGTTCACTATACATATACATAACATTCTGCTGACTCTTATTTTAGATACTAATTTGAGGTACCATAAACATGATTACATTAAGATTACTGAATAATGAACAAGAACATATTACTTGCATTAATCAGAATCTATTATACATTCTCCTAAGTACTTGCAATGAGTTAATGTCCATAGAATTCATTCTTGCAAGACAGTTCTTATTTGTTTATTTCCTTGTCCAAGCGATAATGCTCCTTTTCTTCTTCTTGTCTATCTGTGTTTCGTCCTTCCTGCCAATTACTTGGTTGCCAATTTCCTTTTATCCTCACTCAGAGTTTCCTTCCTGGGCAACATGTATGACCTTGGCTAAGTGCAATTGCCTATTTGTCAAAATATCCTTCTTGCCGATGAACCTTTTTTCCTCACAGCCAAGCTTTCAGTGACGACATGTGCAGATCTCCTCATGTGAGACACTGCCTTCCTGAAATGAGAGCTTTTATATCTCAATTCTCACATCTAGTGTGCATGCGGGGATCTCTCGAGATTCCCATTTTGGAGTCACATTAGCCATGAGATATTCTGACATCACAACTCACCCAACACCAATTTGAATAACACAAAGTTTTATAATAAAGTTATTACATACAAAAGAATTTAGTAATTTTATAAATATTGATAATTCCTTATATATATATATATATATATTTTTTTTTTTTTTTTCCTACAGACAAAACTTGTAAAAATGAACATGATACAACAAAATTTCTGTGAGGTTTTACAGATCCTAGATGACCTCCTGCTTTTGGGATGAAAAACCTAACTTTCTGGGAGAAAAATCTCTGCAACTTCTGTATGAAATCAAAGCCCTGATAAAGGTTCTTTCAATCCCAGACAGGATTCGAATCCATGTCTTTCCAATCAAAGAGCATCATTGAAACCAACTGCGCTATGGCGGCTCTGAGTGGAAGTCACAAAAAGATTCACTATTAAGTTTTTAATTCCATAACTGCTCTTTCAGTTTATTTTAGGGATTATAAATTTCTTGGGCACAATTTCTGATTTTTGATAAACAATAACAGTTTCTTAGCTGTCCATGAAATGTTTTCTTGAAGTTTTATTGGTAATTAAATTACATGTTTTATGTGTAATTTAATTTAAAAAATCAAATCAAATCAAATTTAAAAAATCAAAAATAAATCTGCCACACGTAAAAGGTACTTACAACTTACCTCATACAAACTGTTTAAAACTTCCCTGTGCAAATGTGCAACTAACTGACTAGATGTAAGTCCACCCATATATTTGGCAGACTGAAGTGCACACACCTGAAAGAGAGAGAGAGAGAGAGAGAGAGAGAAAATAAACTTAAAATGAATTTAAATTATAGATTAGGATTAAAATTAATAAATATGCAATTATTTATAATGGAAAGTAAAGAGAAATATGTCATCAAAAGCAGAAAATAGCTGTTGTAAAGAAGTATTTAATCTAATAATAGATTAAATAAATGTCTTTCATTATTGAAATAGACACAAAAACTTATTCTGATTATAAGACCATCGGTTTAATATATGTACAAGAACGTTGACTAGTTTCAGTAGCACACTGTCTAGCTTTGTCAAGACTAAAAAGGTGAAAGAAAATAATAAATGCAAAAAAACGAAAGAATACAGTAAACTGTGAACAACAGTTAGGCAACCAAATTTGACAGCTCGCGTGGCAATGTATGCATGAAGTGAGATACTTCAGTCATTATTGTGAAAATGCGTTACATAGTTTTTGGAGTACTGTACTTCCGCTATACTTAATGAATTACAGGGGTCCTCGACCTGCGTCGTTTCGACTTTATGGCGATAATTCCATAAATAATTTAAAAAATAAATTTTGACTTGAAGCAGCGCAATGTAAAATTCAAACATCACGGGCGAACTTGTTTGTGAGTGCGGTGGAAGAATACACCGTTATGTGCCATTTGTTTGGGAGAGGTGGCATCGCTTGGGTCCCAGCATACACTCTTTGGGTATCGCATCCTTTGTTTGCATCCGTTCTCCTATTTTTGTGTTTGTGTTTTTTTGTGACTTTTTACCTTTCAATATGGCTCCCAAACATAAGGCAGACTCTTCCGATGGCAGTGTGTCTAAGAAAAGGAAAGCCATTACATTAGAAGTGAAATTAGACATTATTAAAAGGGCAAAAAAGGGAGAAACGCCAACGAACATCGACCACGCATTGAACTTAAGTCGTACCACAGTCAGGACTATTATCAAGGATAAAGTTCACATCCTTGAACACGTGAAAGGATTGGGGCCAATGAAATCAACTATGATTACAAAAGAACGTAGTAGGCTCATGATTGAAATGGAAAGGCTTCTTGTTCTTTGGCTGGGAGACCAGCATCAACTCCGTATCCCAATTAGCCTCATGTTAATTCAAGACCTCATTCAGTTAGAGAAGCAGCTGATTGAGGAGGAGGAAACGGTTCCAACCCCCTGAACCCAGGAGATTCACCAAGGGCTTGGTAGAAGGTTTTGCCCTCATTGAGGATGGGCTGGCCAAGTTTGAGGCTGAGGATCCCAACACTGCTAGGTACACAAAGGTCTTCCGAGGGGTTATGGATTGCCTGCAGTGTTACAGGAAGATATATGAGGAGAAGAGGATGGTATCATTCCAGACTAGCCTGGAACGTTTTTTCACGAAGGTAGAGAGGCCTGCAGCAGGTGCTGGTACCTCAACTGTCTCTTCAGTTCTTCTTCCAGCCTCTGCATCTTCTTCAGTTGCACCTGCAGTATCTCCTGCACCTTCTGCAGCCTGTCCTGACTCTCCTGCCTCCTCCTTCCATTACGTCAGTCTTCTCTCCCTCCTTGCAACGCCCCTTCCAGTGTGCAAGCCAACCACAGGATAAAAGATAAAGAATTGTTTTCATTTTTTTTTTTTTTAATCACCTGTACAGAAAGTACAGTTTCATTTGTCATTTTGGGGATTGTTCTCATTTTTATGTTTGTTTTTTTTTATTACAGTTTCATTTTTGTCATTTTTCTGTACTATACAGTAATTATGTTCTCCCTTTCATTTTCCTATGGCCTAGTTCTGTTTGATATATACATATGACTTTAGGGTGTTTTAGGTTAGGTAAGTAACTTAGGCTATGGTAATTCTGAATTGCATCGAAAATCGCCTTACGTCGGTCTGGTAGGAACGGATCTCCGACGTAACTCAAGGACCCCCTGTAATCAGATTTTTCCATCTTTCAATACTGCTCCTTGATTTCTGTTCAAGTTATTACCTGTTCATAGGACCACTGCTGCTTCTTTTAAAATTCGGCATGTGTAATCATCCTCTATATATGGCAATGAGCTGTTTTCCCAATCTATTGCGTGGTTAAAAGTTGAGAAGTGATGCACCAAACCTGATGTGTCTGATCTGTTGTGATTTACATCTCCAACATGTTCTTTTTGTCTAATTTCCAGGCTTTTTGAAGTTTGGCCTATGTAGGAAAGTCCACAAGTGCATGGATGCCTCAATGCCATATATAAAGGATGATTACAGATGTCAAATTTTCAAAGAAGCAGCAGTGGTCTTACGAACAGGTAATAATCTGAACAGAAATCAAGGAGCAGTATTGAAAGATACATGGAAAAAATCTGATTAATTCATTAAGTATAGAGGAACTACAGTACGCCAAAAACTAGGTAATGCGTATTCACAATAATGACTGAAGCATCTCGCTTCATGCATACATTGTCACGAGAGCTGTCAAATTTGGTTGTCTAACCATTGTTAACAGCTTATTGTATTCTTTCATTTTTTTTTCATTTATTATTTTCTTTCACCTTTTTAGTCTTGACAAAGCTAGACAGTGTGCTAGTGAAACTAGTCGACATTCTTGTACATGTGTATTAAACCGATGGTCTTATAATCGGAATAAATTTTCGTGTTTATTTCAGTATATAAAGACCAAATATGAATAGTCTAAAAGTCTTTCATTATTGTGAATGTGACATCATGGAGAGTTTGAGAGCAGTGGATGATGAGGAGAGACTGACTGTGAGTGAGAAAGAGGTATATGGAGAATTAAACAAACTTGATATTAATAAGGCTTTGGGACTTGATAATATATCACCATGTTTTAAAATTTGGAATCAAAGATAGGATGTAGAATTTACTCTAGGTGGGGATATATTGCTGGAGGTGAAGATCTTGGGGTAATGGTGGATAAGGATCTAAAATTTTGAGGACATACTACCAAAATTGTGAGGACCACACACAAATTCTGTCAAAGATGCAGAGGATATGGATGTAAAGAGATTCTGGTTTCAATGTATCAGGCTCTGATTATTCCATATATGGACTACTGAGTACAGATTTGGTCATCTAGTTTTCCAATTTTCTAATGACATATTATCTATGACTATCAGAGAAATCCTCATGGAAATTTTCAGTTTCTTCATCTGAACAAATACAGGTAGGTGTATACATTTGTATTACACTCAAATCAAATGCTTATTGATTTTTGATCTAGAAGATGTATATTCTCTAGAACATTGGTTTAAATCAAGGAATGTTATTTTTCCATCTTTTATGGATCATAATTCCAACTCCTCCTTGACTATAATCTCCCTCCTTCACTATCCAGCAGTGTGTAAAATATACTTGTTTCAGTAATTTTTTGCTTCTATTCTAGTTTCAGAAAGTCCAAGTATATTCCAATTTATTTATTTCAATGTCATTACATAGTGTTTCTTCTTTTTCTTTCCTTTCTCTCAAAGTTGTAACATTATAAGTAGAAATGGTTAATTTCCTTACCATGGTGTTCCTCACAGATACATCCCATCTGGGTTAGAGTCAATGTCAGAATTGAGGAAATAGCTTCAACAATAATAAAAGTTACAAAAAATTTAAGAAAATCATTATCAGCAAACAGAGAAAAACTTATGGAAAAAACTTAGGGAAATACAGACAGGCAATACAGAATTTGTCAAAATGCAAAAGTTAGAAAAGAAATCAAAAACGACAGAAGAAAATATAATGTAAGAACAATTCAAAAAAATAGCATAAAGATGCCGAGAAATTATATTCTTGGTTTTAAATCCTTTATCCAAGTGGAAGCAAACATAAAACGTTTGTGCATGAAGTAACTTCATGACTGGACTACTTGTATACAGAGGCTAATGACTTCATATCAATTGCCTTAGTATCCCATAATGCAATGTACATATCCTTACGAACATGTATAATGCTACATTATGGAAAGGACCACTACTCAGGCTGGTTTCAACCTTTATTAAAGTCTCATCAGTGGGAGCCAGACCCAGAAATGATACGAAGGCTGAAGTAATGCAGAAGTCATATTTCCATATACATTTGTTTGCTTACACTTGGATAGGGGATGAAACCAAGAATATAATTTCTTGGCATCTTTAATTTATTCCAGATACATACTATTTGATGATGTACAACTGGAAGTTATAAGAAAATAAAGAGAAAAGCTGAAGATAGAAAGGACTAGAAGAACCTTGCCATAACAACAGGGACTGTCCCTTAAAATGATGAGTAAAACACAATCCCTGTTCAAAGTGTAGGTCTAATATGTGTGTGTGTGTGTGTGTGTGTGTGTGTGTGTGTGTGTGTGTGTGTGTGTGAGTGAGACAGAGAGAGACTATAGAACAATTTAAGTTTTAATCTCTAGTAGTTTCATGTGCATTATAGTACACTTCTTGAGAGTGAAATAAAACAACAACTGATATTACAATGACTGAGTTTTGCAACAAGCAAGCCAATGGCAATGGTACTGTGCACATGAACTTCACATTGTATTCTGAAGACTAGTAATGTGATGTGCAGCATCTTCGCGATAATCTGTGCATGTACTAGATTTTTGATGAAAGACAACAAACAACAAAGATGAGATTTTCACTTTATGACAAATAGTTGAGAAATCATGGTATATGACAAGGATTTGTACTTAAACTTTGGATATCTGGAAAAGGCACATGGCAAGTTGTCTAGAGAAAAGTTTTTCAAAACATTACAATTATATAGAGTAAATGGAACATTATACAGAGCAATACATAGTCTATATTTAAGTTGTAAGTCAGCAGTTAGAATTGAAGGAAATGTAAATGGATGGTGTAATGTAAAATCAGGTGCAAGACAAGGAGGCCCATTATCTCCACTTTTATTCATTATCTATATGGATCACATTATGAAACAATTCCCACCCCCCTGCCCCCAGAAATATTACATACCTTGCCTCACATGGTTTTTGCAATACCAATTTTTCCATGATAGATGAAGAGTTTGCGGCAAGATATCCTCGTGTGTGTGTGTGTGTGTGTGTGTGTGTGTGTGTGTGTGTGTGTGTGTGTGTGTGTGTGTGTTTTCTCTATAGACTGAATAGCTAATTTATTTTGTTCAGACCTTCTGGAGAATGTCTAAAAAAGGCAGCAGGTATCTGTTGTTTTCCAAATTGACAGTGAACTTTATGCAGGAATAATGCTGTAAACATGAACTTTATGCAGGGATAAACATGCTGTAAACTAGGCAAAGTCCAGTTTTGCCAAGACAGGCTATGAGATAAATACATAACCCATATTGCATAGCCAAAGTTAAGGTCATAATTGATTCAACCCGAGAGGCATGTGGTGAGGTTGTCTGCAAGGATAGAAAATCAGAACTCCAAGGGGGACTGAGAAAGGTAAAGAGGAGGTCAAGGAAAAGAACAAAGCATATAGAAAGTTATTAGCAAGTCAACTTGTGCTTTTAGAGAATACAGAGAAAAATGTAAGAAAGCAAAGCAATGTGTAAAACTAGTTAAATGAAAGTCATGGGGAAACTGGTAAGAATATTGAAAATAAAAATCAGGAAGGTGACAAAATATTCTGAAGACATTGAAAAAGCACAGAAATTGAGGAAAGAATAAAAGAAATCATAGATGATCAAGATGACCAGAAAACAGAAGATAAAGATATTCTAAATGTCTGGAGTATTTACTCCAGACATCTAGAATGACTGCTAAATGAAACAAGCATTGATAGCATGATTGCAGAAAACACTCAACAGGAAGGCAACCAGGAATACATATCAATACGTGAAGAAAGTCATCAAAAACCTGAAATGCAGAATGCCTGGTCAGAGGGCCAAATTCCAAATGATTTTTAGTAAAGAATTCATGGTGCCCATCTATAAAACAGGAAATAAAACTGAATGTGAGAATTAAAAAGGTATTTCCCTACAGTGTTCCTGGTAAGATATACTGGAGAAATGAAAAAAATTGAGGAAGAGAAGCTTTGCAAAGAAAAAGCAGGATAGTCCAAATAGAAGTTGTCTTGATCAGATTTTCACTTTAAAAGAAATAGTTGAGAAATCACGGGAATATAACTAGGATCTGTATTTGAGTTTTGTAGATCTGGAAAAGGCATATGACAAGGTACCAAGAGAAAAGCTGTTCAAAACAATAGTTATATGGTGTACATAGGACATTATATCAAGAAATAATTAGTCTATATTTGAGGCATAAGTCAGCCATTAGAATTGGAGAGGAGTTAAGCAGATGGTTTGATGTTAAATCAGGTGTGAGAAAAAGGTGCACATTATTCCCAGCATTATTCTTCATCTATGTGAATCGCATTATGAAGTAAAGTGGTATTAAACCTGATATGAAAACTGAAGATGCTAATCTTAGCTCTTTACTTCATGCAGATCATGTTATACTTTTAAATAAATCCATTACAAGTCTGCAAGATACCAGACTAAATTGAATAAATGTTGTGAAAAATTTGGTATAAAAATCATCAATAAGACATTGAAAACATCAACTGTATCACGAATGGAGAATCTATAGAAGTAAAACATTTCAACTATTTAGGCACAATTTTTAGTGAAGATGGCAAATTGAATATAAAAATAGACAACATAATTAGCAAAGCTAATATGGTAGGAAGTCAACTGAATAAATTTATATGGAATAAGAGAGAGAAATTAGTCGAAACACTAAATTATCTGTATGCAATACAGTGTTCAAACCAATTTTAACTAATGGATCTGAGAACTGGGTTAGAAAAAAAAACACTTGACCAAAGACTAGAGACCACAGATATGAGTCCTGAGAAAGACTAGAGGTGCGAACAGATGGCATCAATGGCAATGTCATATTAGAAACGAGGATATTAGGAAAGAACTTGACATTGTTAGCATTCAGAAATTTGTTAGCAGATATAATCTCAGGTGGTATAGTAGCTTAAATAGAATGGGAGAGGAAAGATTAGCAAAACAAGTGTTCTTAGGCAATTGGTAGGAAAAAGACCCAGGGAAGACAAGATGTTAATGAGTTAATACAGTAAAAGTGCCTTAGAAGACAGACATATAAGATCCGATAATATTGGAGTCTTGATAGATAACAGATTAATTTGGAGGAAAATTCTCAATCGAAAGTAAGTCATAATGTAAATGTTTCACCTAGTACTATCATAATATCCTGTACACTCCCTGAGGATACATATTAGAAATCTTATGATGATGATTCATAACAACCCCCATACACAGGACATGCTTTTTATGACTCCATAAATGAGTTGGCTAAAAGCTCAGATAGTGACAAGTCCACTGCTAGGTCTTCCCTCATGCTCACAGGTAACTGAAGACCATCTTGTTGATACAGTGTTCAAATAATGTCACAGTGTCTCATGGAAACAGTCCATGTAATAGTCCAATTGTTTCTGTTTGAGGAATATTAAACAAGTTGATGATGTCCAAGCCTGCTAATAAGAGGATTCTATTATAACATTCTACTTTTTTTCAACAAGGTGTGCAGTTCTTTACGTGTCTGTCTCGTCTATAAGCAGGGTTACCAGCTGGGCAAGATATTTAGAGAAGAGAGATGGACAAATATCTAACATCCACTATAAACCACAGTACTATGTCTTGTTTGTGTATCTTTGCAGTTCTATAAATTCTGAAATGTAACAGATGTCTAGAAACTAAATACCCTCAACAAAACTTCCCTATTCACCACTCAAAAAAACTAGGAGTATACGAGATTATTTGTTCATGTAGAATTTGCTTTATTGGACAGACTGGTGAGCAGAGATATGCATGTGGACAGTGGACATGGAGGAAAAAAATATCATGACTTGAAGAACATAATCAATAACCAGACAAATCAGTATTATGAAATCATACAGAAACCTATACTGATTAAAATTTCTTTTTTATATCAATTAGAGGTCATTAGAAATGTTAAAAAATCCTAATGACTCTAACAAGAAACATAGCATTATGCTGCATCAGGTTTGGTCATCTTTCATCAAAAACTTAGTATATGAAAATCTCTGACATTCTATGCAATGTATAATGCAAATGATGTACACATGTGATTAGTTAACACTGCTTCTTACAAAATGCAGTCCACATATTATCACCATAGTTTTTATTTTGACCTCTGAAGAAATGTACTATAATGCACATGAAACATAAAAGAGATTAAAACTTAAATTGTCCAAGTCTTGTGGCATATTTATCAGACCGTGAATACATTCTCCATTTATAGAAGTCTCTGAAAAAACAAAATTTAATCCTGTTTTAATATCATCATTATGAAATTCCTGATGTGGGGGTGTATAGGATATCATCATAGTATTACATAAAAAGTTTAAATCATTACTAACTTCCTACTGATAATTTTACTCCAAATTAACCTGTTATCTGCCAAGACCCCAATATCATTAGAGCTTATATATCAGTTTTCTAAGACACTTCTTACTATATCAATACACTTAGATCTTGGTCTTTCTCTGGGTCTTTTTCCTGCCGCTCTAACAACAAATTCCTGTTTTGTCCTAAAGATTAGGACAAAACTGTCCTAATCTTTCTTAGAAGTCTCATATCTGTAGTCTCTAGTCTTTGATCAATTGTTTGAGTTCTAATTCAGCTCTCAGAGGCATAAATTAAAATTGGTTTGAACACTGTCTTGTACACAACCTGTTTAGTGTTTTGACTAATTTCTCTCTTAATTCATATAAATTTTTTCAGTTGACTTCCTATCTTACTAGCTTTGTAACTTGGTTATCTATTTTTATATTTAATTTACCCTCTTTACCAAAAATGTGTTTAAATAGTTAAAATGTTTTACTAGTTCTATATTTTTTCCCCATTCAGCTGATGTTTTCTGTGTTTCCAATTATTTTCATAGTCTGTCTTCTTATTGATGATTTTCATACCAAATTTATTACAGCAGTTATTCGATCTAGTTAGGGAATCCTGCAGACTTGTATTGAATTTATTGAAGAGTATAACATATCATCTGCATAAAGAACTAAGAGTACTGTAAGTGGGAATGGGGATGATAAAAATGACATGAAAACTGAAGGATAGAAGAGTGGCATGGCATCTGGAGTAGTGATATTTGACCAAAAATGCTCAAATATGCAGGGGATATAAAAGTTTTACATTTGTTGTACTGCATAATTCAGAAGGCATAGTATGAAGATTGAATTCTGGATGATTGTGATAGAGTTCATACTACCCATCTGATATCAAAATTGGATACCAGGCTGCCACTTTCCTTCAGATGAATAACAGTGGAGATAATATGCACCCTTGTCTCACAGCTGATTAACATCATACCGCTTTCAATTCTAAATGCTGACTTACCACACAGATATAGACTATATATTGCTTGATATAATGTCTTTCTCCAATTTTTCTTGGCCTCTTCTCAAAAGGTTTGCATAATTCTTACCTGGAAAAGCAGTAAGGAAATTCCTGTGCAATCTAGATTCACATTGTTTTGTTTCCCTTTTTACTGATGGGTAGTATGAGCTTTACTCCAATCATTCAGAATTCAATCTTCAGACTATGCCTTCTGAATTATGCAGTGCAACAAATGTAAAACTTTTATATCCCCTGCATATTTGAGCATTTCTGGTCAAATATCTCTACTCCAGCTGCCTTGCCACTCTTCTATCAGTTGTTTGATTTAGTAATCTTTAAAAGTAATTGCTTTGACATCTAAAATAATCTTAAGTTTTTATTTAATCTTTATCATCCCCAATCTCATTTACAGTACTCTTTTCTCTATTTCTAAGCTTTTTCAATAGCCTCCTGAACATTTTGCCATTTCCCCTGATATTTATCTTCTATATTCTTACCAAATTCTTCCAATTAGTTTTGTTTAACTGCTTTTACAAACATTTTTGATTTCTTACATTTTTCTCTGTATTCTCTCAGAGCACATGCTGATTTACTTTCTAAGAACTTTTGACATGCTTTCTTCATTTCCATGACTGCTTCTTTAACTTACTCATGGAATTCTGATTTTTCTATCCTTGCAGACAACTGCATACTTCCCTGACTGAATCAATTAATGTGTTCTTCAGAGTTCACCAGTAAGTTTCTAAGATCTCCTATCTTCATATTTTTCATTTTTTTTCCAATACAATTTTTATATTTGATAGTTCAATTCACTTCAAACTGCTCAACTTCTTTGATCGCTTCCCTCGCCATGAACTAGCATTCTCTCCATGTGAATTTGTGCACATATTTACGTTGGAACATGGTATCAGTAATGACAGAGTTGTATACTTCCAGTCATGACATATGAAAGCGAAAGGTGGACTCTGACTAAAAATTGACTCACAAATTTAGAACCACCCAAAAAAAAATGGAAAAAATCACTGCTTGGTAGTATTGTTATTCAACATAGAAAGTGCACTACTTGAGTAAGAGCCTAGACAAGGGTGAGAGACACTATATAGGCAATTAAAAGGTCCAAATGCTGAGAGATGTAGTGGTCTCCTATAAACTAGCTGCTTGGAAGCTTCAACTGGGTGGTTGGTTTGAGGACTGGAGTCCTGTTTCACAATGTTTCTGTTTCAATCCGATGTCCACATTAAGCACAGCATCGATATGATGACTTGGAGGGAGCTCTCAGAGTTACCAAGTTGACTAACAAGAAGCAAACTGGCCCAAGGCAGAAATGCAGCAGGCAAAAACTTCCGAGTTGTGCAGTTAGGGTTGTGTCTGTGAATAGGCGATGTGTGATAGCTAGCTAGATAAAACCGTACCTGGTTCATGTTTTTTTTTTGTTGTTTGTTTGTTTGGAGAGTGGTGAATGAGTGGACTAAGTTGCCAGAGTCTGTTGTGGGTGCCATGACTGTGAATTGTGAATGGGTTCAAGGCAAAGTATGATAGATACTGCACAAATGTTGGATAGTGCTTGGTATGATGTTTAGGGCCTCTCTCGATGAGTATAAAGACTCCATGGAGTAGCCCGTAGTAATTATAATAATGGAAATGGATATGTCATAGTGCAAGAACGGACAAAGTTGATATTTGAATGGTATCCCAGAGAGAGAGAGAGAGAGCTATAGGAAGACCAAGAAGACAGTTCAAGGTTGAGATTAAAGAGATGGTTGGAACTAAGTAGCATAGAAAAGCTCAATACAGGAGAGAATGGAGTACTTTGAAGGAAGGCCTTCATCCAGCAAGGGACAGAAAATGGCCAATGACAATAATTAGTAATGACTAGTTCATATCATGAACAGAAATCCAATAAGTACTTCCCATTATTATTAGCTATGAGCCTTTCTTCAAATTTTCCCAAAACATTTTTTATATAAGTGATATTCATTTCCTACTGTCCTTTTTTTGGATATCCAACAAGAATCAACTTTTCCTTTTTCTCTTTGTGTCAGCTGTCATCTCTAATCATTGAAAAACATTCACTTTTTCTTTAGCAGATCCATCTGGAACAAGAGACACAAATAAGTCTCATTATCAAATTGTCCACTTTGATGTTTGCCCAGATCACTTCATTTGATACTGCTTGCCATTCAAGAAAATTATCCTCAAGTTTAGCTATGAGTTTATACTTATTGTTAATGCCTAAATATAACATCATATATTTATTATTGAGAAGAATCTTGCCTATTTTTGTTACATTGGCTTGTTCATCTCCAATTCTTCAGCCAGTTCCACTTCCTTTCCATTGATGCCTTGTACTTTGATGGTGTCAATCTCAATTCTACTCCTGATTTTGGTTTTGTGAAGCTTATTCTAATAGTTAACTTCTCACTGTTTACCCTGGCTCCCTGATGAAAACAGTGGAGACCTTGTTTAACAAGACACTACTCCAGTCTTCATGAAATTTCGCTCTTAAACAACCTCTTTTCTTTTTTTCCAATACTGTGACAACTATAGCCTCCAGTCTTTCTTGGCATAAACAAATTATACCTACTCTTGCCACACATACTGTTACAACTTCTGCACTCCCGCTCCGCATTGCCCACACAATTGCATGAGCCTGTTTTCATTAGTGGCAGAGTGCTCAGCCAACAATTGCATATTTATCAGTAGAGAAAGAGAGAGAGGTCTAGCTGTACAGGGTAACATGTGGTGGGGGAAATTATAACAACCATTATTCTTGTTGAGAGGCTTATACGCTGGTTAGACATAATAACTAATATTTAAGGAATTGACAGCGTATACTGGAAATATAGATTAAATAAACTTTAATATACACTTTCCGATATTTCGGCGAACGTTATACGTTGCCATCTTCTTGGGAACTTACTAAAAAGACACGTGCACACAAGTACTAATACAACAAATGAGACTGAGGCTAGGACGCTAGCGTTTTCCTAAAGTCCTGATGGTGCCCCCTGGCGGGCTATATTGGTAGTTCTTGGCCTTTGGGCTGAAGTTCTTTTGATAAAAGTTTCCCAAATTTGGGGCAGTTTCATGCATCCAAATTTGTTGAGGTTTGGCATGTTCCTAAGGGCCGAGGCTGATTCCATGAATAGTCTTTCATACTTGAACTTGCTGCGGTGTATTACTGTGGCTTTCTTCCATCTTATTCTGTGGCGAGTATCCAGAGCGTGCTCTGCAAGCCCAGAGTGGCTGTACTGGTGAAATCGGATGTAATCCTTGTGTTCTGAGATTCTGATATTTGCTGTCCTGCCTGTTTGGCCAAAGTAGGACAGTTTACAGCTGCAAGGGACCTGGTATACACCAGGTAGGTCTAGGGGAAGTGGTTGGTCTTTGGTGGAGCAGATAAGGGATGCCAGTTTTCTATGTGGTCTGTAACAAGTGGTCAAGTCATGTTTTTTTAAGATTTTATTGATTTTTTCTGAGGTGCCTCTGATGTAGGGGATAATGATGGATTTAGAGTAATCTTTTTTGTGAAGGGAAGGGGGTGGTGGGTTGTGGATAACTGGGTTAAGTATTTTTTGGATTTTTTGGAGGGGGTAGCCGTTGGCTGAGAAAGTGTCACGGATGTGATTTAGTTCAGTGATTAGGGCTTGATTATTAGAACAGATTATTTTTGCCCTGTTGAATGTTTTAATAACTCCATATTGTTGTGAGGGAGGGTGGTGGGATTGTTGGTGAATGTATCTGCCTGTATGGGTGGGTTTTCTATAAACTGAGAAAACCAAGGTTCCATCAGGTTGGCGGGTGACTAGTGTGTCTAGGAAGGGGAGGTTATTGTTTTCCTCTTTTTCCAGGGTGAATTTGATTCTAGGGTGTTGGTTGTTCAAGTGTGTTAGGAAGGAGAGGAGTGAATCCGGGCCATGTGGCCAAATAGCGAAAACATCATCAACATAGCGAAGCCATATGGTAGGTTTTTGTGGGGCTGAGTTTAAGGCTTTCTCTTCAAACATCTCCATGAAGAAGTTGGCCAAGGGTGGGGAAAGTGGTGAACCCGTGGCTGTCCCCTCTATCTGTTTGTAGAATTTTTCCTTCCAAACGAAATAGCCTGAGTTCATTGTAAACTGAAATAGGGCTGAGATATCGGGAGGAAATTTTTAGTAAGTTCCCAAGAAGATGGCAACGTAACGTTCGCCGAAATATCGGAAAGTGTATATTAAAGTTTATTTAATCTATATTTCCAGTATACGCTGTCAATTCCTTAAATATTAGTTATTATAACAACCATGTGGCTGTAGTAGCACTTCACAAGGTTGGGATGCAGCCATCTGTTATTTTCAACATGCTAAAAGCACTCGGAATCAGTAGAATGTTTGTCGGACTATTAACCATTATAACAATACAGAAGGTGTATATGACTGCCAAAGAACAGGTCAATCATGCTGCATTAGGAGGCAACAGCTTGTGAGGATATGTCTCCTGTGATAACACAGAAAGTGATATCACATGTACTAACTGATGATCTGGGCATGAGAGCCTATCGTCATTCTACTAGACACTTCCTAACACCACAACTTATGTGGCAGAGGGTGATAAAATCAAAAACACTCCTCCAGCGGTATGCAAAAAACAGACACAGAGATATCCTCTTCACAGATGAGAAGATTTTCACCAGTGAAGAGTCATTTAACTGCCAAAACGATTGGGTATATGCCCTGGATGGTCACACGCAATGTGTCACAACAACCAGGATTCAGAGAGGTCATCACCCTGCATCAGTGATAGTTTGGTGGTGGTGGTGTGTGTGGAGAGGTTGACATATCAGGGGTATCCAAGTTCTGGGGCCATACTACAGGTTCCAGTACAGTCTCTTGATATACAAGAAGAGTCAAAACATGCAAAGTATATCAAGAGACTGTACTGGAACCTGTAGTATGGCCCCAGAACAATACCTTGTTTCACAGCAGGCAGTGGATCTTCTGGAACAGGACTCAGCTCCTGCACACAAGACAAGGACCACACAACAGTGGTTGGAGGTGAATTTTCCCGACCGCCATCTGGAAGTCCTGATTTGAATCAGGACTTCCAGAATCTGCCTTCAGGTGGCAATGCTGGGGTGTCATTTCTTGCAGGCTACTATCTCAAGCTCTGACCACAATTTGGAACAAGCAGTGGTAGCATTTCCACTGGATGTGTGTGTACCTTCATCGATACATGGCCTCACAGACTTTGCACATGCATGAAGATGAAAGGGGGCAGTTCAAGCATTGAGTGCTGCTATATGCATGTGGTTGGTGAATTTATGAAGAAGGTGAATTTATGCAATCTAGCCATAAATACTGTTACTGATTGTAACAGTATTTATGGCTAGACTGCATAAATTCACCTCCTTAGCAGACAAGAAATTTTCTTTTCATTCAGATCTTACTTTACCTATACACAATAATTAACTCTGCAAAAATCACAAATTCATAAACTACTACTACTCTCATATTTTAGGTGGTACCTCTAAGGGGCTCTGTATAAAGACTTGACTCTATACAAAAAAAGAGCAATCACTGACTTGTTCCACTCTCTTTTGCACAGATGATCAATTTATGTTGTTTGCATTTCCTATAAATATTCCACGGTTACTGGTAATCACAGTATAGAGTAATCACAGAATACTAGTGAGGAATTAATGTATCAGTATTTCCTCACTCTCCTCTAAATTTGTTAAATTATATGCAGCAGCTGTTCAATTCCTTTGCAATTTAGATTTAGCTCAGAAAACGATTTCTGTCTTGTTAATTCTCTTTAATGCTGTCCTTTTGAACAACCTCTGTCTTGTACATTTCATTGATATGCAAATGTTTTTTTTTTCTACTCCAAACCTGTCTTCAGGTGGCAATGCTGGGGTGTCATTTCTTGCAGCATTAATATGTGTGCAGCAGTAAGGGTGGACAACCTCTCATGTATGGGTTTATGAAGGGGGGGGGATGATTAAAGTTCAGCAAAGTATATAACATTCAATCTTCATTTTGCATCTGTGTGTGGTGGGGGGGGGATTGGCATTCAGATAGCATCTGATAAAGTGAGACATTAGGAGGTCGAAATGACAACTCAGTGTATAAATGATCTGATTAAATTTCATCAAAAGAAAGGAATGCAAACAGACAAAACTTCTGCAAGTAGTAGATTAAATAGCAAAGAATGAGTAAAAAAATGTAATCTAGTCTAATGATTCATCTGTAGAGAGTACATTAACCCATTGCTTGTCCAATTTTTATGGATACAACACCACTGAAAACATACTCTACAATGAGCTGTGGATAAAGAGACACAGATTACAGGCCTTTGGGCACATAGGCCTATTTGTTGCAGACATTTTGCCACATTTGTCTATATATCTGCATACTTTTACTTGAATGGAACTGTCTAGCAACCTGACCTGCCCTGGTGCTTCGATTGTGTTTTGCTGTTATATCAAAAATCTGTCTTTATGACAGATTTTTGATATAACAGCAAATGTCTGGAAATGTTTGGAACACATTCCATTGGTTTGAAATGCTGCCCAGAGCCAAGATGGACACAATGCTATGTCAGATTACAAATTCTGACAATATCAGAAAATTCTGCAGCCTTCTTCAAGCTTTCCAATAATTCTTACCTGTGTTAAACCATCTAGATGATGTCTTTGATACAAGACATCCAAGTTTGCAACTTTATTCCTTCACGAAAAAGAGCTTCCTTCGAACACAATTCACTTAGCCTTTTGCCATTTATCCTGTTGAGTGCTATCATGTGACTCCTCCTTTGCACGCAATTCAAAAAAAATTTGAAATGTGTACCTGCTTTCTACTCGAAATCGTCAATTATACAAATTGCCACAAGCCAATTCATCTGAATTTGCAGTTGTAATCTTCAGAAATAACAGTCATTCTTAGGTTTGGACACCAATGTATTGTGTTTGACATCTGCAAGAGGATTGAAAACTGTATGAGATCTTAGAATATTCAGTGTTTCTAAACTTAGTATTTAAAAGAGTAGAAGAAAACAAGATGAAGTAAAAGATGCACGTATACTGAAAAATGCATTTATAATCTGGCATTCCATCGTGAATGTCGGTTCGAAGTTCATATCTTCACTTTAAACATTTAATTTTAAATGATACACACACACACAAAATTATACTTTACATATTCACTTCCAGAATCTTAAAATTTAATATATATATATATATATATATATATATATATATATATATATATATACTATACTTAACATAATCATTCAAGTTGTGAATCTTAAAATTTAATGCAAGATCTTAAGAACTTCTTAATAAATTCATTTTGTTATAATATTAGCAGAGAAATTCCAATATATTTACCTGCATAATATCAATGAGAGTTATTCTTAGTTCAGGATCTTTCTGATGCATAGATTGGAGGATATTTCTGATGGACAGACTTGTGTTTTTGGATGGCTGAAAAAGTTTAATACAGTAATGAAAAAGTCTAATGTTTAAAAAATCAATGTTTCTAAAAATCTTCATATTCTAATTACTGGTACTATTTGTCATGTTGTACCATCATTTTTTATTTTGTATTTTGTATTTTTAGTTAGTAATGATGTAATTTTTTCATATAGTACTGTCATATCCTGTACACCCCTTGAGGGTACATGGCAGGAATTTGATGATGATGATGGTACTATTTGTAGTTATTAATGCTAAAATATCCTCAAAACAAAAATATCTGTTTTAGGAATTACAGTAATTTTTTAACATTATTACATTATTAAATATATCTTGAATTAATGGAATACTAGTGTTGTTTAAAGGTTCAAGTAAGATAAATAAATCTTCACATAGCCTATAAGGAACATGGGGTATCCAGAAAATGAACAAAGATGGACTAGTAATCTGGGACTTAGCCAACCAAGTAATATTCTGTAAATGGCCTTAAACTAGATACAAATATGATGGTACGATGTATTCAAATGTCATGCCTGGTTAAAAAAAAGTTACTACTACTGCTACTATTTTTTCCAGGGAACCAAGGTAAAGAATAAAAAGTCAGATAGTAAATAATCTTGAACTCAATGAAACTGAAGAAGAGCACTATCATTGTAAGAATCAATACACAAGGGGGGGGGGGCTGAAAAGTTCTGACCGGCCAACCAGGCTGGCTCTGATCTCCATCCAAAAGGCTGCAGGTTCAAATCCCACCATAGGCATGAATGTTTGTGATTATCTGTAAAAATAACAGTGGTAGTGGGCAATAGATGTCATTGGTGTAGATGATGGTAGTTGCAGTTCATTGTAGTTGGAGTGAGTGGTGGAGACAGAGTTGTAGAGTAGGTACCCTCCCTCGATAAGTCCCTTGGACTCCCTGGAGGTGTCACATAATAATAATAATAAACACCTAGAACAAAAATGATAATAAAGTAACTGATATAACCACAAGAAAGAACATATCTCAAAACCTTTTAACCCTCATGTTTCATCAAATTGTAATAATTTGCTCTTTTTCTTTTAGGATATATAAGAAGGCATGGTACAGGTTTTGAAGATATTTGAAGACAGAGGTGGAGGCCATCAAGTTTTGCTGACAACTGAGATTAACCAACCTTTATGTGAGACTTTAGGAGAGTATGTCCCAGATATCCAACAGTTGCCAGATGGATGGCTAAGTTTAAAATTGGGCAACAGATGTTACCCTAAGACCTTCCACAGCAATCACACCTGAAAACATTGATGCAGTGCAAGCCATGATCCTTGATGATAGATGAATACCAGCCAAAAACATTGCAAAAACTTGGAATATATCCAGGGAATGAATTGGGATCATTATTCACCAACATCTGAACATGAAGAAGCTCTCGGCAAAGTGGGTCTCCAAATGTTTGAATGTCAACCAAATGAGAGAACATGTGCTGTTGTCTCAAGGGATTTTGAGTCATTTTGAGAAATTGGGTGCAAATTTTTTGGCTCATATTGTGACTGTTGATGAATCATGACTTCATCACTATGACCCAGAGTTCCAACAATAATCAAGTGGAGATACAAAGGTTCTCCACAGCCAGAGAAGTTCCAAATCCAAAAGTCAGCAGGGAAGGTTCTTGCCATTAACTTTTGGGATATGGATGGTGTAATCCTTACTAAGTACCTCAAAAAAGGTGAAACTGTTACAACAGCAGCATATTCAAGAGCTCTGAAGGAACTGAAGAAAAAATGCTGTGGGAAACTGAGTGCAGGAAGGTTGCTTTTGCAGGACAATGCACCTACTCACACTGCTCATGAAACCCAACAGACAATATACAACCTGCACTTTCAATGTCTACCTCACCCACCCTATTCACTAGACTTTGCCCCATCTGACTATTTCCTATTCCCAAATTTAAAGAAACACTTGAAAGGAACAGGTGAAGTCATATCTGCATCCAAGGACTAATTTGTGCAATAATCACTCTCAGAGGATTACAAATGATGCAGTAGCATTGTAACAAGTTTGACAACACTGAAATCTCTAGGAAAGAGAGACTCTCTCCTTGGAATTACCTTGACATCAAAACTCTCTTGGCATAAACATATTACAACCATTGCCTCCTTGGCATCCAAAAAATTAGGATTCCTCTTTCGTTTAAGTTACTTTACCTACAAACAGCTATTGACTCTATACAAATTCACCCATCCATCAAGTACTGCTCGCACATTTGGGGAGATGCCCCTAAGAGCTCCCTAAATATACTCAAACACAATACAGAAGAGAGTAGTCAGACTGTCTCTTACAACTCACTTCAACCACTCTCACACTGGCATCTTGTATCTACTGCATGCATCTTCTATAAACATTTCCATGATAAATGTTCATTAGAACTATCACATCAATAACCCCCCCCTTTCTCTCTAGTAACCAAATCCATTGAAACACATACAGCTACCATCCAACATCCCTTCACAGAAACTCCCATTGAACAAATTTCTCTTCCTCCTCCTCCTTTATTCCTACAGCTGTATTCTAGTGCCTCCCTTCCATGTGTTTCCAAAGGAATACAATGTACAGGCCTTCAAATCCAATCTGAGCAAGTTCCTCCTTTCCCAATTCTCTTCCCATACACAGTATTAACATGCTATAGGTTGACCAACCAACCTCTCGTGTATGGATCGAGCATAAAATAACAGCTCAGAAACTGTCTGCCTTCTTATCCTGTTTTCACTTCTTTCCTTACCAGGTACTCTGCTCATATCATCTTCACTATTTTCAATAGACTGGCTTTACTTTGCATGCTATTCACAAGCTTTGGAACTTGACAAAGATTCTTCCATCCTGAAAATTCAAATTTGATAATCTGTTCCTTGAAACATGTGAAATGCTACAAAATCATCTGAACCTTAACCACTCAGGCTGGATGCCAATCTCTATGTTTTGGGAAGTGATTACGATTAATTGGTCATAATGTTTTTTTTTTTGTAGTTTTTTTTTAAGGTATAATTTTAAATTATTTTTTATTTACACGACTTTTTACAATTCATCCTTTGAACTCTAATAGTGGAGGTGTATATAATTCAGCTACAACTGAGACACGAGCTAGTATGCATGCTTTATGACTCATTATTGTGATTCACGTTCTGAATGTAGTTATGGGTCTGTCTCCCTGATAATGTCCATGTAACATTGGTTGAAATTTATTGGAATTTTTGAATAAAATTCTACATATTTTTACATGAATAAGCTGTGAAAGTTTTTAAACATGTCTAGTACACATGCTCCATTAAAACTATTTAAATAAAATTTGCAAAAATAATAATGAACAGCATAATTAAACAAACACTGTTTAAAACTAGGATGACATATTAACCCTTTAACTGCTACGGTTGAGTTAACTCGATTTGAACAGTTGGTGCGTCTCCCATATTCAGACAATTTTTTAGTATGGAAAGAATCGTCATAAGATATTCAAACTTTGCAGGTAGGTTCCTCCATCTGTTGCCAACCAATTGAAGTTTATTTGACTTGGGTTTCTGTCCTTGTATGACATCTAAAGAGAAAAATTTGAACTGGCACAACTAATCATATTAAGTGTCTCCATAGCACAATTGGAAGAACGACAGAACATTGCGCCCTTCGATTGGAAAAGGCCTAAGTTCGATTCTCGTCGTGATGGGAGGAATCTTTATATGTGGACTTTTTCAATTGAAGGTGAGTTAGCTGATCTCATACGGAGGTAGCAGGGTTTTTTCTCCCGGAAACTTGGGTTTTTCAGCCCGCAGACAGACAAATCGGCCCTTCAGAACACACGCAATTTACAGACAAAAAATACTAGTTGTGGTGGAGGGCAGTAGATGGCGTTAATGTGGATGATTGGTAGTAGAGGTTCGGGTGGAGACAGAGTTGTACAGTAGGCGTCCTCCCATGATGAGTCTTCGAACTCCTTGAAGGTGTCACGAATAATAATAATATGCATATGCATAAACCACGTGACTACAGAGATTTCTGAGATGTCACAATATGGCATCTACCAGAAATATCCATGTTATCTTACTGATGATCAAATTGATGAATTGTTAACAACAAACGAGTCGGGAGAAGAATTGTCCGTGTTAAGTGAATTGTGTACTTCAGATTATAATTTATTAATTGTGTATCTTCATAAATTAATGTGTGTAATTTGCATAATCAAGTGGACATCCCCTTGATTATGCAAATTTTATAAAACACTATTATTGCTATTTTTGTGAGTGAACAAGTGTATATCAAGAATGTATGATGCTGTCCGGACTTCTTACATCAGTAAGAATTTTAATTGATTTTATTTATAAATTTTTTGCAAAATTAATTCAGTACATGGGACAATGACAGTAGAATATAAAGTCAGCAGTTAAAGGGTTAATTATCAACACCAATAACTTCCAGTAGCATACATTACAAATGAGATACAATGTTGATATAGTTGGCACTTACAAGAGCAAAATCAGCGATATGATAGGAAAACTTTGTCATAGTTGGATAGTTGTCTATAGTTTAATGCCTCCATAGCGCAATTGGAAGAACGACGGTACATTGTGCCCTTTGATTGGAATAGGCCTAAGTTCGATTCTCGTCTTGATGGGAGGAATCTTTACGTGGACTTTTTCAATCGAAGGTGAGTGAGCCGATCTCATACGGAGGTAGCAGGGTTTTTTCTCTCAGAAACTAGGGATTTTCATCCAGCACACAGACAAATTGGCCCTTCAGAACACACGCAATTTACAGACAAAAAATACTAGTGGTGGTAGGCGGTAGGTGGCGTTGATTGGTAGTAGAGGTTCGGTGTAGTGGTGGAGACAGTTGTATAGTAGGTGTCCTCCCGCGATGAGTCTTTGGACTCCTTGGAGGTGTCACAAATAATAATAATAGTGAATTTCTTTTAACATAGCTTTGTATGTATTAGGCATTAGTTGGGACATTTCAGTATTCTTAACAGCAAGTGAGTTTGTGATAATAGTATCTGCTCTAGCAAAAAATAACTGCATCGAGAATCTGAATAAGCTTTCACTATCAGAATTCTCATGATTAAATAATGTAGCTTAGTGACAGTAAACAAAATGGGGGGGAAGGAACATAAAAGAAAGAGTATGATGGTGGAACAGATCACACTTGGCTGCAATCCATAAAATGCAAAAAAAAAAAAAAAAGGAATATGAAGGAAGAAAAACAAAATGGTTAAAAAAATCCAAGTTGCTTCAAATATATGAAGCTACAAAAACAGAACTAATCATTGTCCATATTTTGGTTTAAACATATATTTCAGTGGCCATAATACTTTATTGTGAAAATAAAGAGCTCAACTGCATGAATCAATCAATAATCAATCAGTTTACATCTGTGATCATCCATTAATACATTTGTAAATAAAATGATGTAAACATTTTCAATTTCTTTAAAGCTACATTTCAGAAAAAAACGTAGTAGTTCATATAATAGAGAGGCAAGAGGTAATGGAAATTTAAATATGAATTCTCACCTTTTTTTCTTTTTCAAGCATACAGTAATCCAAAGCAAATTGTAGTGTTTGTCCTAAGGTATAGATGTACATCTGAAAATGAATAAATATTTCATGTCAAAAAAAGTGCTTCAGGTCGATCATTTCATCTATTCGCAGTGAGTCAAAACCAACCTCCCATATCTAAATAAACACATGAGCAATGGTTAAGCCCACTATCCTGAAGTGACAAGTGAAACCTGAATGAGAAACAGGAACTATTTTTAAACTAGTGTGACTCACTGCCAAAGTGTGGGCTGTATTTCTATTATAAGTGCCTGGCAAAGAGTGAGAGAAGAAATTCCAATATAATCCTACTTAAAAAAGTATTTCTAAAAATTAAATCCTCCTAGGGAAAAAAAAAGTTTTTTTTTTTTTAAAAAAAAAGCAATTATAATTACACTAATAATTTATTTCAAAATCATATAATGATATGCTATATTAACATAAAAATAATATTAATAACAGTACTGATTCCTGATAACTAATATTTACTGATTTATTATTCAAACAGCTGGAAGTTAACTTTTTAAGAATTAATGTTAAATTATTTCTGTATATGTATAGGCAATTCAATTTTTGTTGAATGATATTAAACATGGTTTACATGTTTAATATCATTTGTACATCTGATGCACAAAAACTTAAATGCTTAAATAGTAATAAATTTAGTTTGCTTAATTTAACTTGAATTAAGTAAACTAAAAGGGAAGAGTTTGGATTGACAGTGAATATAAACTCAGCATTTCATTTTTATATTTTAACTTCCTTTGCATTCTTCTTTCTATGAATTAATAATTATTTACTTTAAGTGCATTGATTCTTAAAATTCATAAACACAAATTATTTTAAATAATTTTCCTATAAATCTTATGAAAATGAACTTTTCTTAAATTTTATGGGAGGAAATTTTTCATATAACGTTTTATTGTTCATAATGAAAACTCATCCCACTGAACAATGCAGTTTGCACAAAATATGACTCATTCAGCATCGGTAATTCACTCATAGGAAATAACTAACCTTTTCTATATCTAGGTCACTTGCATCATATCCTGCCAGTTCCATGTCAGAACACCAGTACTCAGTTCCTCTAACAGCTTCAAGTGAACAACTACTAATTGCCACCCTTCCAATAGGTGTGCACTGTAAACTTCCAAAACTAATGAGGTATTTGGGAATTCCATTTTTGTGAGCTTCACCTTAAAAAAGAGAATATACGGTTCACAAAGAATTTTGAAATCTCATATGATGAGGGAAAAAAAAACATTGGAAGAAATATAGGCATTTTCAGTTCCTGAAGTCAAATGCATCTGATCCACATATATTTTTAGTCATGAAAATAGAAATACTCATGTATTAAATAATATCTGTTATCAATGGATTTCCACCAAGTCACCAGACTCAGTGTGGAAAGTAATATTCGATTTGGTGATTTTTTTTTTAATGCAATGAAAGATATTATAAAAATATACATTATACTTCTGAAATGAAGTTATTCAGTTTTCAAAGCATTATATGTGCAGGCTATCTGAGAAAAATATAATAATTTTAATTAAAATATTTATAATAAAGCACTTCTATATAAAATTGCAGATCTTATTAATATCTCCAAAGTGGATAAACAATTATATACATTATGGCATTAATCAACAGAAAACCAATTAAGAGCCTTTGAAATGTTAGATTTTAGATGATTTCGAATAACTGAACACAATTCAGTAATTTGTTAAAATGCTTTCCAAATTAGCAATTTACATAATGCTGCAGTCGTTTTTTTCCAATTAACATATGCTTAATATCAAAAATAAAACTTTTCAAAATAAATTATTTCATATGACCTGTGTCTAAAAATCTATGAAGTAAAAAACAGCTGTCGAGATGTATGAGATGTAGCATAACATGCATTTTCATATAAGTGATAATAAAAGAAAAGAAACTTCATTTCTTATATCATGCCTATTAAATATTCCTTTTTTTTTTTTTTTTGTACTTTCCAAAACAATACTAATAATATTAACAGTACAACATACCAACAAGAAAAAGTTCTTGAATATTTTCTACAGTTTTTTGCATAAGTGCCCATATTTCTGCTTCTGCTAAACCTGTTCCTTTTACTTTCAGGATTTCATTTAATGTTACTGCTCCATTTTCCGCCATGGGCATACTGCACAAAAAAACAATAATCCAATTATATGAATAAATCTTTTAACAATATAATAAAATTTTATATTTGTTATATGTGCGCGCACACGCACACACACACACTAAGAAATATTGAAAATCTCAAAATCATATTGTAAGATTAATGCTATATTATTCTAAGAAAGACCCATCAGCATAATTAATATAATTCCATCTCAAGGTCTGATACCTGGTCAGAAAATTACGAACCCTTCCAGAGTAGTTTATAGGATCAAATGAAGACAATTTCAATGGTATGGACATATCGAAAGAATGCCATCAAAAAGGCCCCAACCTTGCTCTGTATGCAAGATTAAAATAAAAAAGAAAAAAAGGAAGACCAAGAACTAAATGGATAACATTAATAAAGGTCAACTCTGGATTACAAACATATAGACAGCTCACTAGCCACTCAAGAAACCGAGACTCCTGGAGGTTATTATGGAAACATGGAAGACTCAACCTGTCTCCGACAGAAGATGACAGTAAGTATAGGATTGATGTCAAGGAAATATTTCAGTAAGTACATAAGGTGAGGAAAACTAGAGCTCATTCATTGAAATTGAGTAAGAGTGTGATTAGCAAAGGCATGAGGACTAGACATTTTTGCTTGGAGAGTGGTGAATGACTGGAATGGATTGTCAGAGAAACTTGTGTGTACCTGGTGAATGATTTCAAGGCAAAATATGGCAGGTATTGATAGTTAATGTTTATGTAATGAACCTCTCATGATGAGTCTACAGACTCTATTGAGGTGCCCATATGTAATAGTAATAGCGTCATGCCTAATACATGCGTTCATAATAGATTAAAATTCAGTATGACAGATTCTGCTAGTAAATGAAAGACATCTCGCAAAATTTCCAAGATACTTATAAGATACATTCAATCACATCTGGTGTGACTGAAATAACATTATACAGTACCGTCGACAGGGTGTAGCATAGAGCAGCCTACCTCACGGCGCGGCTTAATAAGGGCACTCATTCAGCCATATTGCGGTAGGCGGCATTGCTACACTAACAATTCCTGTTAGCGTAGCAAGTGCTGAAAGAAGTTTTTCCAAGCTTAAACCGATTAAAAATTATTTGCGAACAGCAATGACCCAAGAAAGATTGGTTGGTCTAGCAACTATATCGATAGAGACAGACAAAGCTTATAATTTAAATTTAGAAGAGCTTATAAAGAGTTTTATTATGCGATATCTCCATTGAGCAAACATTTAATTAATATTATTATGTAATCGTTTTGCATTAATGTTTCTCTTGTAATAAAAACAAAATAGCATTTGGAGATTTTCTTATATTTTTGTCTTATAATCCATCAAGGGCGATATTTAATTGTTTGTCTCAGGGTGTGATCTAATCTGGCGACAGCCCTAACATTATAACAAAAGCCAAACTTCGTATATTTTGCTGAACATTGTTTGCGTTGGTATGAAATAATCTGCTGAATCATGAGTAAAATGCTGAGCAGTGAATATAATTCAGTACTTTCAAAAGTTCTTTTTTAAAGCTCTATAACATTATTCTGGTAGTACCTTGTTAACGATGCTGCTCTTCCTTGAAGATATCTCACCTTTAATCATTTTTATATAAACTTTTTTTTTTTTTTTTGCAATTTGACAAGACAATCAATTGATTTGCAGAGTTTCTGTTTGGTTGCTTCTTCCTCCCTTGTTGATGCTTTTATTGGTTTAAGATTTATGGACATAAACTTTACAACTGTGTGAATAAAAATTTATTTAATTATTAGCCTTTGCCAATAAGTGTAATAAATATTTTTTCCCTCTTCATGTTGTTTATACTGTTAAGCATTATAAATAAAAAACAACACATAAGCCTTTTTTATGCATTCAAATTCTACACAGAGAAGAAATTGTACATAAAGCAAATAAATCACTTTCCTCCCTTTTAGGCAACTCTTCCTCATTTTTTAAAAACTGTTTGCACTTTAAAACATTAACAGAAAAATCTATCTCTGACAGATTCCGACATCATGGTCAGTTTTGATATCACCTCACTTTTCATTAATATACCTTTACAGAGACCCTTGACCTTGTTAAGCTACTTTCTACCTCCCAACACAACTGAATTATTTAGCAAAAAATATACTCTGGTGACTAACTTTACAACATGTAAAAAATTAGTATCCCTTATCTACTTCCTTAAAGATCAGTTATAATGACTGAATCTTCTTGGTCTACCATGCAACTTTACTACAGCCAGACTGACAAGACAGTGAATATAGAAGATTTCTGAACATAAAGATTAATATGATAAATTAATCTTTATGATAAATTAATATGATTAATATAATTAAATTAATATGATAAATTAATATGAGAATAAAGATAAGCTGGTATTCATCAATATGGATGCTCAGATCTTGCACAACATGCTTGGATATCTGTCTCAAAATTTTGTAGAAATATGACACTTCACTTCATAGAAATCCATATGAGTACATGTATACAAAAGACTTCTTGTCTTGGTTAAAAAAAAAAAAAAAAAAAAACTATCCCAACACTTCTAACAGCTCTGGATGTATAAAACTGACTTAAATCTGGGGAAATTTTCTTCCTCAGATCATCAGCTCAATTATCAAAAGAACCCAAAGGACAAATTGAGCTCTTTTGGTCCTAAAATCCTAAAACATCTAATGGGCATTTGATGGTTTGTCATCTAATGGACAATCTAATAATTGTTCATTAGTTGGCTTATTTTAGAACTAAGTATTGTTCTGGTTTCTAGCTTTAGTCTTTCTAACTTATTTATGTCTTTCTGAAGATGCACATTTTACCTAATATACAGGAAATAGTTATTTCAGTTATTACATTTCCAGTGTCAATATGACTGTCCCTCATCCAGCTTGCATTTTAGATAATTTGTATAATGCTCATTACTTCTTTCTATATCTATAACATCTGATCAAATTACTGTTCAAATTAAGTAACTGAGATTAATTTCAGTTAATAATACTTATTTACAATTATATGGGGTAAATGGAACATTATACAGAGCAATACATAGTTTATATTAAGTTGTAAGTCAGCAGTCAGAAATGAAGGAAATACAGGGAGATGGTTTGATGTAAAATCAGGAGTAAAACAAGGGATGCACATTATCACCACTCTTATTCATCATCTATATGGATCACTTTATAAAAGAAAGTGGCATTAAATTGATATTAAAATTGGAGTTATCAAACTTAGCTCATTGCTTTATGAAGATGATTTTGTAGTCTTATACACATCCTGTGTAAGTCTCCAAGTTCTTTAATTAAACTGCATAACATCTAACAAATTTGGTATGAAAATCAGCAAAAAAAAAAAAAAAAACGAAGACGACGACTATGAACCAGGAAGGAATAATATTATTATTACATGACACTTCCAGGGAGTCATAGACTCATCGAGAGAGAGCACTACAACTCTCCATCTCCACCACTCAATCCACCAACAACGACTCACAACTACACCAATGTCATCTACCACCACCACTAGTATTTTCACAATCACAAACATCCCGCAGCCTTTTATATGGAGAACTTCAGCTGCATTCTCAATAGAATCTACAGAACAAGTAAAATATCACAGTTTTTAGTGAGAATGGCAAGTTAAATCTGGAAATAGACAACAAAATAAACAAAACTGGTATGGTGGAAAGCCAGCTGAATAAATTTATATGGAATAAGAGGGAAATTAACCAAAACACTAAAACCAACATCCTTTCTTTTAGTGTTATATGGTGATCAGCATTCGTTTTAGAGAAATTATGGACTTTACAACCCTGTTATAAATAACTATTTTAATTTGCCGACATTTCGACCTTCATATTAAGGTCATCATCTGGAGTATATACAAGGACAAGCTGAGTTACATTTCACACAGTATGTTAAAGAAACAATGATCTGATCGACGGTTATTCTACTGGCATGACCTCTAGTGAAAATATAAAAATTATATATATTTTTATTAGATAAAGTTATATTAGATTTAAGATTCTGGATTATCTACAGTCCTGTTTATAGTTAACTCTTAGGGAGAAAGGTTCTGTGGGTAGAATATGCGCCTTCCATATGCTTGGGATTTTTAGACTATCATTATTGTTCAGATTGGGGTGGTTGATAAGAATCTCACAGGCTTCCTTAAATTTACGTTCATACCAGTAATGTGTGATGTAAACCAGTGCTTCCCAAACTTCTGGATGTCAGGGCCCCCTTTGCAAAAATCAAAATATTTCACGGCCCTCCTCGGAAAAAAATCGTAATAGAGAGATATATTATTATTATATTTATTGTATTTATATTCAATACAAAACATACACAGCGAATATTGCAAAAATCAATTACTGCAAAACGAGCATATACTAAATATATGAATTTCTAACAAGTCAGAGCATGCCAACTCATATAACTACTCTTATTACAACAATCGTTAAAACCAAAATATGACCATCTGAGATTCCAATTCTAAGTTAAATATTATTATTATATAGGTATCTCTATGGGATCTGAAGACTCATCATGAAAAACTTAGACATTTATGCACACAATACCTATCACACCTCTCCTTAAACTCATTCACTGTAAGGGCACTCCAACTAAATTCGGCAATCCATTCCACTTATTCACCATTCTCCAAGCAAAAAAAACTAGTCTCTGCACCCCTCCCTTCACTTACTGACCACACGTTCTCACAACTTCCAAGGATTGACCCCTAGATCTCTCTCTCTCTCCATCATGTATTGAAAACTTTTTTTGTCAATCTTGTAGAATCCCTTTAATACCTTATAAGGTTCTATCATGTCCAGTCTTTTATGCATCAACTTTGCAACTCATATACCTTGAATCCATCTTCATAGAGAGCATTCCACAGACCTGCGACCAGCTTTATCACACATCTCTGAATCTTCTGATCATCACCTTCTGATCTCCAAAGTGCCCAAATCTGTACATAGTAATCAAGATGCAGCCAAATCACAACTTTAGAAAAAGGGATAAAACCTCCCTATCTTGACTTGCTAGTGCGTTTTTCAACATCCAAGTAATGCTTTAAGCTATTTTGGCAACTTTAAGCTAATTTGGTAATTTTAAGTCATTTTTGGCAACTTATGCCTTCTGAACTTCAACTCTCTGTCCCCTAATCCCTAACTTCAATTTTCTGCAATTCAATACCATCAATGTGATACATAGTATCTTTTCAAATCCAAAATGCATAATTTTATATTTTTAACATTAAGAACCATTATCCTTTGCCCACAATGGCAACACATTTAAACCATCCTGAAGGATATTTATATCACCCTTATTAACTACTGCCCAATTAAATTTTGTATCATCAGCAAACAACTGAATATCCCCTCTTAAACCATTTCCTATATCATTAATATACAAATTAAAGAGTAGTGGCCCTAGTACTGAGCCACTAGTTGGCCTCATTTTTCCTAGATTCGATTGCAATATATATGGGCCACCCCATACTTACTTATGGGTGGCCCATAAGTCATCGAACATTCAGTAGAAAGGGTCGTTGTGAAGCTGAAAATAGAAGGCATTTAAACGATGTCGGTTTACATAACTAATAAAAAAAATCTGGTGATGTTAAAAAAACGAAACAGTTGCTTTGCAAAGAAGCAATCACTTTCTACAGCATGTTCCATGACTTACAGGTCACTTATGAGCAATTCTGTACTACTTTCTTGTATCTGTCTGTCTGTCAGTCATCTCCCCCCCCCCCCATCTATACCACCAGCGCTCATATCCATTCTTATTTGCTTCAACTTTTGTAATAGTTTTTTCATACAGTATTCTGTCACCACCACTTCTTTTATTTAAAGGAGATATTCTGCTGGATACAACTTATGAAATTTGCATCAAATTAATAAAAGAGCTAGCGAACAATGACAATAGCCTCTGTAGAGCAATTAGAAGAATGATGGTACACTGTGCCCTTCAACTGGAAAAGGCCAGAGTTTGATTCTCATCATGACAAGAGGAATCTTTATATGGGTTACTTTCAATTGAAGGTGAGTTAGCTGATCTTATATGTAGCAGGGTTTTTTTCTCCCAGAAACCTGAGCTACCGGAAGAAAAATACAGGCAAATTGACATCAGAAAACACACAGTTTACATGCAAAAAATACTGTTGTTGTTGATGGGCGGTATATGGAAATGATTGTAGTTCTGTGTAATGAGTGAAATAAAGTATTATTACAGTAACAGGCTCTGTTAAAACAATGTTATTATTTCGGTGTAAAGAATAGAGAGCTTATGTCAGGTAAAGAAATATTCATGGGAGGAGGTTTAGCATTATGCAAAATCTGTGCAATCTCAAACTGTAGTTTGTTAGCATCATCTGTATACAATTCCTAATGTCATTTTCTTTGTCTGTCATAAAGTCTAAATGAGGCCATCAGTAAAATCTGGACCTTTTGACAATATACTTAATTCATCACTTGTAAAAGGTTGGTTAGTTAAATTATGACCCATTTGTCAAACTGATTGAACAAACCGATGGCTTCTTTGTTCTAATATTGTTTCTAATTAGTTTGGCAAGTGATCATTATCGGATGGTTTAACTATAGCAGTCAAATGAAACAGTATGTAGTAATAAGTGAACAGAAACTTGGGAATTCTTGAGAGATAAATGTCTTAGGCAACATGCATTAGAGGAATATGAGAATGAAAACTTTTAGATTTGGTCCCTAGCATAAGAGAATCTACGACACCATCCTAGTCCCAAGATGGTGAGAATGACCAAGTAGTTTTGACTTGAGGATAAACTGAAATGCAGAAGTATCAAGGAGAATTTGTGGAATTATAAGGTAGGTGATTATAATCAATTAAACTTGTCAAGAAGTTATATTCTTGTTTAATCCTTCATCCAGGTGTAAGCAAACAAAGTTTCCATGTGAAGTATCTTCAACGACTGATTATAATAATCTTATAAATCAGCCTGGCCAATTCCACAGATAGAAGAATTTGAGGATAGATGTCATTAGATGTCAGAAGTGCATGAGAGCTAGTTAATAAATATTAATCGATAGGAGTGGCAAACTGCATACCTCAAGTGAAAACCATGATTTAGCGTAAAGTGGATACCAATGAAATCAAACATGAATGTCAGATTGGATGGGAGGGGGTTATGAATAAAATATAAAGAGAAGAAAATCCTAAGGAACTCTTTCACTGTGGTTATGTGACCAGTAAGAGGAGAAATGACTGTTGACAAATGAAACTCCATGCATAAATTCTGGGGATTTCAAGAGAAGCAGATCACCATATATATATATATATATATATATATATATATATATATATATATATATATATAACACCTGAAGTGATTAGTGATAAATGCTCAAAATTAGCATGCTTTTAATCTTCTCCTCTCATTTCTGAAAGACAGGGGAAATATTGCCTGATACTGTAATGACAGAAATTGAAGTGAGGTATGAGAAAACCATGAGGAAAAAAATATATAAATAAATATATATTTATACACACACACTTTACACACACTTAAACACCCTTACCACAGCAAACTGATTTATATATGGTCAAACAAAGTGTGACCATATACAAATTTACAAGTACTTTAATCCAGGGGTTGATATAAATATCCAAAGAACAAATCCTTTTTGATCATCAGATTTTATTCTGGAGTGGAATGACATATATATATATATTTTTTTTTTTTATTTATTTTTTTTTTTTGTAAATACAGGAAAACCTTGCTTAACGCAAATTCAATATGCACAATAATCAGTTAGCGCCTCAGTAAAATGATACTATTTCCCACTTTAAGCGAGTGAATAATCAGTTAATGCAATTTTTTTACGTTACATGATATTTTTTGTCACCAATCTGCAGTGAGCAGAAAAGCTGGAAGTCATTAAGAGACATGAAAGTGGCGCTAGTAATAATGATTATGCAAAACCTGGGATACAGCGAGTCTACAGTTTGGACTATATTAAATAAGAGCAAAGAATACAAAGAACAAGGAAAAGTTGCTACTGCTTCATTAAACATGCAGATCACCCGAAATAGAAGAAATTTAATGATCGAGATGAAGCATCTTCTATCACTGTGGATTAAGGATTATAACCAAAAAAGGATACCTCTTAATACAGGGAATATTCAGGCAAAAGCTCTCAATATTTTTACCTCACTGAAAGAGACCAAATTTCAAGAGGAATGTGAAAGCTTTACTGCAAGTTTAGGATGATTTGACTGTTTTAAAAATCGAATTGGACTGCAATGACAAAACTGGTCTTCTCTTTTGGAAGCATATACCAACAAAAACTTTCCTAGCTAAAACCGAAGCATCTCAACCAGGATACAAAGTATCTAAGATTGTCTTACACTATTATTAGGAGGCAATGCAGAAGGTGACTTTAAACTCAAGCTGATGTTAGTTTATCGTGCATAAAATCCAAGATCTAACATTATTGAAGAAATCAGCACAACTGGAAAAGAACTTGGATTTAATGAACTGGTTAATGAAGATGTGAAAAACTTGTTCAATTTCCATTCAGAACAGTTAAGCGAAAATGATCTTCCACTGGAAGAGCAGCGTGCATATGAAAAAAAAAAAAAAGATGATGAGGAGTACAAACAAGAAGAGAATGTTATAATTAAGAAGCCAACTGCAAAAGAACTTGAGCTAGTTTTCAAATCACATTGAGTTTGTTAATGAAATTTTGTTTGATGCTGATCCTGATATGGAACAAAGGTCTGAATTTTTGATAAAGCGATTGCAAGCTATTGCAAATTGCATGACAAGTTTTAAAAGTCAAGCACAATTCAAATATCTTTACTTAATTTTTTTTTTCTTTTTTTTTTTTTTGTAAAAAAGTAGCTTAATCAAATGTTTAGACATTAAATAAAAATTTAAGCAATTGATTTTTATTATCTTTGATGATTTTGTCCTCTAATGTAGCTTATGCTGTAATTTTTTTTTTCAAATTTACACTGACTGATGGATGAATTATAATTATTCCTATTGTTTATTGTATCCGCTCAACACGACTTTGCTTGGCATGCATTAATTGATGGATTAATTAATTGCGTCAAGTGAGGTTTTCCTGTATATTTATATCCTACTGTAGCAATTGATGTATCTATCTTTGAGGATTTAATTCAGAAGAGTAATTTTATTTTATTTTATTTTTTTTTTTTTTTACCTTCCATGTTCCGGTTTGGAGCAAAAAATTTCACTCTCAGAAAATAATGCTCCATCTGAAAACACACACATATTTAAAAAAATCCAACGCGCGTGCACGCACACTGCTTATATCCTCTCAATAAATAAAACTCTTATTTCCATTTTGTATTTCAATAAATTTAAATTAACAGTATTCTTTTACCTTGTTAATAGTAACAATAAATAAAGAAATGATATTTTTGCGTCTTTTTATTTTTTTTTTTTTATTATCAAAATTCTTAAATTAATCCTCAATAGTCAATATATGTGTGTGCTTTCAGGTGGAGTATTATTTTCTGGGAGTGAAATTTGTTGCTTCGACCCGGAAATATATCTTCAGGAGAACAAATAAATTGTCCCAATCCGGATAAATAAATAAAATTCTATCCGGACTATTAATCAGTGCTATTAAAAGTTCCTTTTAAACTATTCTGAGAAGAACATTTTATTTTTGTTCAAAACCATTTAAATGTCTGTTTTTTTTTTAATCTGCACAATAAACACAAACCTGGTCTCGAAGGGGGGAGGGAAGGACGAAATATGAAATTTTAGTTATTTCATATGAAATATGAAATAACTAAAAATTTCTTTCCTGAAATCAAGCGAGGAATCTTGGTAATGCATTACTAATCGTATAATTTCAACAGAAATGTAAATCTACAGATAATAACTGTACACAATCACATCATTCTTTTTGTGGTGAAATAAAAATTACGTTATCGACCTCACAAAACAGTTAACTGGATTCTGAGAATGATGTGCCTAAATGTATTTAAAATTCTCACGCAGACATATGCATTATAAGTTAATTACTATATTTGTTAACTAATTCTTCACACACCTGACTACTCTTGGAAAGCGTTATAAATTTAGCATCATCTATTTACATCCATCTCAACCACATAGCAACTGTCACTCGCCATGTTTACCGGCAAAATGGCGCCATCTGTGAATGGAAAGTTGGACAATACTAATACTTTTAACAATGAAAAGTACAAATCATAAATATCCTCCACTCCCTTCACTTTATTTAAGTTAAATATTGAATTTATTAGTTGAATTCTAATAATGATAACAAATGTCAATATAACATCATATTTAATTAGTATGTGATATAATAATTCATTTATTTATTTATTCTTATGGCTACATGAAACTGGTAAGTGAAAAATACAATCAGAATTTCCAGAAACAAATGATGAAAATCTTAACATATAAAAGTTCATTACATAAAAGGCACAACCTGCTTACTAAGTCTTTATTTTTTTTTTAAATATAAAGCAAAAGTAACTTGTCATAATTAAGCCAGGGACAATTATCGTCCTGCTGCACCAAGTATGACAAGACTGCATGTTCTCACAACACATCACAACATAAAAGTGGCTGAATCCGAGGTTTAAGTAGAGAGCAGTTGTGTCTTCTGTGAGAAAACTTGATCCATTACAGGAGGCCCATTTCACACTGTATCATCAGCTTCTAACATGAGGAGTTCTGCTGATACTATGACGAGGACTATGATGGTAACTACTAGAATAACGTCTTCGTGGTGAGACTGGACCATGATCTTCTGTTTCCTTCATAACCACCGCCGCCACCACCATTCCAACTACACGTCGAGGTCCAGGCTGGAAAGTCAATTCAAGGCCTCATCCGTCACCTTTTGTATGTCCTGTAGGCCACCACCGTGATCTGACAGCCCCATTTATGTAGAAGATAGCCACATCTGCCCTGACTAGTTTTGATCCTATTTATTGATGACCAAATCTTCCCAGAAAGACCAAAACCAGGCTGTGGAGCACAGGGATCTTCTACCAGGAGGCCGTTTGTTGGGAGATTGTTGGACCAGTATTCTCTCCATATGTCAGATATTGATGGCAGTGCAGCTGAATAGAGTTCATCCATGGACCAGAGAGGCTTTCTAGATTTTAGGTGAAGACTAAGTGGATTTATGAGAGTCTGGTGTAAGGGTAGGGGTGGGTTGCTCATTGCTTTATTAAATTCCTTAATCGAGGCTTGTCTTCTCCGTATGTGTGGTGGAGCAATGTTAGATAGAACAGACAGCCAGGGGAGAGGGGTGCTTCTCACTGTCCCACCAATTGTGTGCCTGGTAGAGTTTGGCTGGGTGTCTATAATGTTAGTGTGTGCACTTCTTTCCCAGACAGGGGCACAATATTCTGCTGCAGAGATTGCGACGGTTAGTGCAGACGACCTTAGGACTTCTGTACCACAATCGCAAGTTGTTCCAGCAAGCCTTGAAATGATATTGTTTCTCATTTTAATTTTGTTGTTTAGGTTGGTGGTGTGCCTTTTATAGGTTAGGCTTCTGTCCAGGCTCAATTCAAGGCATTTCGGGTGAGGCTCATGTCGTACCATTTTTCCACAGAAAGAAAGGTTGAGGTGTTGTCGATTCGCCTCAGCATTGTTCAGATGAAATACTGTGGACACAGTTTTCGTTGGATTTGGCTTCAAGTATCACTGCTTGAAGTACTCTTCCAGAGTGTTCAAGTCTGTATTCAAGGTTGATTCTAAGTTGGTAAAGAAGGTGGATTGATGTAAGATCGCTAGGTCATCGGCGTACATAAACTTGCTTGTCCTGGTATGAGGTAGATCATACAAATAGATGTTAAAAAGTATAGGGGATAACACAGAGCCCTGAGGAAGACCGTTGTGAAGGAATCTGGACCTGCTCTTTTTTCCGCCAATATGGACCTGGATCTTTCTGTTGGAGAGAATAGATTCAAAAAGTTATAGAGTTTTTTTTCATTTTATAATATGTCCTAGTTTTAGGCGGAGACCCCTGATCCAGACATTGTCATAAATAGATGTCAGGTCAATGAAAGTGGCTCCAGATTTAAGTTTCTTCTGGAAGCCTGCTTCAATTTGAGTTGTCAGGGCCAAGACCTGGTCAGAGTAACTTCTTCCTGGCCTGAAACCAGCTTGTTCAGTCGGGAGTGCTCTTTCAATGAGTGGTAAAATTTTTTAAGGAGAATTCTTTTAAAGAGTTTAAAAGTGGTGCAAAGCAAAGAGATAGGTCATAGGTTTTTCACTTCATTTTGATCTTTCCCTGGTTTAGGCACGACAATTATTTTGGCTTCCCACCACAGCTTTGGTAATTTACCAGTCATGATGATTTCTGAGAAAAGGGCAGCCAACCATGTTTGGCCATGTTGACCAAGATGTTTTAGGAACCCAGGGAGTATACCATCCACTCCTGCAGCTTTGCCATTCTTGGTAAGTTTTAAGGCTATTTGTACCTCTTCCCGAGATATTGGGTGTATGAGTTCAGGAATCTCCGGTTCCGTCTACAGGTTTTGTCTGATAGAAGCTTGTACAGCAATTTTCCTGGTAGAGCTGGGATGAATCTTCGAGGTTTTCAATAAATGGTTAGCCATTTGATCAGGAGTTATCTCTGTCGTTTTGTGTGTCGTTGCCTCTGATCCACCTAGTTTTCTCAGAAGTGACCAGCTTCTCTGACTAGATGTGACGAAATCGAGTTCATTGATGGTTGGGATCCATCTTTCCTGTTTTTATCCAGGGTTGATATGAGCTCCTTAGCAATAGCTGTGTCTTCAGTTTCCTCATATTTGGCTAGGAGTTCCTCACTTTCTTTACTCCAACATGGGATATATTGTTTTCTGCAGCCTCTAGGGATAGAGGCTTTTGTTGCAGATTTGAGTAGTTTAACAAATCTAGGATAGCAATTAGGAGTGGGTGGAATTGCTTTTATGGTTTGCTCGATTTGTTTCTGAAATGCAAACCAGTTGGATCTGCAGAGATTCCATCTAACGATTGGTGTTCCGCTGATGACTGGGATTGATGTTCCTATCTCTATTAATGTAGGACGATGTTGACTATTAGGGAATCTGTTAAGGATGGTTCTGGTTGATGGAAGAGAGTGGTCTTCAGAGTCTTTAGTGACTATGCACAGATCTGGAGTGTAGGTTCTCTACCATCTGGCTGAGTAAAGAGTACCGTCCTGCTTGGCATCATAATTCAAATACAAATTATATGTGTCCATCCAGTTAGCTAGATTATTACCATCCTGGTTTGTTAGAGGAATATCCTCACATGGTGTGATGGGAATCGAAGTCACCAACATAGATAGCAGGGTGAGGAGGAGGTCGGTCCATCTGATCATGCCAGGATTGCGATGGAGGTTTGTAGACATTGCAGATGGTGATATTTTGATCACATCTGCAATGGTGATCAAAATATCACCATTGCAATATCTATATCAGGAACAATTTGGGTTATATCCTTGAGACCAGGCCGGATATAGGTTGCTAGGCCATGCTTGAGGTGGCAGTTATAAGACACTAGAATGAGTTCTGGGATCTTTAGTCTATTGAGAGCTGTGTCAGGCACATGGGTTTCCTGGAGAGTCAAGACATCAGTTGCTTGATGTCTTTGCGTCCAAAGGTTTCCAAGCCTCCTGGACTACTTACATTATGATGAATACAAAAGTTAAAAAGTTCCATGCCGGCTCGATCGTCTCTCGGAAAAACAAGCATCGCGTCGCTTGTTTAGGTGGAGGGCAAGCTTCGAAAAATATGTTACAGTCCGCCAATCAACACTACCTCAAGATATGTTCCCTAAACATAGAAGGGATATCTAAATCCAAAACCGAAGTCATCGGGAAAATAGCCAAAGATAAAGCAATAATTCATTAAACCTAGTGAATGTATGTATAATGAAATAATAAATAGATAAATAAATAAAATAAAAATGTATTTATTTATTTATTTATGAGTCAATGGAAGGCATCGACAGTAAATTTAAACTATATGAATTTATCCTACACTTTCTAAAGCTATTATATTCCAAAAGGTTCGAAATAGTTCCACATATATTGAGATTGCAGGGGAGATCCCATATCACGATATATTAATCCAAAAGTCTTCGATCTCTCATATTTCAATCAAGTGAACGCCATTTTCCTGTGATATGGCCTGTTTCCACAAACGGGGTTCCCGGCACGAATATTGCTGCCTTATATCTTTCCTAAATGGAGGAAATGCAACTAAACCTGTGAATGGTACAAGGACAAAGATTAATTTCTTTGCAAGCGAAACTAAGGACAGGGATTCTGGTTTCTCTAGTCCATTTCTTTCCACTTTGCAGGTGATGGCAGTGTACATAGTAGACTTGGCTTAACCTGATGATAGAGTCGAGAGGCTTCCAATTCGGCTGGAGAATTGGAATTATTAGCAATACTCTTGCTAATAATTATTTTTCCAAGTCGTAAACGGAAGGGTTAGAGTATAGCAGAATGCTGTTGGAAATGGACAAGGAAATAGACGCTTGAAACGCTTGAAACTTGAGACTGCAAATTTCCAACACTATGGTTAAAAAAATTCTCCAACGGAAAAACAAAAATTCGAAAACATTTAAAACAAATCAACTTCCCATCCATTTTAGCAGCATTCTAGGCATCAATACAAATAGTAATGACGTTCACTCACTTACAGGCATCTGAACCAGATATAATGTTTCTCGTTCACCCTGAACAGACCTCCTTTACAATAACAATTCACCTCAGCTTTCCCAGTCACATATAATAAGAAGTGAGAAACTTGAGCATGCACTTGTCTGGTTTGCCATTCTATATCACAAGATCTACTCTATATAATCTAATCTAGTTCAATATTTCCTTGCCACACATTATTAGCTACCTTTGCTCCGTTTACATTCCTCATAATTTGGATAGCAATGCCGACTTCTTGGATTAATTATCACTGAAAGCTGATTTTACACCATCTGATTACCGAACAGTGAGGTTATCTTCAGTGGAGCCTTCAATGTCCACAAGTAAAATCAACGTAGAAGTAAACTAGATTCTGTTCCATAGTATCAGCTGTTAGATTGAAAGGATATCCAGTGCATGGGATACATTAAAAAAATTACTTATCGAATGTGTTCCTAGAGTTCAAAGAATAATTAGGGTACTAGTGAAATGTGTGTTCAATCATATTAAAAGTGATTGATCATGATGGAAGGAATACCGGAAAAATGTGTGTATGAGGTTGATATCAGTTATGAAAATTATAAAAGAAAAAAATGAATGCGAAAGAATATCTCTAGTAAAAGCGGTTAATATGCGGGTGACAGATGCAATAGGGATTGTTCAGTTTTGATAAGAATTACGAACCTAGAGTGAGTGCAATATTGAGCTCACTGTTACCTCTTCACTAGATGAAGACACTCAAAAGTATGAGGAGGATTAACTAGAGGTGATGTGTAAACCAAATATATATTCGCCAACGGGAACTGATGGGATATCAGCAAATATCTTAAATGAGTGTTCAGCTGAACTGGCTGTACTTTTGACTAGACTGTATAATTTGAGTCTCAGTAAAGGGAAGATTCCACAGGAGTGGAAAGCATGTATGATTATCCATTGCATAAGGTTGGAAAGACAGTTCTGTCTAACTATCGGCCTATCATTATCTCTGGAGTGAAGATTTTAGAAAAGTTGGTAAGATACAGAAATGAATTTACAATGAATCTGTACTTAGCAAAGAATAGAATGGGTTTACTATGGGAAGGTAATGTTTCTAGAAACTTGTTCAAATTTTATAATAATGTTAGGATTGAGTTAGACAAGGGGTCGGATACATCATGATTAGAATGCTGCTTATTTTCATACTTTAGTTTTATCTTTAAGGCATTCTTTAATTTTTTTTTGTATATAGTAAGTAAAAAATTCCCTAAAATGTTTAACGAAATATCGAATTTTTAGGATTTGCGACGGAGTGTCAAGGTATTGAAATAGCATAATACGAAAGCTACAACGTGCATATTCGCAATCGAATATGTTTCAGCAAATACGCACTGGAATTTTCAAGCTGCTTTTCTGTACGCGTATTCGCCTAATCGTGACAGGGCACTGTTAAAATTTTTTTTTTACGTAATAAGAATGGCAAGCACATTTGCGAGCAGCATTGCTACCCACAATACAACGGAAATATGACTTATTGGACAGATGTCAGCCACGTTGTCCCACTCACTAACTCCCTTCTATAAAAGAAGTCATGTCTTCGTTCTTTGTTTTTTTTTATTATAAAAAAAAGCAATTCAGAAAAGAACAAGGAAAGTACTACATTCCACGGCCCAAGATGTTCTGTCGATTTGGGAAAAGGCGACAATACTCTTTGAAGTTGAAAAAGTATGTCGTGGACAGAGCCGAAGTCTTACTTATAGAATGAGAAAATCTTGGAAAGAAAAAGATCAAGGAGAAGAATGAGAAGGAAGGAAGGAATCTTGAACATCTTTGTATTCACTGTTAGTTTATATGTTAAAGCCCAGTTCTAAACTCTATTTTCTGTGAATTTCCTAGAATTACCTGCAATTCCTGAAGGACATTTATCTGCACAAGGTAATAAATGAAACAATCTCAAAATCTACACTTCGAAAATTCCTAGTTCAACTCTAGTGCTTTCAGAGGAATTTATCGTATTTGCTGTTCTTAATGACAAAATTTTTTAATATGAAACGAAAAACTGTCAATGCTTTGAAGAAATTTGGAGAAGACAATCCAATGAAACGAGCTACACTTGCTTGTTTCATTCAAGTGCCTTCTCTGGACATCGTTTGTATGCGACTGAAAGATTTCGTGACTTCAAACACTCAGCAGTTCTTCTATCACCAGACTTTCACTGATTTTCTGAACAAGGATGCTGCTGACTGGAATGAAGACGAGTTATTCGGATCAGTAAAAAAAGAGACCGTTCAATGTATAAGATTTGTCAACGACAGGCGAAAAGATGCGTCAACTGGACAGCAAAGATGAAGACCAGAAACAGTTTATTCTGTTCTGAAAAGCCAAATGGCTATTTTTTTCTGGCGAAGTTAATTAAATTAAGGGGATAAAATCACTTACGCTTGGATTCGCCGATAGTTCGTCGGCATGAAACTCTTAGATCGTAGTTTTCGATTTTAGAGTTTCGCATACTGGCTGTAAAATAAAATAATAAGGGATTTTTATCCCTTATTATTTTTATCCCTTTAATTTAATTAACAAATGGCTATTCATCTTTGCTAAGATGAGTAGCCGTTTGGCTTTTCATCTTAGTTACAATATGTTATAATATAATATAGTGGCACACCTTTCTGGCATTCGTATAGTGAAGGTATGTAAGTTCTTTTCACTTAAACTTTGATATCATCCAGGTCTACGTACTCACTGATGAGACCTCAAAACAAAACAAAAAACAAGGTTGAAACCGGTCTGGGTAGTGACCTCTCCTCATAATGTAAAGGTATTACATCTCCTAGGAGCTGCGTTTTTACATTATGAGAAAATATTAAGGAGAGTGAGGGGTCTTGCTCCACCTTTGCTTCGAGTTGCCTTGGTGTGGTACTACCAGGTGGTCACTTAGCTTGGATTCGTCAATAGTTCGTTGGCATGAAACTCCTAGATCGTAGTTTTAGATCTTAGAGTTTCGCATACTGGCTGTAAAATAAAATAATAAGGGATTTTTATCCCCTTAATTTAGTTTATTCTGTTCTTTGTGACTACATAGGAAAATCCTGAACACAAGAAGCAACATGGTTAAAATACCTGCAACAAAACCGGTAAATTTAAGAATTTGAAAACTTCGTGTTATCTGTTTGCATGATCAAGTTTCATTTTTTCATATCCTCAATAACTGAGGTTGATGTTCGTTTGTAAAAATAAATGTTCAATATTACTAATTAACCCCCCCCCCCCAAAAAAAAATTAAAAATTCACTTAAGGCAGTACAGTAGATTTTAAAAATAAAAATGCAAATGGCATAGTTTTATTTAGTGCGTTATTATCTAACCGTCGTAACGATTAACTATATGCTAAATCGTTTCAAATTTTAGCATATGTTTTCTTATTATTGCGAAAACAAAAAGCAAGTGCCTCACATGAAATTCAAATGATTTAAAATTTGCTCTTTTTAAGAAGCATCCTTACCATGATGCTCTTTGACTTTGCTAAGACTTTTGACAGAATACGGCATGGAAGACCGTTGCATAAACTAGAGAATATGAAATTGGATTATAAAACATTAGCGTGGGTAAGAGGATGGCTGACTGACAGATATCAAAAATTGGTATATGGAGGATGTTAGTCTGCAAGATTTAAGATAAAAGCAGCTCTTCCATCCAATTTCTCTGCCTCCGGACCTGATGGCTTTCCTGCGTCTAGACTTCGGAAGGTGCCGTTGAAGATTCTTCAAAACTTAGTGGCCATTCTCATTTCCAGTAAAATAATACCACCATACTTACGTGCTTCAAGAACTATCTTCATTCCGAAGAAAGAAACTTCAAGCTGTGCATCAGACTTTAGACCTATTATCATCTCCCCTGTGTTACTTAGACTCTATCATGAAATATTAGCTTAAACGACTTCAGCAACATATACAACATGATTATAGACAGAGAGCTTTTGTCCCTTCGGACGGCTGTGCCAAGAATATATACCAATTTTCTTCTCTTCTGTCTGCTTCCCCACGCCACCTTAAGCCTCTATATATGGCGTCGCTAGACCTCCAAAAGGCCTTTGATAGCGTCTCCCTTCCTGCTCTCCTTCCAGAGCTGTCTATTGCTAGATGTCCAGAACCCTTTCTTTATTATGTTATGGAGCTATATTTGGATAGCTCCATCACTATCACTGCACTGTCCCATGCAACGTCTATTACCGCAGTGCGGGGTGTTCGCCAGGGTGATCCTCTATCTCCCCTTTTCTTTAACTGCGTCATAGATGAGTTCTTCATTCTCTTCCTAGCCATATAGGCTACTCTCTAGGCGCTTCTTCCTTTAATGCTATGGCCTTTGCAAACGATCTTATTCTCGTAGCTACTAAGATAGAATTGTAGGAACTCCTTGACCAGGCAGTTGACCTTCTCTATTCGAGGCCTTTCTATTAATGTAGATAAATCCTGCTCTTTAGCTCTTGTCGCCTCTGGTCGTGACAAGAAGCTTAAGGTCGAGACTATAGAGTTTTCCCTGCAAGGTAGGCCGTTGCATGCTTTGACCATCCTGGAAGAGTGGAGATACCTCGGTATCATGTTCACCCCCAAAGGGAAGGTCTTCTGTCCCTTCTATCCTAGAAGCTGGGATCGCTTATTTGAGGAAAGCTTTTCTCAAGCCCCAGCAAAGACTGTTTCTACTTTCCCGCTATCTCCTACCTCGCTTTTACCACAAGTTGGTACTTGGTAGGACATATATCTCGGTACTGTCCCGAATGGATAGGGCTATCCGTTCAGTCGTGAGATCTGACTCCGACTGCCGCCTGACACTCCTACTACATATTTCCATGCGAGGGTGAAGGATGGTGAGCTTGGGGCAAGAATAGTTTCCCCATCTGCAGAGAGGCTTTCTGTAGCCCATTAATACAAAAAGACTTAAGGCAGGCTAAAGGCGGGTCCCATTATTAAGGTACTTTAATCGAGTCAGCACCCGCAGAACACAAGAGATGGGCATCTCTGTTGCACTGTTCTGCAGATGGTGCTCCTTTAAAAGAGTCATATCTGGTGCCTTCCCAGCATGATTGGGTAAGGGATGGCACCAGACTCCTCCCTGGGTTCGAGTATATTGACCTTATCAGGACGAGGATCAATGCGCTGCCTACTCGAGCCCGCACAGCTCGATGGGGACAGTGACGACTCCAACTGTAGGGCTGGCTGCCACTACAGTGGGACATTGTCTCATATAATTCAGTGTTGCTTCCGCACCCATGGGGTCCGAGTGAGGAAGCATGATCCCGTGGTCTCCATTCTGAACAACCGCTTTAAGAACGAAGGTTGGGAGACTGCGGTGGAACCACATTATAGGACCTCCGCGGGTTTGCGTAAGCCAGACTTAGTGATTAAAAGAGATGATGACGTTTGGGTAGTTGAAGCCCAGGTGGTGCGAACAGGGCGCCCACTAGCCTATAGCCATAATAATAAAGTAAATTATTATAAAAAATAACCCAGATCTAGTTAGTAAGATACGAGAGGAGCATGGGGCAACTCCGAGGTTTACCAGCGCCACCATTTCTTTGCATGGCATATGGAGTGCAGATAGTTATAAGGACATAAAACAGCTTGGGCTTACGCAGAAGGATATAAAAGTTCTTTCCTTGAGGGCCCTACAGGGCACACTTAGGCCTTGTAAAGGCTTAGGCCCATATCAAGTCTAGACGAAATGTCTGGACGTGATGTAAGGGTAGTACTGCCCATAACCAGTACAAAGATTAATAAAAATAATAATAATAATTAAAAAACAAAAGTGGTGTACCACAAGGATCAATCCTTGGTCCATTATTATTAATCAATGTATATTATTGCCATTGGGAAGAATTTGACATGCAACATATAATTTGTTAATAATGCGAAGATAGGCAAGGATATATGGAATGCGACGCACATGCAGCACTTGCAGTAAGATTTGAATAGTATGAAACTCTGAGTATTTATAAATGGTTTTCAGTTCATTGTTAGTAAAAACTGATCAAGCTAGAGATCTTGAAGTTTTCATATATAGGAAGTTGAAGTTCGAGGGCCATCTAACGAAATTTACAAATGCAACTCAGAGGATAATTGTAATGTGGAAAGGAGCATCGACATGTAAGGAGAAGGAAGTCATTTTGCCTCTTTATAAGACTTATGCGGACTATTGTAGGCATATCTGGTATTCTGGTTTCCCAGATGGTGCAGAGAGAGAGAGAGAGAGAGAGAGCAAAAAAATAGTGCTATGATATCCGGACTGTGGTATGCAGGTTATGAGAAAAGATTGAGAATTTGTGGAATGCTAGCAAACAAGCGCTTTCTCTTATTTAAAGAGGGCTGACATGATAGAGACCTATACACTTGTGAAAGGGTCATACAGTAGAAGAATATTTACCGTAGTCCCTCCTTATCCGCCGTAAACCCCCGTTCGAAAATATTAAATGGAAAATTCCAGAAATAAATAATTTTTAATTACATCGGCAAATCAATCAAGCAAATAAACAATCAATCATCGGCATCCCCGAATTGCCTTAGCTACTTAAGTCAAGTGGGTACTGCAACTCGGGGACGCCGATGATTGTATTCTCGTAAGCGCTCAGGTCTACTTACGAAACTTTCATAGTTTCTAGAAACATTCAGCTTTGAAATAATGTTGGATCTAATATCCACTTCGTCGATGTAATTTTACATCGTCAAAATGAAGCCGTATGGCTCTTTTTTTTAGTAATAGACAATTCTGCTGATTCCAGAGGTAGTCCAACACCAGGGCAACTCGTTGCACAGGTGGAGAAAGCTACACGCACATTGCAGTCTTTCGGAAATCAGGAATATCAGGAATTGCACCGATCTGAGTAGTTCTTGGTTATTATTAACCCTTATTTTACTTAATATAGCCCCCAAGTTCAAGAGTAGTGATGCTGGCAATTCGGATATGTCAAAGAGAATTCGTAAAGTGCTTCCTTTTAAAGTGAAAAAAAGGTGAATGTTCTCGACTTCATAAAATAATAAATAGATAATAAAAGAACATATGCTGAGGTTGCTAAGTTTCCATTGAATTCAGATAACCTTTATTGCAGTCTATTTATAATTGTTCTATTTTATTATTAGTTATTGTTGTTAATCTCTTACTGTGCATAAATTATAAACTAAACTTTATCATGGGTATCTATGTATAGGAAAAATAGAGTATATAGATTCGGTACTTTTTTTGGTACCACCCAGGGTTTCAGGTATCCTCGTGGTGTCTTGTAGCCTATTCCCCGCGGATAAGGGAGGACTACTGTACTTTTATGAAGGGTGGGGAGAGGACGTGAATGCATCGCTGGACGTTTCAAAGATAATGCAGTCAAAAAAAAGGATGAGAGCTAGATTTTTTTCTCTCATTGGAAAGCGATGCTTGATCGATTGGGATGCTTGAATGGAATCGATGCATCTTTTATTATTTAGGATGCAAGAAGAATTTGATTGTTGACAGCACACTTGTGCCGTGTGTGTGTGTGTGTGTGTGTGTGTGTGTGTGTGTGTGTGTGTGTGTGTGTGTGTGTGTGTGTGTGTGTGTGTGTGTGTGTGTGTGTGTGTGTGTGTGTGTGTGTGTGTGTGTGTGTGTGTGTGTGTGTGTGTGTGTAAGAGGAATAGAAGAAAGGAGGAATCGGTTCATATTTTGCTTGAACAGCTGAGGATTGTATTCTTTGGAGAAGGCAGAGTGGGGAGACTGTTTCAAAGAACAGAAGTAGATGGAATAAAAGAGGAGGCAGTGAAGTTGGCTCGGTGAGTTTTAAGATGGACTGTAAAGGGGCGCTGGTTATCAGTGGCTCTTGTTTTAATGATTTTGGAGGAGAGCGGAGGAATAATAGTTGCCAATTCAGCATTTCACTGTCCATGTAAGTATCTGTAGAAGAGGCATTAGGCAGAAACTGAACGTATGCGAGAGAGGGGTGGGAATTGAATTGAAGTAGGCTTGTGAGAAGAATCATTAATTAGCCGGATTGCCGTGTTCTGGATAGAATCCAATAATTTTAGAAAGGAGTTTGGTGCAACATCCAAAATATGGGACTAATATTCCAAGGCTGGGCGGATTTGGGCTTTGTATAGGGTTGGCAGCTATGAAGGTGTGAAGTAGTGTCTTGTGCAAAAACGTTCACAGGGTTTGTTGCCGGCTGTGGAAATTATAGTTTAAATATTGTTGTGCCAGGAAAGATCGAAGGTGCAAAGTTATTACAAGAAGAGAAATTTGATCGTGTTTGGATATCTCAATATTACTCAAGATGAGCAGAGGGATGCGAGCTCTTTCTTGAAGAGATCAGACTGAAATGAGTTTTGGTGGCATTTACATGGTTGTCCTTGCCCCAGTGGAATATATCTAGTAGATTTGAGTTCAGGTCCTTGGTCGTGGTAGATCGTGAGGATTCCAATGCTTGAGCACCAACAGATTTGTCAAATGAAAAGGAGGAATGGAGTGTAGTCGTCAGCAAGGCTATGGACAGGATTGGAAGGGGAGCTTATTAGGAAGAGGTCAAGTGTGTTGGTAAATTGGACAGGGTTGTCTGGTATTCTGGTGGGAAGATTGATGATTTGAGATAGCTCACTGCTGATGGCAAACACCTCAGCGTCTCGGCCTGCTTGGTAGTTGAAAGCGGAGAAGGGGAATGAATATGAGCTCTGAACATTGAAGTCCCCAAGAAGGATGACCGCATTATTGGGATACTTAGACTGTTATGCAGATAACTGTTTTTACCATGGTATTTCTCCTGAGTGAGATCAAGAAGAATAAATTTTCTGTAGAAACAAGAAACTTAAATTCCAAAAGTTGTGTTCACACAGGATGATAACAATTGTCCATGATAATTGAAGAAATGCTCTATCTAGTTGCGATGTGAAGAATATACTGCCGCTTGCATAATTAACATGGTTAAAGTAGATAATACAACACAAAATCAGAATGAGTTCAAGTTTACTTGCTAATTGGAGGAACTTTTTTCGAAGCCTTTGTTTGAGCGGTTCCCAAATTAATCGATCTCTGGCACGGGTAAGCGAGTTTTGCTCCCGGGAAACTCGGGGTTTTCGTCCTGTAAACTGAAGAAAATCAACAATAGAACCCACACTATTTTAGACAATAACATATCCTGCTATGATTAGATACCACGAGATGCAAACACTCGTCTCTTCATCAGGTGCAGCTTGAATTTAGTGATAGTCATGGGTCAGCTATCTCTCCTTGGATACTGATGTCTCCAAAAAGTTTGATAGGGCTTACGACTAGAACGGCCTGCTCTTCTCCCTATAAGGGAAGAAAAGGCATTAGCTGAATTTTTGACACGATATCACATGTAGGAATACTTGACGCAGCACTTTGAATAACAAAATAACGACAGAGGAAATGCAGATGCCTCAGGATAGTTCTTGCAATAGACAGACTTACCTAATTCAAGATCAGCCATCAATTTGAATTATGGAATTTTTACCAAAGCAGAGGACATTTTATATAAAAATCGGTTGAAAGAATTTTCAGCAGACGAGCGATTTTTCAGGTATAATCATTAAAATATAAAATAATAAAATGTTGTGTATAAAGAATTATTTTATTTTTATTTTATTTTTTCAACAGAGTAGGCAAAACTTCTTTAATACTGACGAATGTTTGGAAATCTGTAAGTAGTTGGCCTCCACCATTATTTCTCATTTGTAGATGAGTTGATCACTATCAAGTGTTCCAAACCCTAATTGGCGTCATTGTATGAAACATTACGAATTCTACACTCGATTTTTTTTCAGTCATGACGCTAAAAGCCTGAAATGCAGAGTGAAAAACTCTAATTGCCTGAACCAAAGAGACTCTAATTGAGGAAATGACTGGGTAAAAGAGCTAGAAAAAGTTCCCCTAATTAAAAACTACAATGCAACTTCTAATGCTCTTTCTGTTGCCTGTCTAGTATCATGGAAGAATCTCACTACAAGGCTTCACTGCAGTTTAAGCAACTACATTATCTATTCTTTTCATATTGTGATCACTGAACTGCTATAGCCAAATAATTTAGCATCTTATATACTTGATACTGCTTATGACAGGACGGTTAATCCTATTTGCATTATCTGCTATGGCCATAAAATTGCGCGTGTTCTTCTGACCAGATTGGTTAGTTGAGGGACGAGAAACTGGAGTTTCTGAGAGGAAAAACGCTTTTGCTTCCATATATGAGACCAGCTAACTCACTCTCATTTGGAAATTCCTGATAAAAATTTTCATGTTAGAGATTCGATTCCGAGTTTTTCAGCCAACGAGAAATGTCTACACCAACTGAGCTACGAAGGTCCTTCTGTGCAAACCATTGCCAATGAAATAATACACTGCTTGGAAAGACATCAACGAACACCATATTGTGAGGATCAAATAGTCATGATGCCTGTAATAAGACGTAGGACCTCCTTTCGCTGCGATAACTGCAGCAATTCTACGGGGCATACTCTGTACCACAAGCGTACGATAGTGATCAATGGGAATTTTCGAACCAGTCTTCCTATAGCCATGTGATAAGGTGCTGGACTGTTCTGGAGCTGATGTCCCTTGACGACGCAGTTACAGCAGCGGCCTTACGACACGGTGCATTGTCTTACTGAGAGAGACAATGGTCAGTTCTGTAGAAACGCCACAGAGTAGGAAACATTGCATCGCCCAGAATATTCATATACGTCTCGGAGATCAATGTTCATGACCCCACAAACAAAGGTTCGAGGCCTAACTAGGAAAAATAGGACCGTACCATCATACCACCATGTCCGAAATACATATTTGGGGTTATGCACGCTGGCAAGAGACAGTGATAAGGCATCCGCTACGCCCATAACCATAAATCTGTCTAGCAGCGGGTGTACAGTGATGCCTCGTGACATAACGCAGCATCCATGCTTCTACGTCCCACTGTAAACACTCTTTGCACCACTGAAGATGACGCTGCATGTTGGTAGAACCAACATGCAGCGTCTACCATATTGCGGTTCTACCATGGAAACCCATGTTGTGAGCCTCGGTTCTGACTGTTTATGTGTAAATTCATGTCCCAGTCGATGCCCGGAATAGCGCATTCAACGTACTATCGTTCGTAACGCCAGTACGAACGACAGTATCATCTGTAAGTACTACCTGGACAAGTAGTACTTACAGATGACTTTCTGCGCTTCCATCTCAGTATAGTATCACTGACTGTTGACCTGGGATGGCCAATTTGTTAACAATTTGCCGAACAGATAGGCCTTCGACGTGGCTTCCTATCACATCGCCTCCTTCAAACTCCATCAGTTCTCACAGCCGAACTCCAACAGTATAGAACACTGATAATATTATGCATAATATCAAATAAAATTAGGAACTCGAGATAGCAGCAGTTGCATGCCGCATAATTATCACCTTTCGCTTGGCAGAGAGTATACTCAAGTTGTCACGATAGTAAAAGATAAGGGTCAGAAGCCTACTGATTTCCAAACGTTTCGGGCAAAAAGAGTTCTGCCTTTCTCCATTTGAAATGGAGAAAGCCAGAATTCCGTTGTATTTAATTTCCATTGAATGAAAAGGAGCTAGAAGATTCTCTCTTCATCAGAATAGCCAAATCATGTAACAACAATGTTTATAAATTGACATTACTGTTACATAATTTGGGTCTCACTTCTCAATATTTTCTTCAGAATGTAGCGAAATGGAATTGTCTCTGTGGCTCATGGCAATTTTTTTTGTAAAATAATACCTGGACAGCGAGTTAAAAAAAAAAAAACGATTACAGGTTTGGTTTTGAGTCGCTTGCTACAAGAACTTTGCTAAGGCTCTTTTCAGCTTTTTTTACGTCTGTCGATGTTTGGAGTGTGAAAATAGGATTCTTTCCTTCAGAAAACCTAGTTTTTTTTAACCTTACATGTGAGAAAAATCGGCTGTAGATATCACAGCCTTTAGGATCACTTGATAGCGGTGCTGATCTGAATCAAGTTTTGAATGCTCATCTACTTTGCTTTCTCCAACAGTGTAGGAATAGCAGAAGTTCTAATGCTAGCAACACTCGGTCGCTAATCATTTATCCTAAGAAAGATTTCACTTCATCTGTCGTTTATTATTTAATTCTGGTGTCTTTGCAAGATCAGATTTATTTATTTATGTGACACACATCTTTTCCTTTACAGGAACAAACTTTTTAGACTCATAGCCTGCAAAACAATTTGGTGTCCTTTCCACTCAGTCCACTATTTCTTACCTGCCCGACTACTAACCTCAAATCTGCTCAAAGTTTAAAAATCTGTTCTCAAATTTGAGAACAGATTCAACGATCTTTTTAACAGATGATCCTGACTGCATTTCATTCATTTTCTCATAGCAGTTATATTTATATATTTCACTTTTCTCTTGGTATTTTCACAAATACTGCTCTTCTAAACTAGTCCCCATCACTCCTCTGCGTTGCTCTAATTAAGTAAGAACGCGAACACCCACTGGTCAACCTCCATACACAAAGATTTAAACTTCGGTCTAATAGAATTAACTTCTTATTTTCCTTTTTCATTCCAAGTACTTCTGTTCTTTTTCCTTTTATTTCTGTCTACGAGCTCTAATTGATCAATAAACATATCAATCATATCAACAGGTTTCTTCTTCCCCCCTGCGTATATTTTACAAAAACTAGTAATTGATGGTCTTCAAATGTCTAATGAAGAAGGCGACAATATAAGAAAAGAAATAAATTTTTTATTTTCAGTTATAGCGAAATCTGTCTTTGGATAAATGGGGTTGATTGTGTTTACAAACTCTTGCATCTCAACAAACGTTCCTTAGGCCAAGGAGATCATCCCTAAACTTAGAGTGAGCTGAAGACTAGTTCGAATACTGTTAAGAACGTGTTTTTTTTTTTTTTTAAATTCGTTATGTTAGTCACCTTGGGATCAGATTACTTCCTGTCGCTGTCTCTTCTACTCGTTTCTGTTTGTTTTGGCAGCTGCAATGATCATAATTTATTGCACAATGGAAACGTTTCGAAAATTTGAAAATCTTTCTTAAATCAAAGAATTCAGCATAGGTATGCTCCTAATGCATGAAACCATACTTTGACTTATTAGAATATCTGGGAATGCGAGACGAAGCTTAGAAAGTTTGATTTTAAAATGTAAGGTCATCAGAGTATCATGTAAAAATATCTATAAATGCAAATAATAAAAAATATAATTAATTACCTAGAAAAATTGTAGGTGGAACAATAAGTACATTCCATTACAGGTTCATAACAACGCATTCCATTAAGACCTTGTAGTGGGCTGCATTGATTCACAGCTATATAAGTGTAGATTCTTATGGAAAGACACTATGAAGAATATTGCGAAACATTACTACATCATCAAACTTAGAAAGAATTTAATCGCCTGCTTTCATCTGTTTCATGAAAAATTGTATTATTTAACACCCACCAATTTTAATTCTATTTGTTTGTAAATTTTGTCGCATCCTTTGTTAGGACTTCGGTTATGATCTTAGTTATTAACACTTTCTACCTGTTTTGCATATTGGTTTTAATAAGCAGCGTGAGAGCCTCACAATGGGGGATGAAATTCATTTGTCACCAAACGACTTTCATCGCTCGTTGTGAGGCTATCACACTGCTCGTTAAAAATCCGAAAATAATTTGAATATTATCTTATCTAACTGGACTGATGCCAAAAACAGGGCAATCCGTATGGGATCAGGTCACTTTGCGAGGGCTAAGCATAAGAGTCCGCGCGGTTAGCCTAGTGGCTTTGCGCTTCGCAACCATATGCCTGAAGAAGGAGTGTCCTAGGTTCGATTCCCGTAGCAATAGCCAAGTTAGCCAGTCTTGGGCGGAGGAAGTAAGGTTTTCCTCAGTTTAGCTGGGGTTTTTTCATCCCGCAAGCAGGCAAACTGGCCCCGTGAACACACAGGAACTACATTCATGATGAATACCTCCAAATGGGATGCAGCACAGGAGTGTTGTGCCTGCTGTATTATTTCGCCCGTGACTCCTCATTAGGAGGAGACCCAACCCATCTGAAGCAGATGGAAGAGGGACGGATAGATAGATAGAAACATAAAGACTGCGATTAGGAATGCGTGTTTCGAGCTGTTTTCTTCGTAATACTGCATCGGTAATTTTTTCAGTCCACTTCATTTCTCCATTTTTCTCCATAGCCACATTCAATTGCCTCCAACATTTTAGCTTCTTTCTTCCCAATTGTCCATGTCTCTGACCCATATAAGGTCATATTCCAAATATAACATTTAATAATCCTTTCTTTAAATTTTTATTCATTTTATTAATAAACATATTTTTTGCTATAAAATGCATATTTTCCTTTGTTAATTCTTTCTTTTATTTCCATGTCACATTTTCCATTTTCTTGTATTATACTACCAAGGTATTTGTATTGTCTCACTTGCTCTACACTTTCTCCATTCATCATCACCTTGACACTTCCTGGTTTCCTGGAGACTCTCATCACTTTTGTTTTCTTTGTGTTAATTTTCATACCATATTTTTTGCATATCTTTTCAAATTTTGGCATTAGGTGCTGTAGTTCATATTCAGTATTAGCTAATATTGCTTGATCATCTGCGAATCTAATAATCTGTATTGCCCTTCCTCCAATAGTGATTCCCCTTTTCTCTTCATCAAATGCTTCTTTTATCATTTGTTCTACAAATATATTGAAGAGCGTCGGTGACAGGCAGCATTCCTGTCTTACACCTCTGCCAATCACAGATTTTTTTAGTTTTTCCTACTTTGTCTTTATTATAGCAGTCTGATTCATATATAATTCAGTTTCGGTCTCTCCAATCTAAACCTATTTTGCGCTACGCTTCCATCAACTTTTCCCATTACACCATGTCAAACGCTTTTCAAGGTCGACGAAACATATATATAAACTTCTTTATTTACTTCAGTTTACTTCAAAAGGCTTCAGTTCGGGGATGTAAAGTTTATATAAATCAATTGGATATTAAATCCAGCATTATTTCAAAGCCGAATATAGAAAGAATAAAAGTTTCGTATGAAATTTGACGAGAGAGCTTACAGGAAAATATACTCGCCAGCATTTATGAGTTGCCCAAGCCGGACCTTACAGGTGACACGATCGCTAACAAGCGTCCGTATATTCGCCTCCTTTTGGTCCATTTTGATAAGGTTTCACTGGCCTAAGGTTTCTGCCTAGTCTTTGACGAAAACAACCAGTTTAAAACAGCTGTCAGGCTAGTGAAACATTATCGAAATGGACCAAAAGGAGGCGAATATACGGACGTTTGTTAGCGATAGTGTCACCTGTAAGGTCCGGCTTGGGCAACTCATAAATGCTGGCGAGTATGTTTTCCTGTAAGCACTCTGGTCAAATTTCATACGAAACTTTTATAGTTTCTGTATTCGGCTTTGAAATAATGCTGGGTTTAATATCCACTTGATTTTTATATTCTTTATTTACTTCTATATTCCTTTTGCATATGGTCCTCATTCAGGGCCAACGCTACCATTTAGGCAAACTAGGCAACCGCCTAGGGCGCAAGCCATGAAGGGGCGCAAAACTTCAAGCTATGCTTTATTAACACTTTACTAAAATATCGAAATTAAATAGTGGTATATGATTTAGGTATCGATTCTTTTTCCTTATCCCTCACACACATCACACTATTTTACTATTTAACTCTTGGTTCTTTTTTGTTCCTTACCGCTATTTAAAATTCAGTTAAGATAAATATTTTAAAATGTTAACATTTTAAAATATTAAATTTCAGTATTTTATAACTTTTTTAAATGAATTATAACAGAGAATTTTCAAATTAATTAAAAGAGAAAATTAAAAAAAAAAGCCCTATTAATTTAACCTGAAAGACAATTTTATTTTGTTTAATGTCAATTAGAAACATTTTAGTTTATGAAATAAGGGGCGCACTTGTAAACTTTGCCCAGGGCGCAAAATAACCTGGCACCGACAGTGTCCTCATTACTCCAATTGCATCTCTGGTTCCTCTGTCTTTTCTAAATCCAAACTGATCATGCCCTAGAAAATACTCCACTCTATCATCCAATTGTCTATTTAATATTCTTAGCAGTACTTTAGCGGCATGCGAAAGTATGCTAGCGATGGATGCAATATTTGTATTAAAAGAGCTAACAGGGAAATCAATCGAATACAATAAATTTCATACAGGTTTCACATAATTAAAGCATTCATTTGATTAATGCTGTAGTTAAATACAAAGATACAAAATACAACCAAAGAAATTTCAGAAATAATTAAGAATATACACACATATAACAGTTCTCTAAGCCAAAATGAGAATCTATAAAGGGGCTGTCAAACATACACTAACATATCCAGCAGAAACTACTAAAGTCAAGAACATACAAAATGTTCCCAGCTTTTGTAGTTTCGTTTTTTGTAAAATGCAGCCAACTGCTTCGAAGCTCACACTAACACGAATGCAGGATAACAGATAGACTAAGAAAATAAACATAGTATGGGAGAGAGAGAGAGAGAGAGAGAGAGAGAGAGAGAGAGAGAGAGAGAGAGAGAGAGAGAGAGAGAGAGAGAGAGAGAGAGAGAGCCTTAAAACATTGATAACTTCAACCAACGAAGCTTAATGACGTGAAGACATCAATTACAATATATTTAAATATGTTGTTATTACTTGCAACCAATGAATTTAGGGTTCCGAAATCCCTATTCACAGCAGCAGTGTATATAAACACTGCTTCCACAAAGAATGCGAGCTTGAACTCACGAAAGGTTGTCAAGTTATCGGAAACAAAAAGAACGAACTGTGGATTATTATTAGTGCGTGAGATTTGGAGTGCAGTTCATGTTAAATAGAAGTCACGCCAAGTAGGGATATCCACTTTCAACCATGTTTTCAAGGAAGTATCAGAGCTTTTTTCGCTATATTACCAAAAACCCGGGTTTCCGGGGTTTTGATAATGATTCTAAACAACTGAGCTCAACTGAAGGCAGCAGCGTAAAAGCACGTTCTTTCGTTGTTGACAACAGCAAGGTCAACGAAGTAGCATTCCAACTGCTGGTTAATTAATCGTCTGTTTAAAATCCATCATTTTGAGAGAGAGAGAGAGAGAGAGGTGGGGAGGATGTAAGAATTGCTGCGTACATGGCTTGCTGCCAGTAGTCTTCTTTCTGTTTTTCCCCCACTCGAATGCATATAAAAACTTTTGTATGGCAAAGTGACTGTGTTGGGAAATTATGAATCCATTCTCAAGTGTCGCTTTACTAATTATGTTGAAAAGTGAATACATTTTGACTTATCCTAGTTTTTTAAACCTTGCAAAAGTTTTCCATTTTCTTTAACCGTCAACGCAGTTGCGCATATTTTATTTATCGAGTTTTACCTGGTTGTCTATTATAAAACAAAGAGAAAAGTACAATAAAAATGAAATTATTAATTCGATCTTTTTAACAAAAAAATTCCTCTGTCGTTCCTCGAGGTTTGTATCTTTTCCATTTTAATCTTCTCTGCTCAGCAACAAATTCTTATATAGGAAATTCACTGATCTTATTTAATCTCTATTCTTAGTTTTATTTTTTCTGGTTTGAACAAGGTTCTAAGATTTACTATTGATTTCTGTTCTGATTCGTGTGCTGACCATAAATAATTTTTTTCCTTTCCTCTGGAGCTCAGAACACTCGCGAATGTTAATAATACCCGTAGACAAGAAAAGAATGTTATTGACGTGTTCGTCTGGATTACTTTTGTTTAATGCAACAGACTTATCATTTCTTTGTCACACAGTCCACATTGTAAATGATGAGAAAGAGAACCAGACAGATAGACAGACAGACAGAAAGAGAGAGAGAGAGAGAGAGAGAGAGAGAGAGATGTTTTTGTCCAGTCCATGCTTTCCTCACCTCACTGAGTTTCACTTCGAATTCTGTAGATGAACACCCTTAGCGAACCCTCACCTTTCTTCTGATGTGTTCAATTTTTGTGTAGTCCAATTTTTAGCAACTACTATTTAATATTTAATATTTAACTGTTTCTAAATATCTCATTTCTGTCGCTTGTAGTTTATTTTAACAGTTGATATTTCTGAACCATAATAACCGTGGAAGTGGCCATTCATAAAATTTTAGTTCAGTTTCTTGTCTTGTTTTTTATTCAGTTCTTTTTAATTCTTCCACAGATTTTCTGAAATTTCTTTCATCGATATCTTCACCTTTTGTATATGTTATTATGCAGTGTAAATAATTAAGTAGGCTGATCATACTTCCTTGAGACAAAAACGGGACGGGTATTATGTAATATTCTGAATTAATGAAAAAGTAAGACGATAAAAAAAGCTTTATTAGATAAACATATTGAGCTTAGTCTTCAGTGACAGAACCCATACAAGGTATGGGTAGACGTAGAGGGGGTAGACGTAGAGGTGGGACTGTGTTTTACCACGATCGTACCATTGCTATATTTCTCCGATGAAGTGATCTTACGCAGCAAATTTCGGTCTTTCAACACTGTAGCAGGGTTTTTTCTCCCGGAAACTCGGGTTTTTCATCCCGCATACATACAAATCGGCCCTTCAGAACACACGCAATTTACAGACAAAAATTACTAGTTGTGGTGGTGTTGGAGGTGGGCGGTAGATGGCGTTGATTCGTAGTAGAGGTAAGGTGTCCTCCCGCGATGAGTCTTCGGACTCCTTGGAGGTATCAGGAATAATAATAATAAATATTTAAAAATTAAGGCTTAAAACTTTAAAAAATACGAAATTTAAACCACACTAGCATTGAATAACGAAGCCACCGGTTAGCAGACAGGCAAAACAAAAACTAACGCTTCAAGAACAGAGGCTGCGTCTCAACGCGCAAATGTTGCAAACATGTTTTTTTTTTTTTTTCCTGAATAAATCACTGCAAATATCGATATTTAGTATCGAACAATGCGAGTAGGGTTTTTTCCGCCAGTTTATCTGGCGTTTTTCATCCCGCAAGCAAGCAAACCGCTGAACATACGCTTCTACAGGCCAAAAAATATACCCCCCCCCCCATCGCCAGCGGCAGACTAAGCGACAGGTCAGTTGGGAGTGGTACTAAGAAGTAGTCGTATTTAAGTAACACGCGGGCCCTGCATAGGAAGCGGGGAATAACGCGTAGTGAAAGAAGAAGACGTATCAAACAATGCGACTCCACGGTTATACAAATTACTGGTATCCATGATATTGATATACAATTATAAGTTATGAATAATAGTTTATGATTGACCAATATTAAAGTATATTTATAGTTTTTATTAAAAACGGGACAAAATTAACATCTTTTTTAAAACGATGGGACGGCCGGGAAATACACTACTGTCCCGTTCAAAACGGTACGTATGGTCAGCCTATAATTAAGCTATGTATGTCACCTGTTCTAATATTTAAGTTGCGATGACTATTTTTGATCTAACACGATCTCGACCTTTAAATGCCATGACTTTTGTTTTCTTTTGTGAAATTTTAAATTGCATTCGTAAAGTGATTTTTGAAGGTACCTTCATTGTCCTGCATGCAGCATTGTATTAATAACGGTTCTTCTGGTTACTGGATACTTTGTTTTTTATTGTTTTCCAGATTTTCATAATCTGATCAATATAATATTGAATAGAGTTGGAAATAAACTACATCCCTGTCTGACACCCTGACTAATTTCAATATCTTCTGTTAATTTATTACCTAACTGTAACTGTATTTATTTATTTATTTTATTTTTATTTTTTTGAAATTTTGAAATAAAAAAAAACGAAACATATATTTCAAAATTAGAAGTGACAAACTGTTTTAATATCCTCTTAACACTTATTATTGAGTTGTAAAACCAATTGTTTAAGAACGAATATCAGTAACGATTTTTATAAGAGTTTTTTCACAAAAGATCTGCCTTCTACTTGAATACTAGTTTCGTTTATCGAAATAATATTGGTATTTTTCTGTAGTCGAATTTAGTCGACAGCGTCTAAAATTCTGCTGTGCAGTGAACTACTATCATTAACCCTTGCCCACCTACTCCAAACTCTGAATCATTTGTCTAAAAGGTTAGGGTAGGGATTTCTAAGCCAGACAAGGATGAGGACCAACTCGACCAACCAACTGACGTGACAGTGAAGATTCGATTAATTGAGAACACCTGCTGGAAAAAATTTCGTAGAGCACCATCATGGCGGAAATCATGTCACATTAATTTTATTCAGGACATTGTCCAAGTGATTTGGAGCTCAATTTGCAAAACAGTAAGGAATCTTTCTCCACTGAGACAGTCGTTGAGATCGTATGGTTTCCAACAAGTTTGCATCATCCATTTACCGTAAGGAGGTTGGAAATTTGTTTCAAGTGTTGATCACATTTGAAACGAATGTCTCTAAAATCTCATTACCAGTATTATCATTTCTTCTCAGGTCCCTTCATCTGAGAATAAATAATACTGATCACTATATTATAACACCCAAGAATAGTCCACAATATTTTCCTATCTAGCAGCGCTGCAGTTATGAACAAAGGGATCTTAAAATGATCATATCTCCTCATACATGCAAACTCAAACATTGATAATTTGATGTAATTCTTTATTTTTATTATTTATTTATTTTTATTAATTATAATTTTTATTTATTTTTATTAATTATAATTTTTATTTATTTATTTAATATCATTTTTATTTAATTATTTATATTATTTTTATTTATTTATTTAATTATTTATATTTTTATTTATTTATTTATTTTTCTTAAAATCACTCAAGGAATCTACCAAACCTGCAAGGTTTAGTGGATTCCTCATTGGGCGCCCTCTATATGGGATCCACGTAAGAACTACAACATATATCTGATGAATGGCGCCTGATTTGCTATCCGCTCATTTTCTTTGGAAAAGTAAGCATGTTTTTATCTGTGATGTCTTTGTTTGTGCAAGACTTGACTGATTTGCAATCTTGCGTAAATTCCATAGCCTGGTTGCGCTATTATAAAAACACAACTAGCAATTTTCTGTTTATAATATTTCACTTAATACCGAATTAGTTAAGCTATTAATTGGAAGCTTTAAATGCTAACAAAACTACTTTTAGCTAGGAAGGCCGTAGTATAAGAATTTCCGAGTTTCAGTGTATGTTAATAAACTTATTTACATTATGAAGACAATGCAGTTTACACACAGCTGTCTGTATTCACTAACAGCAACTAATAATCAAGTGGAGTGTTAATCATTTTACTAGATTATTTCATTACATTCAAAGTGGCATTAATAATATCAAACTGATAAAAGCGTCTTTCAATTACTAAAACATGTTTCATAATTAACTGCAAACTCAAAATGTCTACTTCAAATGATTAGCTGATACTTTGAAGCGTTGTTTGCAATTTAAGAAGCTTACACAATTGTGGGGTGATCAGCAAAGCCGAATCTGAAAATTATATTTACTTTCATTAATAATTCTCAAGGGGAAAATATGCTTTCCTACTGCATTATTAAACGTCACCTCACAAGATAAGGCTGTGTAAACAACTATCCATGTTAATTTACCGAGAGAGAGAGAGAAAGAAATAGAGAGATTCCCAAGTGTAAGCTTTTGATTAGAATAGCGACATTGTTAATATTCGAGTTTGCTGTTATTATTTTCTAAAGAATATATTCTCTAAGAAAGGATACAAAATTGTATTCGAAGAAACCCAAAATTGACATGATTTAATTACTTCTTACAGAACTAAATTTCGTGATTACAAAACCTTTAATTAAAAATTCGAAATAAGAATTATGAAAAACTAAAGCCATATAATCTTCACTGGTACGAAACTAATTAAGTGGAATTTTTTTTTTATTATTTTATCCGTCGTCTGCTAAAAAGTAACTTTTGATATCCACATAGTTGTTTTTCGTGACTTTAGTCTGCTGCTGTTAATCTTCTTAGAAAACCGAAATACCTACAACTATATTTTTTTTTTTAATACGACGAATGTTTTGCGTTTCAGTAATTAATTAAACATTAAAAAAAATTTAAGAGTGAAAGGAAAAACGAATGTACTCAGTGCTGAAACAGTTTAAAATAATTAATCCTATTAAAATAATCTTTCTTTTTAATTGGAAATGGATAGACTTGATAAAATTTGTTTAAACGACGTTTAGTGTATGTGTGAGACCAGTAGCTGTTTAGTAGTCAGTTAGAACGTTCAAGGATAAAGGAGAATTTCTCGTGTGGGAAGAGGGAAAAAAGGAAATTGGATGGATGTAAGCGAGCCCAGTTTTTGGATTTTTTCACTTGTCGTTGCAAATAGAGGACGAAATGAAACTAGAACAATTTGAAGGTAATGCTATGTTTTAAAAGGGTGGAGACGTATGCTTTAAATAAAGAGGTGGATCCGTACTATCCTAGCAGGACTCACGGACACAGGCTCTCAGATAACCGACACAAACCTACCAAGGATTTGAGAATCAAGAATATGGGCTCACTCTTAAAAATATGCCAGTTAAACATAGAAGGCATTAGTAGGGCTAAATGCGAAGTTCTTACTAAGATCCTGAATTACCATCAAATAGATGTAGTTGTAGTACAGGAAACCCACACTAAGGACGATCTAGATCTACTAACGAGAGGGAAAATATATGGTTACAAGATGATTAACTGCATAAACCATCCCAAATATGGTGGCAACATATATAAAATATGACATTTCTAATTATAAGATCTGTGAACCAAGTGCCAGCAAGGACATATATAGTGTATCTATTATAATATCTGGTTATACTATAACCAACGTGTATAAACCTCCCTTAGCTAAATGGCCTGATTAAGTACTGTCCCAGCAACAACATCCAAGTATAATCTTGGGAGATTTTAATAGTCATCACTCCCTTTGGGAGAAAGGATGACCTAAATGGTACCCTACTAGTGAACTGGATGGAAAATCAAAACCTCTATCTGATCTTTGATGCCAACGATAAACCGAGCTTTCTCTCCTTTAGATGAGAAAGAGGATATAACCCTGATTTGTGCTTCTGTACTGCAGGCGATTATGGCGGCCAAATTCCCATCTCTAGGAAAGTATTAGACAGTTTTCCAAATAGCCAACATCGACCTATAATCTATAAAGTAGGCCTAAATATTCCAATCATAAGAACAATAGTAAAACCTAGGTGGGACTTTCTCAAAGCTAACTGGGATTCTTTTAAGAAACAGGTTGACACTGTAATAAGGTTCATAAAGCCCACTGTAAATAATTACAATAGATTTGTTGGCATTCTTATTGGTGCTGCCAAACGAACCATTCCAAGAGGTTTTAGGAGAGAATATATCCCAGGCCTGAATAGTGACAGTGAAAAACTGTATAAAGAATTCTCCACTAATAATAACCCTACAGTAGCCACTGAGCTACTGAAGTCTCTTGACGATGCTAGAAAAGACAAATGGATTAAAACAATGAACAATTTTAATTTTACTCATTCCAGTCGAAAAGCTTGGTCCTTGATTCGGAAGCTTGACCCTAATACAAGGACTTCTGGCAAACTGCCCGCCATAGATCCAAAACACATTGCAAAGCATATAGTCTCAATGACTAAATATCCTCAAGATAAAGTAACTACGAGAGAGGTGAAACAAATCTAAAAAATCTCAAACAGATCTTCCACCATCATCACTATCTCAGGCTTTCACTTCCCAGGAACTTACCCAGCCAGTTAACTCATTGAGGACTGGGAAGGCGGCTGGACTCGATAACATCTACCCTGAATTCATTAAGAACTGTGAACCAAAAACTATTCAATGGCTTACTGCTATGTACAATAATATCCTGGACTCTGGCAAATTCCATCAATTTTTAAAAGATCTAAAATCATGCTGTCTTAAAACCTAGCAAAGACCTTACAATTGCTTCCAACTGCCGTCCTATTGCCTTGTTAAGTATCTGCCTGAAACTTGGGAGATTTTAATCTAGAAAGAATGCTATACAACTGAATTTCTTCAAGTATACATAACAGAACTCCACAGGAACAGGCTGGCCTCAAACCTGACAGACGTTGTTGCAATCAAGTACTAGCCTCGACAACCTTTATAGAGAACGGCTATGAAAAACAATTGAAAACAATAGCGGTATTCGTGGACCTCTCTGCTGCCTATGACACAGTGTGGAGAGAGTGTCTTATCTTAAAATTCCTAGAAACTATCCCATCACCAAAACTAGCCAACCTAATTAATCAAATACTAGCAGACTGATGGATACAAGTATCTCTCAACGAATCCCAAAGTAAATTCTTTAAGATTAAAAATGGCCTAGCTCAGGGGTCAGTTCTTGCCCCATTGCTCTTTAACTTATATATTAGTGATATCCCAGAGACAGCATCACAGAGATTCGTGTATGCTGACGATATTGCCATTGCAACTCAACATTCAATATTCCAAAAAGCTGAGAACACCTTAACTGAAGATCTGGCTGTACTTGATAAATACTTTAGACCAGCGCTTCCCAAACCGTGGGCCGCGGCCCCCTTGGGGGCCATAGATTTTGTTGAAGGGAGCCGTGAAATAATAAAAACAAATTTAAAATGTTTTAAGACTACGTATATTTTTTTATTTTAAAAGAAACGTATTTAACTTTTATTATTTATTATTTCTTTTTTGTTATTTTTTATATTTTAATGGAAAAATTCACACATTGGCGTTGGTTCACAAACTTTTCTTCCTGCGTATTTCGGCGCTCAATGAATATTAGTAAATTTTGCTTATTCATATGTTTCATTTCAAAGCAGTGGTCAATGGTATTTATTTCGAATGCTCTCCAGGGAAGCTCCAAATCTTCCTGTCCCTTTCATCACGCGTAATCAGGGACTGTTGATATTGACTTTATATACATATTAAAACTCGTTTTATATTATCACTGTCATCCGAGCTAACTTTCTGTTACCAATAAAAGTTTTGCATATACTTCACACATGAAAAAGCTTAAACAAGTTCATATGGGCTCAGCTTGCAGTGGTAAACAAACTCTAACAGCCACTATACTGCAGAGGCAATAAAAACAAGTACTTTTATTATGCCAGTGAATAAGATATGAGGAGTCTGTGTAATATATTTCTCAACAAATAGTGCAATTAGAGACAACTGGGATAAAAACTCACATGTCCCCTCATACAGAAATTATGCTGTATAGACTGAAACAAAACCATATGTTGCATGGGCAAACACAGTATCTAACTAAAAACTATTGTTATTAATTAGATGTGTGCGAGTTCGATTTCCCAAGGCAGCAATAAAATTCAACCGAACGTGTTAAAATTCGTAAAAGTGTTAAAACTAAGTAATATATATATATAATGAATGTTATGGCAGTTTCACATATGGAATTCGGTTGAAGAGAGTTAGCATTTCAACTCAATTGTCAGCTATGCTTTTATCTTTCGGTTGTGCGATCTTTTGTTAATACCGCACCAATCATATGCACGTTTTAATAACCTGCCTTTGCTGTCTGTTTCGCGTTAGGCTTAATTACCGTAAAGGGAGAAAAGTCACAAAATAGAAAAATGTTCCTGGTCCAGGGATTCCCTTATTTAGGTAATATTCACTAATTTCATGTTATCAGTCTGTGGTGTGCCAGTATCGGTAAGTGGTGATATTATTTGATCTATTCTACGTTAAAACATTTAACCCTGAGATGAATAAGTGGCTGATAAAAATTAAAAAAAAATCTCGCGAACAATCAGAAGAAGCAGAAACAGACTCAAAAAAAGGACATCATTTCATATTTTACCAGAACAGCTCACATCGTCTTCAGAACCAAACGGTAAGAGGCAAAAAATGTAATACATGCATTTGATTTTTGCAATATTCGCTGTTTATGTTTTGTATTGAATATAAATACAATAAATATTATAATAATATATCTCTCTATTACAATTTTTTTTCGAGGGGGGGCGTGAAATATTTTAATTTTTGCAAAGGGGACCCTGACATCCAGAAGTTTGGGAAGCCCTGCTTTTGACATGGGCGATTACAACCTAACCTGAACAAAACTGAAGTAGCATCCTTTCATTTAAGTAATATACAGACCAACTATATCCAAAAAGTTTACTTCAGAAATAAACAGGTGAAATTTAACAACCATCCAAAACACCTAGGAGTTACATTAGACAGAAGTTTGACATTTAAATATCATCTAGAAAATATTATTGGGAAATTAAAAACTTGTAGTAATATAATGCATAAACTTGCTGGTACCTCTTGGGGTGATGATGCCAACACACTGCGTACTACCGCACTGTCTTTGATCTATTCCACAGCAGAGTATTTTGCTCCTATGTGGCTGAACAGCGCACACGCTTCTTCGGTCGATGTCCAGCTGAATCAAACTATGAGGATAATCTCTGCAGCTTTGATCTACTCCTGTCTACTGGCTCCCAACTCTCAGTAATATAGCTCCTTCTTCGCTCCGCAGAACCCAAGCCTTAAGCAAACTATGGACAAAAATAATTGGAAATAGTTCCTTGCCTATCCACCAAGACATTTCCTTCCATACTTCACAAAGACTGAAATCCAGGCACCCTGCCGGGAGGAGTGCAATACAAATAAACGACCAGAACTTCGACCTATGCGAGTCATGGGGGAGAGTATTGGTTTCAACATACTTCCAATCTTCAAATACCCATCTCAAATCCGACATCTCGTCTGGAGGGCTTCAATCTCCCTAGACGTGTATGGACCACTTTAAATCGGATCCGAACAGGACGTGAGAGATGTAAGCATCTCTTGCATAAATGGAACTGGTCCGATACTCCAAACTGTGAATGCGGAAGAGGGATCCAGACTATCAATCACATTGTGCTTGAATGCCCTATCTGCTCATTCTCGGGTTCTAAAGAGGACTTTTTTAAACTGACTCCAGAATCCCTGGAGTGGATCCGGGATTTAAGGATTAAGCTCTGACTCCTGATTCTTAATTTTGATATTTAATCATTTCAACCTAGTGTATCCCATTTAATACGATTTTTACAATTGTTTTATGCTATTTTATGTAATTTGTGTGTTGTATTCTGAGACCTGTACATCATACGCTAAATAAAAATAAATAAAGAGGTCATAAAGTATTTTATGAAATTTTGTTTTAAGGGAGAGATATCGCCCATGGGCTATTTTGAATGTAGCTGAAGCAACTCAGGCTATGAAGCCAGTGTGATATATTGTTAATTGCTTTGATGATAATTCCAAACAACAACAGCTATCTTAATCCACGGATTTCTGATTTTTACCATCTTGGTAAATATCTGCACGCTTAATTTACGACACTCGTAAATTAATCATACATTACTCGTACTTCGATTTATGAGCTATTGGTGTCAATTTGATATACAGTATAAGAGAATTTTGTAAACAAGAAATTTTCTCTTTATTCATTTATTTATTTTCTTCAATTAGTTATGTCAAGATAAGTGGAAACATGAAATTTTAAACCACTTCATACCCCAATAAACATGTTGGGGTGATAATATAATCTCGGATGATGAAATTCATCTCCCATATAAAGACGTCCACTGGTGCAGTGTATTTGCACTCATGACCTATTAGTTGGATTCACTAACCACTCGGCCAATCAGGTCGGGATTTAAGTGCGATATTTGATTCTGTGGCTGATCTGTAGGGTTGTTTTAATCAGTTATCTACGTGAACATGGAACCAAAGAAAAATGGCATGCACTTATTCGATTTTTTTGGAGGGGGGGAGTGCCGTAAGAGTATCTGATGCAAAAATTCATCGAAGACTTACCGCAAGTGTTTTGCTGCAACATCCCATCCAAGTTCGGATCACATGTTCCAAAATGGCGGATATCAGTAAGAAGAAGAATCAGGTTGCCCTATAGTTATTTGACGAATTTCTGCACCATCATCCCACAGAAATCGAATCACTGTACACAGTTCTTCTTTAGCACCTCATGTCAATAGAGCAGATTATCTTACGTTTAGGTGAATAAATTCACAGAAGTGACTGAATCGCGATCAGATATCTTGAATAAGCATGAAGTTTGATGTTTGCGGATGTGTTAGCAGAAGAAAGCTAAATAAATAAAAATATCAAATGAAAAATTAAATAAAAAGTTTGGAAGCACCAAAATAATTAATAAATAAAAATAAAAAAGCTTCCAATATTGCTAATTATGTGATTAAAGTGATTAATTCTGTGATGGAAGTTACTCGAATTAAAGTAATCAATTCGATTCCAAGCAGCGCATTGAGACTACCAAAAAAAGCCTCCACACATTCAATGCAGCACATCAAAGAGATGATTACTTACTCATTCTCTTGTCCAAACATATATTCCTTGCTTGGACAAATCACATGCATTCTTTTTTCTTTTATTTTCATTATCTCTTCTCTCGCATTTTTCTAAACCCTTCTCTTCTGGATTTTTTTTCTGTCATGTCAGTAGGAGACTTTCTTGGTCGTTCTTGTAATCCTTCAAAACTGTCGCAGAAAACTCGGTTAAAAGACATTGATACATCCTTGAGGTCAGCAAGTCAAAGTAATAACTCATTCACAGTGTCCGTATAAGAGAGTCGAGCTAATTGTCTTGAATCAACAAGAAGAACGTGCCAAAATTGACGAAGATGGATTAGTACTAAGATCTTGAAATTAACCGATAATTAAAAATTCGGTAGTTAGTCAGGATTAATTTGTTAATGTTCCTGCTGGACGAAGAAAGCAAAACAACGCAGAAGAAGTATTAACAGGGTGTTTCTGCAGAAGTGCGTTTAACATGACAGGAACAGTTTAAGAAAGAAATTTCAAGCAAAAAAACCTTGCTAATGCAGTAAAGTAAAATGAAAGACGAACAAGAATTTAAAAACGTGTAATGGAGACATGTAGAGTTTAAGGTCCATTTCCAAATCTAAATGGCCCTTCGCCCAATTGAAGATACTCAAGAACTTCCAAACAGCACGTAATGAGTCGAATAAAAATACTAAAATATAAATTTAAAAGAAAAGAGGAAACAAGAAAAAGAATTTGTCGTATTTGACAATAATCTAACAGTACTAACAAGCAAGTCATTGTTTTTAGTTGGGCATCGTCTTGGGACTCTTCTTTCTCATCACTGTATGAGTTACAGGTCTCTTTAGGTTTAAACACCACTACGAAATTTATTTTTTTGTTAAATGAGGGAGAGCTGCTGTGTTTTTCTTCGCATCTATGGAAAACACTCCTTGGAGACTATTTAATTATCGGAATGGACATTCAGAGAGTGACCATGTTCTGGAAGAATGGCACAACTTCTGTCCACATTGAACCAATTATTAAGGACGAAGATTTCTCTCTCTCTCTCGCTGTCTTCATCTCAAAATCCTCCTGTTCAGCCACCATGAATAGTAATGATTCAACTCAACAAGCCACCATCTTTCTGAATTTGCTTCGAACACAGCAATTTTGGTTTGTTGAGATATTTGGAAACTACCTTTGCACAGCCTCACTACATGCTGAAATTTCCTTTCCAAAATTAATCTTGCTTTTCATTACATAACTTTCTCTAGATCATTTAAACAAATGATTATTTTTAAAAGAACTAAAAAAAAAATCCATAGAAGAAAAACTAAACATTTTAAACAAAAATGGATTGAACATGTAAACCGAATGGCCAATACCCGACATCCTAAACAAATACTAAAATATAAGCCAGGCTGGGTAGACCTCAAAAAAGGATATTGGATGGATAATGCGACCGGAACAGACTAATATCGTCTATACCCGTAATTAGTGTTATGATGGGGTTTATTTTTCGTTACCGATTAGTTTATTTTGTTTGTGTAACGTTATTCAATATAAGACTACATTAATTTTTTTCTCTGTCCTAAGAAGAGCTATTCACCAAGAAGAAACAAGTATGATGATTATCACATCTTATTTTAGAGAATGATTTCGCAATTAATTAATTCCCCGACTTTTTTGATTTTCCGAATTATACTAAGAATTTGACTCTTTTAATGCTAATACTACAGCGCTGAAAGGTCCCTTTCCCCCAAAATAATCCCACAAAACATCAGTTTATTATTATTTTTTTTTATTAGCCACTGCATCCCTCCAGTAAACAGGGCGGTGGTCTAACACTGGCGGGCGAAAACTATCTCCCGCCTAAAGACATTCCATCTCGACGGGATTTGAATCCACTTTGAAAATATTTACTGTTTAGTCCCATTTTTGCATGTTTAATTTAAGGAATGCCGATTTTTTACAAAATAGGAAATGAAATTAAAAAAAAAAAAGCTTTATTTTGCATGTGAACTAAACCATAATATACCATTCCTTTCAATTAGTATTTCTTTAATAATATTTGTATAAACGAAATTTTTATTTATAGCTACAGTCTGTCGTAAATTATCTACTTAAGATATCTACCGGTATCAAGAAATTAAAAAAGCACTCACCTCGAATTTCTGGAAGTTACAGAAAGGAGAAGAAATATTAAAACTTTCAACTAAGTTCTTATGAAACTAAACAACCGTATCTTTTGTTTACACGAAAGCCAGGATACATCTTACCGAAATTAAATGTATGAGTACTGTCATCAAGTAGGAGCTGTAAAAAAAGAAAAGATTGTAGAGAAAAATTAAGGAGAGGTGATCAGCTAGCTCATGAGCAGCGCAAGGCTCCTGTAAGAAAGGTCACCAGAAAAAGAACGCAAAATCGAAGTACGAGAAGAAGTTAGCTGAGTGAACTGGAAGTATTCCGAAGGAATTCTCTCGGTGAGTAAAAGGAAGAATGATCATGGTAAAATGAAGTAAAGGTGCGTAGGTCATCATGAAACTTTGATCAGATTACAGCTATGGGATATCAGCTCGCGTGTTACGGGAATATGTTAGGGAACTGGAAATGCCCTTTATCAGATTGTTTAATTCGAGTTTTTTCTCCTGAAGGATTCCAGTAAAGTGGGAAATAGTTCTGTTGCATAAAGAAGGCTTCAAGCAGAGATTGCCAATTATTGGCCAATATGTATCTCAACAGTGGTGGTGGTGGTCTAGATATTGGGGAAGTTAAGGATAAACAGGAATGTTGGATAGGAATAGCATGGTTTGTGAAAGGTAGGTCATGCCTCGGTAATTATAAAGTAACTAACAGCTGACCCAGAAGGGGCTTCAGATGATTCTGCTGGACTTTGCAAGCACGTTTGACAGGATACTGCATGTAACTCTGTTACATAAATGGAGCAAATAAGTTTGGATGTGAAGTTTGTAACTGGGATAGGTAATACGAGTAGATTTTGGAGAAGTAGCGTCCAGGATTTTTTTAATTAGAGGTGTGCCACAGGGCTCTGTACTTTTTCCTCTGCTGTTTAACTTGTATTTTAATGATATAGGAAATGGTCTGATGGGAAACCTTCAATTGCTTGCTGATGACGATAAACTAGTTAGAGCAATAGTTACTAAAGACGATGTAGATATCCTGCAAGCTAATTTACATGGACTGACGAAGTGGACAAGGGAGACTAGTTATTAGTTTAATATGGCAAAGTAAAAATTACCAGCTGTGTACTACATTGATGGAATTGAATTACAGGAAATTAATGAGGTCAGGGATATGATGGTTCTGGTGGTTGAAGTTCAGAGGTCATAATGCTAGGGTGGCCAAAATAGCTCATAGGATTGCTTGGTTATTGAAGAACATACACACATTGATAACAGAAACGAGTAGATTATTGTTCCTCTTTATAAGGTTTGATATGGCTCCATGTGGACTATTGTGCACTGGTTTGCATTTCCTGGGGATGTGGAGGAAGTGAAGAGGAGCCAGAAGCGAGTGACTATGATGGCGGGAGAACTATGCAATGCTTCTTATGAGAATAAAATAAATAAATAAATATCCCTCTTATGAGAATAGATTATTCGTGTGATGAAATAATCTCTTTTCATAAGAGGTGGAAAAGGGAGGAGGTGTGACAGATACATTTAAGTCACTTAAATGGTTCATGGGATCGATATAGAGGGCTATGACTAGTGCAAGGAGAACTAAGGGTTACCCCTGGAAGTTGAGTAAGAGAGGGTTAGTAAAGGTGTGAGGATTAAATATTTTTCTGAAGAGTGGTGAATGATTAGAAGATTTGCTAGAGTCGATGATGAGTATTTCTCGGTGAATTTCCAAGATTGTTTCATTTCATTTGATTGTTTATGGAGCAAAGATATCAAAGGGCATGCTGCACCAGGACACAGGTATAACAGTACGTATGGTAAATGGTAAGTAGGACAATCCTAAACACTCATGTCCATGGCAGGATTCGAACCCTTGCGGGTTCGAATCTAGCGAAGGATATTGTGATGTTTGTTTGTGTTTAAGTATGGCAGGTATTGTGCGAATGATCGTTAGTGCTTGGTTAGTGCGAATGATCGTAAGTTAAATATAATGAGAGACAGTGAAATCAGATATTGATTAAACCAAAAATACATTCTGTTAGAGATGGAAGATTTGGGGGAGATACAATACAAGGTAAGGTCATTTTTTTAGACAGAAAAAAACGATAAAACCATTAAGAATAAATTTTTAAAAAATTAAATTAGCTGATGAATTTTCTTTTAAATGGGATAAGTTGAAAATGTGAATGTAGCTAAAAGGATTATATAGTTTTCTCAAAGAAACTGGAAAATCGTCTTAAAAATACGCCAAGCAGCAACTGTTCTGGTTAAATGCTTTAAATGAGGAACAACGCGAACGTGTTTATGCTTAAAGAAGACAGCGAAGAAGCTTTCAAAAGAAAAAGAGAAATTTAAGAATACTTGAGCGCTGTATATCCAAGGAAACATCAGAAAGGAACTCGAAGAAGTGTAAAATGGAAATGTTTTTATCATATTCAAGATATGTGAAATTAGATAGAATCTTAGTTTTCTTTCTCTTTTTATTTTCAAGAAAACAAAGTATCAGTTGGTTAACTAGATTTCAATGACCCACCCTCAAGAGAGGAAGGACGAAATCAGCGGTTACAAAGTTTAAAGATGTGAGTTGTGATTTTTTTTTTTTTCTTGTAAATTCTCGTGATTATGAAAAGAGGAACTTGGAAGTAGTTTTGTATTTTCTGTTGTGGAGTTTGTGGTTCTCTTTTATAAGTCCTATTTATAAGGCTGAATTGTATATTTAGATCTTGCGAGACAGCAACATTTTAAACACGTTTGCGTTCACGCACACTACAAAGCACATTCATATTTATTTTATAAATAAGGATATTCGTTTGAATTTATTTCGTCTCTCACTCCGTCTCTTGAGTTCTGTCCCTTCAGTCAGATTTTATTAAGCAAGTAGATGTGCCCTCTTCCAGGTCGCTTTTAATCGAAGGTTTTAATTTTCCCCCCTTATCAAAAAGTAATTATTTTCATCCCTGATCAAAATTAAATTCATCCGAAGTGGGGGAGGGAATGTAATTATTTTTTGCTAAGGGAAAAATTAAAACCTTTGATTAAAAGTGACCTGGATGAGGACATATCTGCTAAGCATTACTGCTGTTGAAAAGAATTATTAAGTAAAAATATAACGAATGCCGGCTTGGTTGGCCGGGTGGTTAGCGTATCCGCTCTCCAGTCAAAAGGCTGCGGGTTCGAATTCCGCCAAAGGCATGGATGTTTGCGATTGTCTTCCACCTTCATACATTAATTCGTACAAGTATAGATACACTCGCCCAAGATGGACTGGGTCACCACGGGAGGAGTAGACCAACGCTCCAGCAATGGGAGAGACCTTCACCCTGTAGTGGGTGGAAAAGACAAGTTGATCATCATTGTAATGACGAATACTAATTTATGTTTTATTATGTGGGGAAAACCAGTTCGTAAACTATCTGGAAAATCCGTGGCACTCACTTTTAATGTGGCTCAGTCGGTAACAACGATGCCTCATGATCCCGAAGATCTGGGTTCGAATCTTCTGAATTGAGAAGAATCTTTATCAGGTTTTTAAACTGAAGGTGATTTAGCCGATGTCATGTGGAGATTTCCATCCGAAAACTTGTTTTTCGATCCCTGAAACAAGTAAACCATTCAGGAGAGCACGCGCAATTTCTAGACAATACTTGCGTTAGTTGCTTGCCATAAATCCAACCTCTCTGACGAAGAGTGGAACTCTCAATATAATTTATCCTTTACGGGAGTGCAACTTTAACTTTTTGGATCCACTTTGAAGTTATTTTCATCATCATGCTGTATCCTCGCATGCAAATCCGCTGCATACTTCCTTTTGCAGAATCATTGGGTGCCTTCTGCTGGTTTTACCACCGGATCGCGAAGGTTTGGTGTTACGTTCCACCTGTTAGCAAGCTTTGTATTTTGATCCGCAACTCGCTTCTGAAAAGTGCTTTCTACTTTGATTCTTTTTAATTCTTTCATAAACATTTTTCTTTTCATTTTTATACCGCTGTATGACGATTACCTCCTACATCCAGTCCCCGTGTGCTCCTGTCTCCTGACCAAGTGCGACGGTAGGACACACTATCACCAATGTCATATAGAATATGACTTCTTCGTTTTTGCATTTTCTTTTCCCATTTATTCTCATGTTTTATGTTGGGAAATGGGGCCAGTAATGAATAGTCCACGTCTTGAGTAGAAATCCAGCAGGTACTTACCGTTCTTAATACTTTGTCCTTTTCTCCAGAAATTTCCCAAACACTTCTCTCTGTTTGTGATGCGTGTCCTACTTTGCGCTTATATCTTCGTCAAAAACAAGCTTTCATTTTTCTTTACGTCAACTCCTCTCTAATGACTCGAAAATTTTCTCGACTTCTTCCGTACTAGAACATAAGTCACGCCGTCTGATTTCCCGTTCTGAAATTTGCCCATCACTCTACTCCCATTCAAGAAGTTTAGCTTCTTGTTTTGTGTTGACTTCTCCATCCTTTCAGCGCTCACCATTCCTCAAATAAAACTTATTATTTATAAATAGCGCACTTGTTTTCGCCTCGACTACACCAATGATGTCTCTCCACTGTATTTTTGTAATTCTTCTTCTAGTTCGAACCTTTTTAATTTTTTATTTTATTTTCATTTTTTTTTTATTGACGTTGCTGTTTATATTCCAGTCTTCTCATTGTTCGTCCCGGTTCACTGGCCAAAAAAAGAACGGCTTTGTTTTATAAAATATGTATGCTAAACATATTTTAAATAATATAAAAGTAGCATAATTTTATAAATGAATAGATTTGTGATATATATAAACGTTTTTTTTTAATATTTTTATTATTTTATAAGTTTTCTGGAATCTTATTTTTTTGGCTTACACACATTCCAAAAATAAATAAATAAAATTATTTTGATCTGTCTTTAAAGGTGTTGCTGTAGACATATCGGCTACGTTAACAATAAAGTTACGAATAGAAATATAGATTTCGGATATCGGAAAGTTCTTTACACAAATTGATAACCACTTTTCTTTAAACCAATAAACGCACTACAACGAAGGAATCTCGACTATTCGGATCAATCAGATCTATAATACCTTCAGATCAATCGCTACCAACATACACGTATTCTACTACAAAAAATCACAGTGAAATCGAACAGAGTTCCATTTCACTGTGATTAAATAAACTAAATATAGTAGCGATAACTACTGTTATCGCTACTATATTTAGTTTATTTTGTGAAATAAGCGGGTAAAATAAATACTGCTAATATTTAGGTACCTGGATGTTGTAGTAATGTGATGAGGAAATGAAATTCGGGAGAAAAATATTAATTATGCGTATTTAGTGTGGGATAGTTATTAACAATGATAACGCAGAATGCGATAACAGCGCCACGAATGTCATGCGGCAGAAAATCACATCAGTTTTTTTATTTGTTTATTTATTTAATAATTATTAATTTATTTATTTAATATTTTTATTAAATAAATTTAATAAAAAATAATTTATTTAATAATAATTTAATAATAAATAACTAATAACTCACTTAAGTATAAAGAGCTAATAAGCTTCATTTCGGCAATGAAAACATTATTTAAATTAAGGGGATATTAAATCCCACATAGTTTTAAAACCGAATAAGAAACTCAAAGGCAAGAATTTGGCAAGAAACTCTCTGATTCCTATCTTTGAGTTTCTTATTCGGTTTTAAAACTATGTGGGATTTAATATCCCCTTAATTTAAATAACTAATAACTAATTAATAATTAATAATTAATAATTTATTTATTTAATAATTATTTGTATGGATACAAATCCCTTGTTGTTCAACTGCCAGTAAGCAAAACGCTAAGATCGAGAACTACGAATCTATGAGTTTCATATACAGGGTGTTCGGGATAAATTTGACAGTTTCGTAAGGAAAAAGAAAATCTTCTTTGTATCTATTAAATTTAATGAATTGACAAAAAAACATTACAGGCAGAGTTAATTACAATACTATCAACAAGATTTACTCAAAATAACCACCATTAGCATCGATCACAGCTTCAATTCTGCTTCGGAACCTCGAACAAGCTGATGCTACAGTCTCCCTGGGAAGGGCCGCAAAAACTGTTTTAATTTTATCCATTAACTGGGCTTTTGTATTACTGGAAGTGCGATTGGTGTCTTTTTCAACTGCGCCCCATACAAAATAATCCATGGGGTTAAGGTCTGGGGAGTTTGGAGGCCAAACATTTGGACTGGTGAAGTCGTAGAAATTTTCAGACAACCATTTTTGACTTTTCCCAGAGGTGTGGCAAGGGGCCGAATCCTGCTGCCATAAATATGGCCTACCATTGGCTACCCTTGTTATCCAGAGCTTGACTACAGTTAGCAACTCCACGAACAAAGCCCGAATTCCAATGCCAGGGTTCTTCAACACCTGTTCCTGCAGATTTGCGAGGAATTCTGCTGTACGAACGCAATCAGATCGTCTGCTAGGGATCTTTCTTCTTGCTACATCCTCGTAGTCACCATTGCAAGTCTCTAGTTCATGCCTGATTGTTTTTACTGTATTCAGGGAGCATTGGGCAGCAGTCGTAATATCCTTATTTTGATGGCGGGCACGAATCATCATGATACAAGTTATTCTCTTCCATGATTCAGGTGGGTTCCAGCTATCCATCCTTTCTGACATCTTGTATATGAATGAAGAAGGGTACAAACTTTTAAATGAAGAGAAGTGTGTGTTAATACATGTAACTTACGGAAAAATATAATTAATTATAAATATGTCAAATTTATCCCAAACACCCTGTATACCGATCGGCTAATCCAAGTGTAAATGACCACTTAGTAGTACAACACCAAGGCAACTCGAAGCAAAGGTGGAGCAAGATCCCTCACTAGCCTTGATATTTTCTCATAATGTAAAAACACAGCCTCTAGGGGATGTAATACTGTAATTACATTATGAGGAGAGGTCACTACCCAGACCGGTTTCAACCTTTTTTGAGGTTTCATCAGTGAGTAGGTAGACCTGGAATATAACAAGGTTTAAGTGAAAAGAACTTACATACTTTTACTATACGAAAAATTGAAAATATAAATTGAAAATATATAAATTGAAAGCCGTTTGGCTTTCAATTTATATTTATTTATTTTTTACAATGGATATTTTTATGTGCTTATGTGATTTAATATGAGTAGAATTATATTAATTCAGAAACATGTGCATTTCTTAAATGTCTTGTATATTAAACAATCAAACTCATATATCTATATATATATATTCTTATTTGGTATGTGGTAACTTTGTCAATTTTAATTGCCGCCCAGAAAATATTTCGTAACTTTATTTATTTTATTTTATTTTTCCCCGGCAGTGCACGAATTTAGGCCTATCGTGTGCATATGTTTTACGAGGTTGGTTGGCTAAGTGGTTAACTTACTCGCTTCTCCCACCACCAGACTTGGAGTTTGAATCCCATTTTCAGCATGAATATTAGTGATGGTCTTTAAATAGGATATGAATTTCATCGGCAGGTGTGAGACTTTTCGTCCTTCTAATTGGGGCCTGATGTGATATAAAATTTCCATGTTCTGGTCTCTAGAACATGGGGTTCCGCTTGTAAAGGGTGTCCCAAAATTCGCGCAAGATTTAAATTTAGCGCCACTTGTGCGGTAAAGTGTTGCCAGCGAGAAAAAAAAAAGGCAACGTGACAGCTGACAGTTCAGGGTTATTAAAAATGGAGCGCTACACGAAAGAACAACGCATTTTCATTGTTGAGCAATATTTTAAAAATAATGAAGGTTTGGCAGCTACAGTTCGCAATTTTCGTACAAAATATGGTCGGAATAGTGATTTAACTTCATCAACTGTGAAAAGATTAATTAAAAAATTCAAGGAAACTGGATCAATAGTGATCTTATACACTCTGGCCGTCTTTCAACAAGTCGTTCAACAGAAAACATCGAAGCAGTTCGTGAGAGTGTTGCTGAGAGTCCAGGAACATCAATTCGGCACCGTGGTCTTGAATTGGGCATTTCAAGGAGCTCTCTACAGCGTATTCTCACGAAAGGTTTGCATCTTTATGCTTACAAAGTTCAATTGACTCAAGAACTGAAGCCTACTGACCACACACACACAGCGAAGAGAGTTCGTTGAATGGATTATGGAACAACAACAAGTGGATGCTTATTTTTCGAACAAAGTCATCTTCAGCGATGAGGCTCATTTTCATCTTGATGGTTTCGTTAATCGACAAAATTGTCGCATTTGGGGTTCAGAAAATCCACGAGTGGTTGTTGAGAAACAAATGCATCCACAACGTATCACTGTTTGATGCGGATTTTGGGCTGGAGGCATCATCGGTCCATTCTTCTTCGAAAATGCGGCTGGTAAGGCAATAACAGTTAATGGTGCTCGCTATCGCGACATGATAATCCAGTTTTTTGTACCTAAATTGCAAGATATGGATGTGGACGACATGCGGTTTCAACAAGACGGTGCCACATGCCATACAGCCCGAGAAACAATTCAATTACTGAATGAGTCATTTCCTGGTCGTGTAATTTCCCGTATATATATATATATATATATATAAATATTTGATTTTTTTGACATATTTATAATTAATTATATTTTTCCGTAAGTTACATGTATTAACACACACTTCTCTTCATTTAAAAGTTTGGACCCTTCTTCATTCATATACAAGATGTCAGAAAGGATGGATAGCTGGAACCCACCTGAATCATGGAAGAGAATAACTTGTATCATGATGATTTGTGCCCGCTATCAAAATAAGGATATTACGACTGCTGCCCAATGCTCCCTGAATACAGTAAAAACAATCAGGCATGAACTAGAGACTTGCAATGGTGACTACGAGGATGTAGCAAGAAGAAAGATCCCTAGCAGACGATCTGATTGCGTTCGTACAGCAGAATTCCTCGCAAATCTGCAGGAACAGGTGTTGAAGAACCCTGGCATTGGAATTCGGGCTTTGTTCGTGGAGTTGCTAACTGTAGTCAAGCCCTGGATAACAAGGGTAGCCAACGGTAGGCCGTATGTATGGCAGCAGGATTCGGCCCCTTGCCACACCTCTGGGAAAAGTCAAAAATGGTTGTCTGAAAATTTCTACGACTTCACCAGTCCAAATGTTTGGCCTCCAAACTCCCCAGACCTTAACCCCATGGATTATTTTGTATGGGGCGCAGTTGAAAAAGACACCAATCGCACTTCCAGTAATACAAAAGCCCAGTTAATGGATAAAATTAAAACAGTTTTTGCGGCCCTTCCCAGGGAGACTGTAGCATCAGCTTGTTCGAGGTTCCGAAGCAGAATTGAAGCTGTGATCGATGCTAATGGTGGTTATTTTGAGTAAATCTTGTTGATAGTATTGTAATTAACTCTGCCTGTAATGTTTTTTTGTCAATTCATTAAATTTAATAGATACAAAGAAGATTTTCTTTTTCCTTACGAAACTGTCAAATTTATCCCGAACACCCTGTATATACACACACACAAAGTATTTTACCTTGAGTATAATGAATGTTAAAGTTACCAAGTTATTTTAAACCTGGTTTTACTCCATTTCCCAAGTAGGCAAACAGACAAATAAGTCAGGTTTGCACCTGCAAGTGTTGCAAGTCTAGCTGACCCTCCAGGTAGTGCAAGACCAAGGTAACTCATGGTAAAAGTAGAATAAGCTCTGATCACTAATCTTAATATTTACCCTTAATGCACAGCCCATCTCTTTTAGGAGATATATGATGCTTTGCATTAAAGGCAAGGGGCCACTACCCAGACCGGTTTCGACCTTTATTGAGGTCTCATCAGTGGGAGCCAGGCTAGAAATACCAAGATTTTAGTAATACAGAGCTCATAAGTATTTTACCAGAACAAGTTACCATAAGGTGTTTTAACCTTATTAAATAAAAATCTTAGGAGGAGATATATGATAACTTGACTTGTTTTTCTGTTTGCTTACTTGGGAAATGGAGTAAAACCAGATTTAAAATAGCTTGGTATCTTTAACATTTATTATACTCAAGGTAAAATATTTTCTACATTTATATCTCCTCCTGAGATTTTTATTTAATAAGGTTAAAACACCTTATGGTAACTTGTTCTGGTAAAATACTTATGAGCTCTGTATTACTAAAATCTTGGTATTTCGGCCTGGCTCCCACTGATGAGACCTCAATAAAGGTCGAAACCGGTCTGGGTAGTGGCCTCTTGCCTTTAATGCAAAGCACCATACATCTCCTCCAGGAGATGTGCTTTGCATTAAGGGTAAATATTAAGATTAGTGATCAGAGCTTATTCTACTTTTACCATGAGTTAACTTGGTCTTGCACTACCTGCAGGGTCAGCTAGACTTGCATTACGTGCAGGCGCAAACTTGATTTATTTGTCTGTTTCCCTGCTTGGGAAATGGAGTAAAACCAGGTTTAAAATAACTTGATAAATCTCAGTCGACAAACAGAGTTAATATTGTATAGAATTGTAACTGTTAGAAGTGAGAAGTGAGTGAGAAGTCGTATAAAAATAATAAAATACAATAAGTAAAGTTTTTCTTCAAACAGAAACTCGATTTTTATTGAGCTTTGGAATACATACTATGTTAACATGCAATAATATGTTAGTTGGAATTAAGAACACCAGATGGCAGCAGTGATATGCTGTATTCTTGTGTCGCTTTCGAGAGACTAGTATCAAGGTAATCTTCTGGCGACAACGAAACCGAGAGTAAATTAGAACCAATTTCAGAAAAGTTAGTACTAAAGTGTTCAGCCAACACTTTTAGATAAAGCCAGTGACGTGGCTAGGGGATGCGGAGGGGGAAGCACTTCGAACCTTTTTGAACTTTTGCAGTTAATTCTAAAATACAGTCTCGAGAACTCAGTTCCAAATATTGTAATGCTACTGCGAATTTTCCTCACAATTGCTGTAAGTGTTGCTAGTTGTGAGAGGAGTTTTTCTAAATAAAATTGATTAAGAATTACCTATATTATCATGAAATAGACTTTGCCAATGTCATCGATGATTTTGCTAACAGAAAAGCAAGAAATACAACATTTTAGAATGTTGAAATTAAAGTTTTACTTTAAAAATAAACATGGCGTTTTAATTTATTTCCCTCTACGTCGTTTTGACTTTCTGTGGAATTTTTGGTGTGTATTAAGAGGGGCGGCAAACTCAGGGATCTCCCCAGGCGGCAACAGCCCTAGCTACGCCACTGGGTAAAGCGTACAGTATTTTATTTATTTATGTTGTTTTTGGTTAATTGAGTTATACTATGATGACTGTTATAATGGAAATCCATTTACATTAGTCGTAAATCATAATGCAAAATCGATAAATCGAATGAAAGCATACGAAATCAGTTTCGTATTACTTATTTCTTGCAACATCTCGTCCTCCAGATACCTGGTAAAAAATTAAATAAATAAACAAGACAGTATCCATTTTACAGAAATACAGTAAAAAATACGCAATTGCTGAGTCCCTCGTGTGCAACTTAAAATAAAAAATGAGCAAGCTTCTCGTGGCAGGAATAATTTCAATCTTATGGAAGTCAATATTTGTCTATGTGACTTCTTAAATTTGCATAGTTTTAAAATATTACCTTTGCTTTTCAGAAGTTGTTTCTTCGAAGTAGTTTCAGGATAATTTCATGACTGACTTCAAAGAAAAATTCTTGTGATACAAGCCAACTTGATATCCTGAGAAATAATTTATTTCTGCCTATATTCTAAAGGAAATTTTTCCATTTGGAAGATTAAATATAAAAGGAGCCATAAAAAACAACAAATTTAAAAGAAAAAAAAAATAGTGAAAAATCCAGCATATCTGCAGTCGCCAGTCCGTTTCGATCATTGATTTTCATGATAAATGGAATTACACAGCTTTGAAGAGCTCACAGTCCGCTCATTTAACTCAATAAACATTCCTTCTACTTGGAAACCGTAAAGAATGACGCATTCGCTTATTTTTCACAACCAATCATAACGCGTACGAGCGTCATTCTGATGGTTTACAAATTTTTCATCACTAGTATATCTCTCTGATGGTTATTGTGATTTTAAACAAATGTGACGTCTCAATATGCTTATTATTTATTTTATGTAATTGTTATTTATGAGAAATTTGATTTCATTTCACAGATTTATATACGGCGAACCAGTTTTAAATTTGAGGTCAATATTACTCGTATGATTTTTTTTTTTTTCCAGCAATGGAGGACCGGTGATTTAGTGACTTTCCATGCAGAATTAGGGCCTCTTTCATACTGTTCTGGAAACTTCTACTCGCCTATATACACAGTCTTGCAATAAATATCGTTACAACCCCCGCGCTGCCCGCAGAATTGAGCGAGGCCGGTTCAGTTAGCTGCGCTGTGCGCAGCCAACATTCTCATGTTTATCAGTAGAGAGAGAGAGAGAGAGAGAGAGAGTTGTCTAGCTGTATGGGTTAACAAGCAGTGGGGAGATTATGTGACCCATGTGCCTGTAATAGCATTTCACAAGGTTGGAATGCAGCCACCTGTTATTTTCAACACGCTAAAAAAGACTCGAGATCAGTTAGTACAATGTCACGTGTACTAACTGGTGACATTGGGATTAAGAGTCTATCGTCGTTCTACTGAACACTTCCTAACTCCACAACTTATGTGGCAGAGTATGATAAAATCAAAGGCACTTCTCCGGCAGTACTCGATCAACTGACGCAGAGATCTCCTCTTCACAGATGAGAAGATTTTCATTGGAGAGTCGTTTCACCGCCCAAACGATTGTGCCCTGGATGGTCACACAGAACGTGACATAGCACCCAGGAGTTTGGTAGGGATGACATATCAAGGGGGGGGGGGGGTATCTAAGTTGCGTTTCTGTGAGAAAGGGGTCACAACCTCCGCCAAGGTGTATCAAGACACTGTGCTGGGAACCTGTGGTACGGTCCCTAAACAAGGTCTTATTTCACGGTAGGCAGCGGACCTTCCAACAGGACTAAGCCCTGCACACAAGATGAGAACCTCACAAGGGGCTGGAATTCAAATTGTAGTTGGAGCTTGAGAGAGTAGTTTGCAAAAAACGACATCTCAGCATCGCTAGCCTGAAGGTGGATTTGGAGCAAGCTGTGACAGCGTTATCGTTGGATGTTGTGCGTGCCGCCATAGATATATGGCCTCACAGTCTTCACGCGCGCTTGAAGACAAAAGAGGACATTTCGAACATTGAGTACTGCTATATGCACTTTATAGTGTATATAGTAGCATGTGATTTATATGTGCTGATAGCTGTAAATGATCAACTGATAGCTTAAAGGTTTATGCACTGTTCAAGTTTTAACAGTATTTATGGCTAGAGTTAGACTGAAATAAAGATATGGATAAGATAAAGATAAGGATGTTATTTTGCCTCTTTACAAGGTCTTGATAAGATGTCACTTGGATATTGCGCGCAGGTCTGGTCTCTTGGTTTCCGTTGTCATTCTGGTATATTGGAGAGAGTGAAAAGGAGAGTGTAAAAAATTATATCAGGATTGTAGAATACTGATTATGAAGACAGATTGAAAATTTGTAGACTGCAGACATTAGCAAACAGGAGAAAGAGGAGTAATATGATTGAGACTTACAAACTGGTGAAAGGGTCATACAGTATTTCAATCGATGGGATTTTTCAATTTTTGGAGGGCGGGGAAAGGACGAGAGGGCATCCTTGGAAGCTGAGAATGAACGCCACCAAGGAGGGGGTGAGGGCAGGATTTTTCTCTCATAGGGTGGTGCGTGATTGGAATGGATTGCCTTTGGATGTTGTGAGTGCAAGCAGTGCGAATGAATTCAAGAATAAGTAGCTGGTGTGTGTGTAGTATGTGACCTCCCTCGATGAGTCTCTACCTCCCTGGAGGTCTCTCTTAATAATAATATTACTGAAATGAGGAGTGGATGGACTTCTATAGCAATACTTTCTGAAATCGATTGGCAGCCGATCTCTTTCTTCATCTCTGGAAGATTCATACATATCCCTTTTAAAATTTTAGTACCATTAAAATTTTGTTTTTTAACATTTGCGTTTTAATAAATTACGAACATATGAAACATTTTTTATTAAATATTTTTAGTTTATAGGAATTCATTATACATAGAAAAGAAACAAAAGTAATGAAATTTAAATACTCAATAATATTCAATAATAATAATAAATGTTGGCAATACCGTTTTGAGAATAGATGGCGCTAGTATTATTTCGTTGCTATGTGATGTAAGTCTCTAAATAGCTATTTAGAGTCTTAATGTGATGTGTTGATTTCAATGATCGCGTCATGGCACGAGATTTATTGTGTTTTGAAGTGAACTATCACAGAATGCAACTGGCGAAGCAATTTTTTTTAACAATAAATAAATTCTGCACGCAAAAAAGGAACTGCAGAGAATGACTGTATTCGGTTGTGTATAGATGGCGCTGCGTGTGCGATTGGAAAACAATCGCAAATAGCCACAAAAGTTAAGACGTTCGCTGATGACCGCGTACGGAAAATCCTTTGCCTTATTCATCGGGAACATTTGGCAACAAAACAAACTAAACCCAGCATTTAATGAAGCCCTTTCGCAATCTGTCCGGGAGATAAATCTTATAAGGAACGGCGCGTAGAGCAGCAGATTGTTCTAAATGCTGTGCAAGGAAATGGGAGCCAATCACCGACAACTGTTTCTTCACGCATAAGTCAGATGGCTATCAAGAAGGAGGATTTTAAAAGGTTGTTTGAACCTGGAAAAGAAGCTGAAGTGTTCTTAATGGAAAAGAAAACAAGAGCCATTCAATGATTTTGTTGATGTCAAATGGAGCCAAAGTTGCGCACCTCAGTGATTTTTTTCATAAAAATAAATGAGTTAAATTTAATCCTTTAAGAAAGAAGACGGACAGGATTCACTTTTGGGGACAAACCTGAAGCGTTTAAGAGAAAAATCCGATTTGATCTTTGTGTTTGTGCTTTGGAATTTCAATGTAAGATCACACATCTCTGTTTGGAAAGATTATAACAGCTGAAGGAAATATATCCTCACTTCCTCCTCAATGCTGTGTGTGTGTGTGTGTGTGTGTGTGTGTGTGTGTGTGTGTGTGTGTGTGTGTGTGTGTGTGTGTGTGTGTGTGTGTGTGTGTGTGTGTGTGTGTGTGTGTGTGTGTGTGTGTGTGTGTGTGTGAGAGAGAGAGAGAGAGAGAGAGAGAGAGCGGGCGCTCTTTCTTGGGAGGCTTTCCAGCTGCGGCTATTTAAACATCGAAAAGAATAACCGGAAGAATTAAGTAGAGAAAGAAAGAGCGACTGGCACGTACTTTTTTACACTGCTCTCGCAGTGTACTAAACCCTAATGGGTATATTAACGCTTTACAGGATAACTGTGGGATTAAAACCTGAGTTTCAAGGAAGAAAAAAAAAACTAACCAAAGACGAAAAACTTAGGACGAACTGGATGAAGAAAGTCCCCCCTAGTTGGTGACTAGACTCGAATCTTTTTTATGGTGGTGCTATGGAACCAAACGCTGTCCCACAGGACCACAATTTCCAATGTGGCCTTCTGGAAAAGAAAGGAATAAAATTATTAGAGCGAAAAAAAACCAGAACTAGTTGGCCGATTGAATAGCATACCCGCTCCCCAACGAAGAGGTTGTGGGCTTGAATCTAACATTGGGGATGGTCGAATCCCTTAGACTCGCCAAATCCTGAAGAACTCATAACCCGATTCGTTAACATAGTGCTCTTCTATTAATTATTGACAACCTTATTCTGCGATTAGTGTTCCATTAATTGCTGCAAACTTCGACGTTGTCTTTCATCATTATCATGCCTGGTAAGGATTTAGGCCTAGCGTGGTCTGTTCCGCCTTTAGAAGTCATCGTTGAATCTCTTAAGAGGACGTCCTGGTTTTCTTTTTCCTAATGGCTTGTATTTTAAGGCTTGTTTTGCTAATCTTTCTATTTTCATTCTTTGAACGTGTTCCATTCATTTGTGTTTATATTTTTTAATCTTTCTTTTAATTTTTTAATCCTGGTTTAATTCTTTCATAATTTCTTTTGTGATCAAATAGAGTATACTTTGCAGTTTTTCTCATTTCAGCTGTTATTAACCTTGGTTTGTCTTTTTTTTGTCTTTTTGTCGTCTTTAACCACAATAATCCTCTTCATACAATCAGGAAAATTCTGTGCATTTTTTCACTTCTTGCAGTTCATGCAGAAAACGTTGCCTTCTGTCCCATCTTTCCAAAGCATAGCATTTTGTAAACACCTCTTCCAGTCACGAAGAGTTCTTAAATACATTTCCTGCTGTTAAGTTTGATTCTAAGTGTTCACTCGAATAGATTTTCAGAGTTAATCGATCTTTGGGGCAGGCAAACAGAATTTTTTTCTCTCTGAAACTTCGCAATGCTTCAACTCAGAAAACCAAGCCTAGAACTTCCACTATTTAGACAATAATATATCAGTTAGGGTTTAGGAACATAATATGAAGGATGTCTGACGTACTCTCCTTTGGATGTGTTGAAAAAGTCACGGACTCAGTTGCTGCAGACAGACAACTAAGAGTAGAAGCTGGCTTTCAGCAATTTTCACACGTTGCTTAGGATCAAAAGAGTTCTGCTTGTTTCATTTGAAAATAGAAGCGTTACAGATTTGTTTATTTATTTTAAAATGTGCGATCGAGCCTTCCGCTCAACCACATTACTTTAATCAAAACCCAAGTATAATGTCAGCACGGGGGGATAAAACACTTAAAATGTTGTGAATGGAGTTTCCCATCCTCTTTCAAAAATTTGTTCGCGGTATAATTAGCAATCTTTCTCTTATTTCAAGGAGAGGTGGGGAATATCTGACTTGATATTAAAAAAAAAAAAAAAAAAAAGAAAGAAAGAAAAAAAACTCGTGTTTATATTTTGCTAAGCTACGCTTTTTTGTGAACACATTGTGATGACGTAACGTGCACGTCATCTCTGTCATATTTTTGTAGCATTCGTACTACAAGCGTATCTAAAAATAGAAGGAAACAATCATGGAAGCCCTATAAGAAGATACGACCTGATATCCAGTAACTGCTAGAACAGTTTATTATAACAGTTTTAGACTTAGAATCTACAAACCTTTCTATTTAAAGCGGATTAAGTGGGAAGAGTAAACTTTTCAAGAACAAATGATTGTACAAAGAGAGACAAAAAGGTTACCCACGTATCGAGTTCACACACACACACACACGCGCGCGCGCGACTGGAAATTCATGTTATGTTTACGGTATGAGTTTGGCTTTGTTGACTCAAGGAAATTGGTTTTTCAGCCCTCACTTTGTTTATTGTCTGCCAACGTTCCATATTGCACAAAAAACAGATAACCGCACTATTTTAGGGAAATCTATGGGGTGTTTTACGAGATAAAGTATCCTTGTCCAGTGACACAACAGTTCAACAGGTTTTATTGTCATCTGTCTGGATGATGTCCTTCGATTTCTTATTTGCGAAGTGCGAGATCTTTAAATATTTAACGAAGGTGACCAATTTGTTTTGCTGATCTTCGTCGATCCTTTTCAAAATGGATCGCTTTTATCTTTTTGCTTTGAGACAATTCTGTTTTCGCTCCGATCAAGTCGTTTATGTTCCGTTTGGACATTGAAAAGAGAAGCATAAAAGTTTAAAAAAAGTATTCTGTGTATTTCAGTTTTTTTTTTCTAAGTTGAATGTTTTTATTAACTTATCTAAAGATACAATTTGCACAAATGACTCCTTAAAAGTTATGAATTGTCAATGAACTACCTTGCAGAAAATTAAAAGTCTAATGAACAATGAGAATTTTTTTTCTAAATAATGTTATATCCTTTGCAGCCGTGTGGAAATGATGGTTTTCGCCACAGTGCTAAGCCACCTGAAGAAAGATCGTTAAAAATTTGATTCTAGTCGTCCACTATAGGAATTTTTTCTGTCTTTCTTCGACTGATTCACTGCTTAGACGATCTCTGGAACGGGCAAGTAGGGCTTTCTCACGGGAAGTCGGATTTTCCATCCCGTAAACTCAAGAAAATTGAGCGTAGAACTGACAGCATTCCAGACAATAATTTATTGTGTTAGGGACCAGGAGATGGCGACAATTATCTGCCGTACACTCTTCACTGTGTTAAAAATTCAAATTATTAATAGCATTGGGCTGCCCTTCTGTGGTTAGCTAAAGGTGAAAACTAGCTGCCCATTAGTCTTCAAAAGTTGGTAAGGGTAAATAGTTGGGGACTAAAAGCCTTCAGAGAATGAGCCGTTACGTCTACGAAATTGCACAAAAATCAAATCTGGTGAATTTGTTTATTTCCTGATAATATCGTGTAATAGACACCAGAATGACTCATCTACTTCACTACAACTGAATTGAACGTTACCAGATGCATCCTGCTTTTCAGAGAATGATTGAGATCTCTGTTAGATGCCGATCGCTTTTCCCAGTAACAAGAATTCTACGATTTCTTTCAACTTGAAGACATTTAGATAAGGCTACTCCTCAGTTTCGTTATGGTTTATGATATTGTAGAATATTACGAAATTACACTATATTCTACAATATTATGCAATAGAATATTACAGAACAATTCTATGTCATTGTCGAATAACATTCTATAATAGATCTTATAGAGAATCCTGTATAAGGAAGTTGAAGTCAGGGGCCACGTGGCAAAGATTGCAAATACAACTCAAAATTTAATTGCAATGCTGAAACAAACGTTCACATGTAAAGATAAGGATGTTATTTTGCCTCTTTACAAAGCCTTGATAAGACCTCACTTGGACTATTGTGCGCAGGTCAGGTATCCTGGTTTCGTTGTGGTTCTGATATGTCGGAGAGAGTACAAAGGAGAGTGTTAAAAAAGATATCAGGATTGTGGAATACTGATTATGAAGACAAATTGAGAATTTGTAGACTGCAGACACTAGCAAACAGGAAAAAGAGAGGGTGATATGATTGAGACTTACAAACTGCTGAAAGGGTCATACAGGATTTCAATTGATGGGATTTTTCATTTTATGGGGAGTGGGGAAAGGACGAGAGGGCATCATTGGAAGATGAGAATGAATATCGCTAAGAAGGGGTGAGGGCTAGATATTTCTCTCATAGGGTGGTGCGTGATTGGAATGGATTGCCATTGAATGTTGTGAGTGCAAGCAGTACGAATGAATTCAAGAATAAGTAATAGCTGGTGTGTGTGTGTGTGTGTGTGTGTGTGTGTGTGTGTGTGTGTGTGTGTGTGTGTGTGTGTGTGTGTGTGTGTGTGTGTGTGTGTGTGTGTGTGTGTGTGTAGTATGTGGCCTCCCTCGATGAGTCTCTACATCCCTGGAGGTCTCTCTTAATAATAATAATAATTATTATTATTTTATTAACATAATTGATAAACAGTCAAACAAGATATCATATAAATAAAAATTTGACTGATGATTCAGAATAATTCAGATTCTACCCAAGAATCTAAGAATAGTCCATCAGGTAGCGTCGTAAAATATGGACTGTTCCAATATTTTGTAGGTCATATGGGGTCACTTCGTTGATGTTTAATTCTTGTAAATAGTTGGAAAACGTTTTTTGAAGTTGCACCAAGTGCACCGATAACTCTTGAGATGACTTTGGTGTGTTGAAGCCACAGTCGGCCAACTTTGTTTGCCAGATCTCGATATTTAGTAATTTTTTCCAGTTCTTTGTTGTTAACGTTGTTATCCCTGGGTACTGCGATATCAATAATCCAAACCTGTCGATGATCGATAATTGTGATGTCAGGTATATTGTGTTCCAAATGTCGATTAGTTTGTATTCGAAAGTCCCAGAGAATTTTTGCTGTTTCCTTTCCAATACTGTCTCTGTTTTATGCTGCCACCAGTTGTCAGAAGTAGGAAAGCCACGTTTTTTTGCATACATGCCAACGAACTATTTTGGCCGCTTGATCATGGCGGTATTTATAGTCAGTTTCTGCTATTTTGCTGCAGACACTGAATAGATGTTCTACAGTCTCCTCTTTCTGATCGCATAATCTGCATTTGCTGTTATTATTGATGTTGAAAGTTTTTGCTTTGATTGCATTAGTTTGTAATGCCTGTTCTTGAGCTGCTAGAATGAATCCTTCTGTTTTTCTTTTAATGTATCCGTGTTGTAGCCATTACCATGTCTTGTTCACGTCGATTTTGTCCTCAGTATCTCATGAATTATTATTATTATTATTATTTTCTATAGTTATTATAGAACATTCTGTAATGTATTGCTTTTGTAATAATCTCTCTGTATAGGTCTTATAGCCTTTAATAGAATATCTGTTCTGTCTAATCAAGGAACATCTGGATATTTTTACGAGTGCTTTATAGTCAGAAAAGTTTCTGACCATCCCCAAGTGAATGTCTCCGCATGAATAATATTCCCTTATGCGTGTTTGTCTTTCCTATTTCCTCTGTCTTCGATTTTTCGATCAGAATTTCTTTATTAAGTCCAATATGGAGATTTCTCTCTCCGTTGTTTAGCTTACAGAACAGACCTCCATTGATATTAACCATTAAAAATGATCATTTTGCTATCATCAGTCATCGAGTTCAGATTGTGAGCTGATCCTACCCGAATTATAGTTTAGATTCCATTCACACCTTTTTTGACATTTTTGTTCATTTTTCCTATCAGTGACCCTTCTAAGTTGTATCATGTCTTTCACAGCCATAAAAAGAGGTGAAAAAATCAAAAAATAAATAAAAGAAAGAAATAAGCCTTGTCCTTTTCCTTCCATTTCTTTGGGCTGTTTTTGATTACCCAAAGTGCCTCAAGTGACAAAAATATTTTCGCTATATCAGCCTTCCAGCAGGCATGAGAGGATCCAACTAAAAGATCCACAATTGTAACACACTCTTTTTTGGCATTTCTTCCAGCTAGGAAGTTAAACTACAATATCTTTTTTTAATTTTTTTTTATTTCAAGAAACCAAGTTTGTGGAAATACACCGGAAAAGTAAAATTGAAGTTGTGTTGTTGTTTTCAGCGATCTAGAAAGTTGGCAACATGTTTTCTTTCATTGATTTTTATAATACAAGGAAACTTTTGATGTTTTTCTTAAGCAAAAACAAACAGCAGTTACTGCATGAAACGCATTCATTAAGACAGAAATTACACACAGAAATTAATAAAAACAAGGAAGAGAAGTGAGTATAATGAGTTCAGAGTTCGCTTGCAATGAGATATTAAAATAGAGGGAAAATGTCATCTTGGTGACTGCACTGCTAGTGGAAAGGCTTCACATCGAAACCCATCTTGGATTTATGAAATATTTGTGACGCCTTTTCAGCTGAAAGTGAGCTGTCCAATGCGGAGGCAGAATTTAATCAACCCAACAGTTTCTTCTGCGAATTAAAAATTAATCCCTCAAGAAAAACCTCTAAGAATTGTCCAAAATATTTCAGAGCTCAGCAGTATCAAAGGGATGAAAAGTTTACCAATATTAACGACAATCAGTTTAATTTTCACACTTTAAAACCAACATTTTTGGATGAAATCCAACTATCAGATTCCTCATATGTCTCTGTCATGTTTCTGCAGTGGAACATTCCGAGAGAGAGAGAGAGAGAGAGAGAGATCTTTTCCTTAGGCAACTTCCTCAACCCATTTTCTTTCCTTGCTGTCAGAAGAGATGTAACATTTCTATTAGAACCGATGTTATTCCAATAATGTATTCGTCTTCCAGAACTCCCACATTATCTTACTCATTCCACCTTGATAATCCTTTCGATTATTCTGTTGATGTGCCTTGTCGCATAAGGCAGCTGAGGTCACCACTTGGGAGATTACTTCCTCGTAGATCTTGTCTGCGAAAACGTTGTATGCCTCAGGCCAACTGTCGCTGCTAGAGTGACAAATAAAATGATCTTCCTAATTTCCATTCTTCCTTTTCGTACTTATAAGAACTGCTCAAAATTGATTCGATAGCATAACAAATATTATTCTTCCTGGAATAAGTACTTTAGTCCAGTTGTTTTGGAGGAAATATCACAAAAGCGAATTATGGAAGAGGAAGATGTGTTTTATATATTTGTAGGACATTCATTCGTATTTTTATTGGAATTGATACATCAAACTACAATGGGTATTTTGTTTAGCTATAAACCAATAACGGACAGTTATTATTCTATTTTCTTCGAATAACAACGTTCTTTAGTGAAGTGTGATCACAGTAGGGAATCATTGCACTATACGAAATCACATAGTGGCAAAACTATACCCTTAGCTTAGCTCGTGACCACTGATGATTTCAAAGTCATTAGGACGAGGTGAAGGTAGACGGCTGCCATCATCACGTGATTACCAGAAACTCGTAATTAAAGTTACGAGTTTCTGGCCTGAAAAATGCACGACTTGTTTGTGCCAAAATTTGGCTAATTGTTACTTCCTCATTCAGTCCATCTTAATTAATTTTAGTTAATCGCTAAAGATAGATTTAGTTAGTTACTTAGTAGATCTTTAGCGTTAACAAGTATAATTTTTTTACCTTCTGGAAACCCGTTATACTTCTTGGAAATTCAGTGTTAATTATACAATATACAAATTATTATTTTACAATTTTATTGCACGCCACAAGTGGCGCTGGTGCTGCACTTTTGCCGTCACTAGTTATAAATAATGTATTCGTATTCACAACTTCGTCTTTCTTTAAAAATGAAATATGTATATATCTATATATAAAAAACGATGAAAATTAAGTACACATTGATGTTTGTGAAAAGGAGACCAGCTGTGGAATTCACGGCATGTTTGCTATGAAGAAAGAAGTGACAATCGTTGTATGTTTGGAACACTATTTAAAAATGTCAACATATTTGACAGACTCCATTATAATGCACGTGAAGTAATTTGCTGGAGTGAATATTTTATATCAACTCAAGGAGAACGACTTCAAAAGCTTTTATAAAGTAAAGAAATCTTTTCTAAAGGAATGAAAAAAATAAATATTTGAAGCGACTTTCAAATATCGCAATACGGCTACACGAGAAAGATTCCAAATTACAAGCTTTTCGTTCTTCAGAATTGGAAATCATTTTCAACCGTAAACGGAATACATGACGTATTTGCAGAAGCTCTTAAAGCAAACGGAAAGTAATTTACAACATTCGAAAAGCGCTTAAAATATAAAAAGAAACTTCAGCTGAAGCGCCATCTATAAAAAAAATATAATCCGTTTAGCTTCGTAGTAGTGATGCTGCTTTATGATAAATAAGCACTGAAGCTATAGTTACAAGACTTCTTTTTCATGTTCTCGTAAGCGGTTGAAAAAAAAAAAGGGTTTTTTTCCTCCGATTCATCAATAATAAATCACAGTAACCACCAGAAGATTATAGCGGTGACAAGAAAAAAACTAGCATTGAAATGTCAGTTTACTGTAGCATTTTTAACGAATAGCCAGGCAAAAAAAATCGATAAATGAATGCAATTTTTACGTGATTATTTAATATTTGATACTGTAATATATTGTTAAGATTGTATACTGTAATTAGAAGCAAAAGTGAAGTACCTTCCTTTTGGTAAACATAAAATTAGGCTTAATATATGTCGTTGTTCAATTACAATCCAAAACATGTTTATAATTTGAAGTGTTATTTATTTAGCGTATGATGATAAAACGCCTTTGGAAATGCACGGATAGATATGAAACTGATTTCTTATTACTGGTTCATATGTATTTTTATTAATAAACAAACAGTATGTGTTCTATAATTATACACATAAATTTGCATGTAAATTTTCTCTCTATATATATATAATCAGATGATTTAAAACCAACAAGCATGAAAGAAAACTTGCAGTCGTGTGAAGTAAATGTTCACTTATTCTTTCATTATTTCAAGCAGAAGATTAATACAGTATGATGTAATCGTTTATCATAACTGTGAATTCTTAAAGATGATCGTGATATATTTACACATTGTAGGAATAAATTATTGAAAAATAAAATCAGTCCATCAATCCTCTTTCCCTTAACTGTTTTGAGAGTAGTTTCCCCGTCCTGCCTCTCGCCACAAGATGACGAAAAAAGGAACAAAGAATGCGGCAGCAAGCTGCCATCTTGTGTGTCTGATCTTAGCTAGTATCAGTGAATATAGCGTTAGTTCAGCAAGATTAAATACCGTTTAAATACTGTTTATCTCAACTCAAATAAGTGACTCGTAAGGGTTAATGCTAAATAACCGGGAGAAACTTCCGCATAGCCTTTTATGGAATGCGGATGATTATTTGTGGTTTCTGACCTAATATTCCTTGCTTTCTCCTGGTACACCCTGTTAGTAGGCATCTACCGGATCCTAAACAAACAGGGATAGGCTGTCAGTTTGGGATTTAGCAAACCAAATTGTATTTTTATTGGGCTTAAAAAAAGAAAAAAAAAACATGATGGAACAACACAATCAAATGCCATGACGGTCGAGGAGTTTTCCAGTTAAACAAGATAGCTTTTTTTTTTTTTTCGTTGTTGTTCTTGTTGTTGGTAGGGGGGAAAGGGCGAACACTGAAAATCTACTACTGGAAAATCCACGAAGTTAACATCATTAGAAATCGAGACAGGCAATACAGCATAACAAGTATCAGACGAAAGAATCGGATCTAGTGGTAGTACCACGTCGAAATAATCGTTGTTATCCAAACATTGAACACAAAAAACATAAATAAACAAGATGAAGAAGATGTTATATTCAGGCAATAATGATAGGTAAAGAAACGAATAGGTATAACATCAGCACCCAATAACAGTTCTTGAATGGCAGGCAATATCGGGGAGTGTTCAAGTAAGCAAATATAAAAGTGGGGAACTGGACAACGAACCTAATTTCTGCCGATAGTCTAACAGAAAGTTCTACAAATGAACGTTTTACTAAGGACTAAGCATTGTAAGAAAGGAAATGGATCATGGGGTGCTGTCCTAAGAAGGATAATGGAAATCTCACGCGTTCTTAACTCTAGTGAACCAATTAACACACATGGAGGTTCTAGGATCAAGTGGTATTACAGTTTATGTATACTAATGCTAGATGTATTTGTCAGTGGCCACTAAACATGCGTTATGCCGTATAGCTCACCGTCTTCGGCCTTTGTTGCGATGCTGTTCGTAGTAGATTTTCAGTGTTCGCCCTTTTCAAGCGACAAGCCTTGCAGTTTGATAGTTTGTATTAAAATATACTTTAACTATGCAAAGATAACAACTGCATAAAATCCACTAACATATTTTATTCCTTTTTTTTTTTTTAAGAAATCGATGGCCTCCGTCGTCTTCTCCAATGATTGAGTTCAGAAGTTCCGACGAGTTCAAGATTTCTGGACGACAGTATTTTAGACAACTGTCTTCATCTCATGATCGTAAAACCTAACTTGTTTTTATTATTAATTTATGCAACAGTGTGAATTCTCTGGTTTTTCTGAGATACGAGGGGAAAACCCCAATTTTTCAGAAGGGAAAACCATACAGGATTTTAGCAAAGAAAAACTAACGGGACCGAGGTGATTAAATGCCCGAAAATAGTTCTAATCACGGACTCGAATTGAATCTAAAAGTTTTTTGGGGTTTTTTATCGTCTGCTAATCTAGCTCTTTGGAAACAAAATAAGCTGCAAGGGCCCAGGAAAATCGACATTGGAGATTACGAGATGGCTGTACACTGCTGTTACTATGGCAAAGTTCACTGTGATAATTAATTTCATAAAAATAAAGAGTTCCTCTGATAGATGTGTTTACAAATAATTATAACTGATATGTGAAATGGAATCTGATTTTTTAAAAAAAAAGCATAAAAGAGCATTTTTTTTTTATAAAAACGAGCAAAAACGGATTCTGGGATTTTTATATTTTGTAAGAGAGAGAGAGAGAGAGAGAGAGATGAAAAAACTCTTCTGTTACAGAACTTTTATTCAATCGATCTCTGGCCTCGAAAACGACTTTCCGCGTGTTTTGTTCCCCAGGGGACAACGTCTAGCTCTACTTAAACAAACAAAAAAGAGAAAAAATATATATATATATATTTCGCAACATTTTGCGGATGATTATGAAATCTGAACTTGTTTTAAATATTTTACTTATTATCCGAACAAAGTATACTTTGTAGCGTTTGCTTCCGTGTTGGATAGTAACGATTTATTTGGAGCACAGTTCCCTCCTCGTAAATATATTTCACGTTATTCTGCTTCTGTCCATTTATATCGTTTAAATATGACAACAAAAGCGGCTTTAATTTTGGATGAGAACCCGATCGATGTGTCTTGGTTTTCTTCCCCTGCAGAAGATTATAAAATATTTCTTGGTAAACTTTCGGTATGTCCCAAGCCAACGCTGATAACGTCAATCATATTTATTTTGAAATAGATGACTTTCGAGTTGGCGCATTTCTATAGATCCGCAGTAAATGACGCTCTCGTAAGAGAAGATCAGAAACGACAACGTCTAAGGCAGGAAACACAGAACAAAGGCCGACATTAGGACGAGGATAATGCGGACGAAATATAAAGGTTGTTAGTAGAGGCTCTGTTCGGTAGATTGCGTTGCTTTCAAGGACTCGAAAAGGTAGCAGGAAATTGAAAACATCCGTGGAAGTCTGAGGCTGAAATGGTCTTAATGCTGCGAATCTTGCTTTTGCGGAAGATGGATCTGTCCCTCGAGTTAATGTTGGTTCGCTCTCTTCGTCTTGATGAACATCGTATTATCAAAGGATTTGTCGGAGAATATCCATTCCCAGATCTCATTCCGTGCACGAAAGAATACTCCGACAGACGCAGATCGCTTGCAAACGCTACGTAAATGGCCTGCACGTAAAGTGGGTCAACAGAGTTTGATGGAACAGCAGATTTTGCTTGAAGTTGGAAACGACTTCATTCCTTATGATTTTATTCATTCTTGGTCTTAGCGTAGGTCAGTTAATTTTACGTTTCTACCAGGAAAGACTTAAGCATTGCTCTGACTGATTTATTCAATATAAAGTTCTCCGTAGGCTTTAAAACTGTGTTTCAAAAAAGTGGAGAAAATCCTATTCAATGAAACAGCATTTTACTCTTCGCCAAGACTCCCTGCAGATGCATTCCGCTGTGTGGGTACGTAAGGGGTGGGCAGTATACCCTTACCTTCTGCTTTGGGTCTCTATAAAAATACAGCCGCAAGCCACCCGAATTTACGAAGAACGTACGTGGATCTGAAATGTAAAGATTTTATTCCTTTATTTGTGTGATGTTCCAGTTGCATGACATATTTGCCTTTTAAGGAAAAAGTTTTTCATGAGATAATGAATAAAAAACTTCCCTGAGGTATTCCAAGTCTGGTTAATTCGCTTCATAATCGCTTGAGAATGCGTAAATTGATGTATTTCATCCTAATCCTGTGTCCTCCTCTCTCTATGAGAAGGTTGCAGCTAATTACTAGGGAGATGTGACGCAAGGTGGTTTCCCGTTGCCTTTCTTGCCGTAAGTATTTATGACTGTAGCCGGTCGTGTGTGTGTGTTCACGGGGCCGGTTTGCCTCTTCGAAAAACTCTAGTTTTCAGGTGAAAAAAAACCCCGAAAACCACCGTATGGGACCGGTTAACTCACCTTTCGTCGAAAGAGACCAGATAATGGATCCTCACATGACCGACGTGAATCGAACCCAGGTTTTTCCGACCAAAGGGCTTCGTCTATACTGACTGAGCTACAGAGGCTCAGCTTTTCATCCATTCAATACAATATCTAAACCAAGGGAAAGCGGTTAAAGGCATTAACTGATTAAAGATTCATAAACACATCGCTGCTTCCACAGTGGAATTCGATTCGAACTCATACCTGATAGCAGTACAGTAACGAGGGTGAGCCTGTGTCAAGTTAGACACTTGACACAGGCTTACCCTGTGTCAAGTTTCTAACTTGCGCCCCCTCCCCCAACCCAAAAATGACAAAATTTTGAAAAATTTAAATGTAACAAGTTAAATTATACTAAATGCAATATGCTAAACACGTACCATTAACCCCATCCAAATGAGTTGCAGAATTTGTGTGTCTAAAGCGGCTTATTGCCGAAATTTAAAAATACAATAAAAAAATAGCGGACTTTTATTTTTTACATTTTTTACGTTTTGCGCCCCAAACCTAGTTGCTTCCGTGGCAGGCGTCTCTTTCGCCACGCCCTCGTTACTGCACTACCTGACAGTTTAGAAAGACCTACACTCGAAGAACATTTATAATCGCTTTACCACTTAGGATTACTTAGCCGTGGGCGGTGGCATTTTTCCCCTTCCGGAAAACTGGGGATTTGCGTCTATCAGAGCACATAAATCTATCGACAGCAATCCACCATCAATAATGGTCTGTTCGCATAGCGTCAATTGAACAAAAGTTGTTGGCTGGAGGTGTGGACACGCTGTTCACTCCATCTTAATATGGCAACACCGTTGCCATATTAAGATGGCGTATTGATGTGCACGGCGGTGCATTATTCGCTTATACACTGCGTTAATTATTCGTTCCTAAATCTCAGTTGTCAATAAGTTCATAAATGAGATCTCATCTGATGAGTCTCCGAGGAAAGTCCATCCTGTGCAGTTAGTTTCCACATCAGTGTGTTCAATGGTTTCGCTATATGAAGTCCTCATAAAATGATTACATTTTGGTCCCTTTTTTTTATTAGGAAAACGACAAGAAGAAAAATAATACAGTTGGGGGCAAAGTAGCAACTATTGTATTTCTAAATCATCATGAGATCACTATATCAAGATGTTTCCATAGCCACCTGCTGTAAACAACTGCACGAGATTATTTGCATTCGGGGTCCCATAAGGCCACTACTGACATATGCATAACCACTGAGTTTCCAGCGAATGATTGCAGAAAGGAATTCATAATAGTTTTAAAAGTGCTACGAGCACGATACTCACCATCAGATAAATCAAAGATTCGTGTCCTAATGCGAGTAGTTCCAATAGAACTTTTACGTCAACCGATATTTAAAACTTGTTCAACTCGAACCATATAAGATGTGATTTAACAGAGATTAGGATATCTTCGTGAAACCAGATTTCATGACGATCTGTTCAGCCAAAATAACAGCCATCAGTTTTTTAACCGTATAAATGTTGCAGTTAGTACTGCACCGGAGTTAAACAAAATACCTTCTTATTACTATTACATGACCTCCAAGGACTCATCGCAGGAGGACACTCTACTCCACACCACTACATACATCCTTCCCTACTACTTATTTCTCCAACTATCATCAACACCATCTACCGTCCATTACCACTAACAGTATTTTTGTCTGTAAATTGCGTTATGTGCTGATGGCCGATTTGCCTGTACGCGGGACGAAAAACCCGATTTTCCGGAAGAAAAAGTCCTGCTACCTCCGTATGAGATCGGATAAATCACCTTCAAATGAAAACGTCCAGATAAAGATTCCCCTAGTCCACGAAGAGAATCGAACTTTGGTCCTTTCCAATCTTCAATTATGATTGTCCAACTCATTGTGAAGATAAAAACAGATTTTCATAAAGAAAAAGAAAAGTATGCTTAAATATGTTCAATTCCTATTTTCGTTTTATTATTATTACTACTATTCTGTTTGTCATTTACACCTAACTGTATCTTTAAATTGTTTCAATTATTTAATATTTATTTTTAAAGTAGAACAGCTTTCCCATACTAGAATTAACCTCTAAAAGTGATTCACCTTCCTGGAATTTCCAATAGATCCAGCGTCCCAAGAAGGAATCAATAAATAAATTCGTTTTTTTCCTCCGCATTATTTTACAATGTCAGCATAAAAGCATCTCGATGAGATTCTGCGTACAATCCCATCTCACGCAGCTCGGCATAAAGAATGGAATCTCATTCTCTTTGAATACATCTCACTTTGACAAGCAGGAAATGTTTTTGAGGCTTCTGGTGGTTTTATGAATTCGAATTGTCAAGTAGTGTCCACAATCCACCGGAATATTATTTTGCGCGTCGTGAAGGATTTCTTTTTCTGTGCAGATGCAGCTTCTGTTAAAAAAATCAATGTAAATCGTATTCAATTAACATCGTACACAAGCAGCGCCCCCTATTATTAATGTAAATCGCAGTAAATTAATATTGTAGGTAAGCGGTGCAGTCTGTTATTATTTCGTATGGAATTTTTTCTTTCTTTGAAATATTTTAAAGGAGGACATTTTCCGACTGTTCCTGGGAATGCCAGTGCAGCGAGAGCGCTCGACTAATCAATACAAATAGTACCTGTGAGCCGTGCCTCGGAAATAGAATCTTTAACGTCCCCTTACGCCCAGAGATATATCTCCGCACAAGAAGAGGCCGAACTTTTCTTGCTTGAAGCTCTTTTCTGGTTTTAGTGTTCCTTGACGAAGCGGGTCTCTCCCTTATTATACACAGGAGGTGAGTTATCTTGCCTCACACTCTGCGAAAGTATCTGCGGTCATCTCGCAGAGAAATTTTTCATCTTAACGATCCGTGTTAGCAGTAGCGGAGTTCGCAGTTGGAATTAAGCGAAGTAAACAAGTCCGGCAGGGAGATCACGTGAATACTTTCAGACCATGAAGTTCAATTTAGCGTACTTGGGTTAAATCGTATTTTAGACTTTGAACAAGTACAGCGGGACAGATTAATCGGTTGGTGTGCAGGAAAAAAATGCAAAATATTGCATCTTATTGTGCATAAAATATTTTATTTAATACTCAGTGGCGGCTCGTGGCTTGAAATCGTGGGGGCGCTGCAACTTTCTAAATATACATACGCACTGTAAGTACAGTGTATACGTGTTTGGATAAAATATCAAAATTATGGTAAAAAAATATAATAAAATAAACATGAAAAAATATTGTTTATTATCAAAAAAATTATACAGTTCAGTATAATTCAAAAATATTTAAAAATAAAATCCATTATCATAACCCCAATAATGTTCTAAAATAAAAACTATAACAAATGTTCTGTCTTTAATTGTAATGTCGAAATATTTAAAGAGACGGAGTAAACACGATGAGCACTACGAACACTCTACTACTCGCGCACACTGCATATGAACAACAGTGGAACTGCGCGACGGACAGTGCCGCATCACGCTAATAGCTCGCATCTCACTATGACGTGCATATATGCTTGCGCGCGTAGCAAATACTAACAATATGGCACTGTGGTAACCACAGTGCTGTTAGCGTCCTTCGCCCTCCTGAGTGCTACAAGATGGATTTTTATTATTTTTATACAAAATAACAGAATTGTATAGGATTGTTGATGATAAAATTAATATTACAAGCAAATATAAATAAATTAATAAATATATTTATATAGAGAGAAAAATGGGGGGGGGGGGTGCTGCAGTTCCGCAGTGCATATGCACGAGGCGCCCCTGTATATAACTCATAAAAGGAAGTACAGTATTCTATTCTAAACAAACTTCTACTAAATTTTTCTTTCGTTCTTTCTTAATTCACAGATTGTTAATTCCTATTTGGTAAGCCGCGTTGTTCCAAGAAGGCATCAGAAATTCCTGCGCCCAGCTGGTATCGGAAAACCGGTTTATTTATTTATTTTCTTTTATTTTTCGATGTGATGTGCAATTCAAATTCACTTTTCGCAGTCACCTGTATTATTGACTTTTTGCGCCTCATGACGACGTTGGCAGATGCACACGCGTTCGTCAACAGCATCTTTGGATCTTCACTGCGAAGTCGGTTTGCTTTGTATTCGAGCCACGCGTAAGCCTCACAGTTTCGGATCGCATAGCGTGTGATTGAACTGGATTTTAGAGACGTGTTATATTCCTTAATATTTGTGACGTTTGAACAGCACACTTTTATTGCACGACTCGCACTAGTTAGAAATTAATTTCTTTACTTTTCAACATTAAGTTTTTATACAAAAATATTATCTGTAATGGTGCGTAGGACACGTGTTAACGTTAGCGACAAGAAGTTGTTCAATCGACAGCATCAGTGCCAGTTTCATTAACATTTACAAAAACATAAACCGACCGCGAATATAATTGGACAACAAATACAGATGGTTGGGCTGTGGCCTTTGGTTAACTGAACTGCCAATGTGTATAAAATTTTGCTCAGCAATTTCTTGTGTTGTAAAGATTTGGACTCGTCTTTAACCAAAAAGAGTGAGCAGTTTTATTATTATTCTTACGTGACACCAGCAGGGAGGTCCAAGGACTCATCGTGGGAGGGCACACTATTCTACTTCTCTAAATACATCTCATCCTCTCCACTACCACTCAATTCTCCAAGTACGACCCTACTGCCATCAACGCCATCTATTGCCCATCATCACCAACAACAGTATTTTTTGTCAGTAAATTGCGTGTGTTCTAGAGGCCAATTTGTCTGTACGTGGGATGAAAAACCCGAGTTTCTGGGGGGGAAAAACCCTGTTACCACCGGATGAGATCGGCTAACTCACCTTCAACTGAAAAAGCCCATATAAGGATTCCCCTCGTCAGGACGAGGATCGAACTAACCCAGATCTTTTCCAACCGAAGGACTCAATGTTCCGCTATTCTTCCAATTGTGCTACGGTGGCTATATATTTTGAATAATATAAAATTAATCTGCAGTTACAAAGTTTGTCTTAAATAATTTAAACTATACAGTAATATAAAATCTCAAAAAGTATTATAAATGCCATAGGGAACCTCTGCCACTGTCAATATTCCTAAACCTTGGAATTTGGATGAAGATCGACTTTTTTTGGAACCTCATGAACTGAATCCAAATCAGAATGATCTAATTTGATTCTTGACTCTCCCCCCACCCAAATACACGCCCTACGATTAACAGTACATCCCAGGGCGTGTATTTGGGTGGGGAGAGAGTCAAGAATCCCCCCACCCAAATACACGCCCTGAGATGTACTGTTACTCGCATTTTGTGTCTTGTAATTTGGTGTAAATGTCTTTGGAGCGAGTACGA